>NC_089491.1:11907295-12215554 GCF_036850765.1 Saccopteryx bilineata | reverse complement strand
TGTTGAAGAGTCGGGCACACTCAAGGGTGGTTCTTTTTGAGTCTCTTTATTCCAGTTGTTCCACATCCCCAGTCACATGCATGTTGTATATGTATTTGTGATTTGTCCTCATATTACTTAGACTCTACCTGTTAAACACTGATGAAAGAGTATTATTCAACTAATCAAATTGAATACTGACAGTAGTCTAAAGATAGGATATAAAGATAATAGGAATAAATCTTAAGATCCCTGTCCATAAGAAGTTCACAGGGCTGTGTGTGCTTATTATATTCCCAGTATTTACCATGTGGTTTATACGTGGTGGTTTCTGTAATGATCAACCAATACAATGGAGTAAAAACGGTATAACATTTTACTGTGTGAGAAATGCTATAATTCTGTGGTAGAATTAAAAAGCCTTATAAGGAACCCTAGAGGGAAATAAAGATTTATTGCAGAGGGAAATGGGGAGATTAAATGCTTGATTTTATCACCAGATTTCTGGTGGGGGAGAATGACTAACTGGGGACATGAAGACACATTCCTAGCTATTCAAACAGCATGAGCAAAGGCTCGAAAGCATGAAAAAGCATGACATATTTAGTGAGTTGTCTGGTACAGTTTGGTAGAAGGAGATAAGACTGGAACGATGGATTGACTCCAGATTTGAAGAACTAATGATATAAGATGCTAGGCTTTTTTTTTTTTTTTCTGTTTTCAGTCAGGAGTAATGAAAGGTTTTGAGAAAGGGGTAGGTTATATTGATCAGATCTGAATTTTAGAAATTACATTAGCCAGACCAGGGGGGCGCAGTGGCTAGAGCATTGACCTGGGACACTGAGGTGGCTTGAGTGCAGGTTCGCCAGCTTGAGTGCGGTATCATAGATAAGAATGATCCTGTGGTTGCTGGCCCAGCTGGAACCCCCCCCCTCCAGCCAAGCACATATGAGAAGCAATCAGGGCACAACTAAAGTGCCACAACTATGAGTTGATACTTCTCATCTCCCTCCGTTCTTCCCACATCACAAAAAAAAGAGAGAAAAGAAATGAGCTAACTCTGGGGCTTTGATAATCAATGACGAGAGTCTAGAAAGGAAGACTTGCATTGTAGCAAAGTTGAAAGAGAATGAAGTATTCACAAGTCAGTAATATGAATGATAGTGAAGAACAGATAGATTTGGGGTGTATGACTTTTTATTTCATTGCTTTTCTTTTATTTTTTTTTAATATTGGGACATTTTTTTTTCTTTTTTTTTTCTTTTTTTTTTTTGTATTTTTTTTAAAGTTGGAAATGGGGAGGCAGTCAGACAGATTCCCGCATGCACCCGGACCGGGATCCACCCGGCATGCCCACCAGGGGACGATGCTCTGCCCATCTGGGGCGTCGCTCTGCCGCAACCAGAGCCATTCTAGCTCCTGAGGCAGAGGCCATAGAGCCATCCTCAGCGCCTGGGCAAACTTTGCTCCAATGGAGCCTTGGCTGTGGGAGGGGAAGAGAGAGACAGAGAGGAAGGAGAGGGGGAGGGGTGGAGAAGCAGATGGGCGCTTCACCAGATGTGTGCCCTGGCCGGGAATCGAACCCGGGACTCCCGCACGCCAGGCCGACGCTCTACCACTGAGCCAACCGGCCAGGGCCTCATTGCTTTTTTACAGTGAGGAAGGGAGAGAGAGGGAGAGAGAGAAACATCAGTTTGGTAGTTTCACTTATTCATGCCGTCGTTGGTTGATTCTTGTATGTGCCCTGACCAGAGATCAGACCTGCAAGCAACCATGGCGTGTTGGGATGATACTCTTACCAGCTGAACTACCAGCCTGGGCCTGGGGTGTATGGTTCGGAACTAAAATTCATAAGAGTTTCAAGGGCGAATTTCTGTCTTGGATCAGTAGTTGTTGACCAGGATAGGAAACCTATGAGGAAGAACATGCTTGTGTGATAAATGAGGGTCTGCTTTGCACACGTGGAATTGATTTTGAGATGGCCACTGGTCACATGTAGCAAAGCCCTCTTATGTATATCACAGCACCCTTTGCATACCTCTGTTATACCAAGCTCGATACTGTACTGTGTCAGTTACAAGTACTTGTTTACTTGTATTTTTTTCTATACCACTGTAAGCCTGTCAGGTAAAGAGAATTTATGAACACTTGAGTTAGCGAGATAGCCAGGGTAAAAGGTGAAAAAAGAAATGAGATGGAATTTAAAGAATAAAGGGAACCTATATGACAGCTGTGGAAAAGTAGTAAGAGGTAGAAAATGCAAGCAAAAAGAAAAAAATTTCAGAATAAGAAAATGGTCAGCATTTTCATTTATTTAAGCTGGTAGAGCAAGATAAGAACTAAAAAGAATTCTTTAGATTTTGAAATTGTGTTGATTTTTAGAAAACGTTCATGAGGATGAGAGGTGGATGGTTGCAGAATTTTTTTTCTTTTTTTTACAGAGACAGAGAGTCAGAGAGAGGGATAGATAGGGACAGACAGACAGGAACGGAGAGAGATGAGAAGCATCAACATCAGTTTTTCGTTGTGACACCTTAGTTGTTCATTGATTGTTTTCTCATATGTGCCTTGACTGTGGGCCTTCAGCAGACTGAGTAATCCCTGGCTTAAGCCAACAACCTTGGGTCCAAGCTGGTGAGTTTTGCTCAAACCAGATGAGCCCACGCTCAAGTTGGTGACCTCGGGGTCTGGAACCTGGGTCGTCCTCCTCCCAGTTCGACGCTCTATCCACTGCGCCACCACCTGGTCAGGCGGTTGCAGATTTTTGAGAGGGACTACTCAAATGCAAGTGGGGAATCTATTCAAGTGGTAGAGTTGGAGACGGTTATTACTATCTCAGAAGAGTTTGTAGAAAACCAAGGGAATAAAGAGAAATCAGAGCCCGGGACTAGTGGCTGGACTAGCACTGTTTATTTGTCTCAAGCATGTCGAGTTCAGTTACAAGTACCACTCACACCTCTTACCAAGTTAGGTAGTCACTTAGTAGGAGGTGATTTTTGCCTCTGCTAATTGTACATTAGCAAATCCATACCACTGCAAGTTCACTCTGTTACTTCTCTGAATGGTGCTACTAACTAGAAACAAAATAAATATTCAATAGCACACTGTCCAGAAATAAACATTGACTACCCAGAAATTGACTGCTTTCAAAGGAGTGTAAGAAGAGCCTTTATCTTCTGGGTCAGTAGTGTTTAAGGGGAGATTGAAAATGAAACTTCATTTGGCAAGATTGAGATACATTATTTGCTATAATTTTTTTTTGAAGTGTGTAGTTGAGTGTAAAATGGTCACTACGGCACAAAGCAGTGGATTTGGGCAAAGTATAGAGTTTTGATATGACACTTATCAATCCTTTTCGTATCAGTAAGGATAAAAGTAACAAAGGGATGAAGTAATGAAAAGTTTAACAAAATTAAACTTTTAGGTTTGATGCAGGAGGCTGCATAGTTAAAATTACCTATCATTTTAACTGACTTGACTTAGTAAAGGAGTTATGGAGGAGGGAACATTCCTGTATTTACACTCACCAACCTGGCTTTTTTGGTAGATGTACTTGTTATAGGATCTAGGCTCATGACTTGTATAAACGCAGGAAACAAACTGACTACCAACCAAGTACAGGCAGTCCTTGAGTTATGAATGTGATAGGTTCTGTAGGTTTGAAAATGTTTAAGGATTTACATGCACAGAAAGATAAAAATAAATACTATGCTAAGACAAACATCTAAGTTGCATTTAGTAGGTAAATGTACCTATTCCAACTTACATACAGATTTAACTTAAGAACAAACCTACAGACCCTATCTTCGTTCATGACCCCAGGATTGCCTGTACCAGGATGTTCATATATATATTATTTAAAATGGGATAAAAAATTTTACTCTCTCTACCTTACAGAATGATTGTGATGATAAAATGAGGTAAAGCATGAGTACATTTTTGGCCCTGGCCAGTTGCCTCAGTGGATAGAGTGTCAGCCCGGTGTGTGGATGTCCAGGGTTTGATCCCTGGTCAGGGCACACATGAGAAGTGACCATCTGTTTCTCTTTTCCTCCCTCTTCCCTTCTCTCTTTCTTCCTCTCACAGCCAGTGGCTTGATTGGTTCGAGCTTCGGCCCTGGATGCTGAGGATAGCTCAGTTAGTCTGAGTGTTGGCCTCAGACACTGAGGATAGCTTGGTTGATTTCAAGCATTAGCCCCAGATGGGGGTTGCCAGCGGGATCCCCATCAGGTTGCATATGGGAGTCTTTCTCTATTCCCTCCTCTCACTTAAAAAGAAACTGTACATTTTAGCACTGTGAAGAATTATACAAAGTTATGACTTTTTTTTTAAGTTTTTTTTAAAACTTTTAAAAATATTTATTTACTCATTTTAGAGAGGAGAGAGTGAGAAAGAGAGAGAAAGAAGGTGGGAGGAGCAGGAAGCATCAACTCCCACATGTGCCTTGACCCGACAAGTGCAGGGTTTCCAACCGGCGACCTCAGTGTTCCAGGTTGATGCTTTATCCACTGCACCACCACAAGTCAGGCCAAAGTTATGACATTTTTTTTTTTTTTACAGAGACAGAGAATCAGAGAGAGGGATAGACAGGCAGGAAGGGAGAGAGATGAGAAGCATCAATCATCAGTTTTTCATTGCTACCCTTTAGTTCATGATTGCTTTCTCATATGTGCCTTGACCGCGGGCCTTCAACAGACTGAGTAACCCCTTGCTCAAGCCAGCGACCTTGGGTCCAAGCTGGTGAGTTTTTATGCTCAAACCAGATGAGCTAACGCTCAAACTGGCGACCTCAGGGTCTCGAACCTGGGTTATGACATTTTTTATTCATTTAAAGTATTCCTTTTCACCCGACCTGATCAGGCCAAAGTTATGACAGTTTTTATTCATTTAAAGTATTTCTTTTCGCCTGACCTGTGGTGGCGCAGTGGATAAAGCATCGACCTGGAACACTGAGGTCGCCGGTTGGAAACCCTGCACTTGTCGGGTCAAGGCACATGTGGGAGTTGATGCTTCCTGCTCCTCCCACCTTCTTTCTTTCTCACTCTCTCTCCTCTCTAAAATGAGTAAATGAAGTCTTTTAAAAAATTAAAATATTTCTTTACATTATTTAGATATAAACAAATTAGAGTGTGTAATTAGGAAACTATATTTTTACCCTTAATATTTGTTTCTAAATTGAATTACCTAAATCAGATGATACTTGTGAATTCTTTTAAAATTGGAAGTTAGTTTTTTAAAAGCTCTTAAGTATTTGTGCTTATAGTTTTCTAGGTATGTTGATAAATCATATATGTATATATTCCTTAGTAATTTTTATAATGGTTTTATGAAATAGATATTACACCATTTTTACTTAGGGAAATTGAGGCTCAGTGAGACCAAACTCACACTATTAGTAACTAGAAGAACCAATATTCTAACTTGAGTTTTTCCTAACTCTTGGTTGCATGCTTTACTATCACAACTATAACTTCTCTATTTATTGTCAGTCTAAAAAAGATGGTCTTATCTTTTCATGGGGTGGCTCTTACTGTCTTTTCATTTTTACCATTTATTCTATTTTTTAAGCAAATACTTGAGCACCTACTATGCCATGCATTGTTCCAGGTGTTAGAGACACAGCAATTAAAGAGACACCTAAATCTGTGCCCTTGTGAAACTTGGGTTTTAGTTTGCATGATACTTAAAAGACATGATTGCCCTGGCTAGATGGCTCGGTAGCATCATCCCAAAGCACAGAGGTTGCTGGTTCGATCCCCAGTCAGGGCACTTACAGGACCAGATGTTCTTAGCTCTTTCCTCTCTCCCTTCCCCTTTCTAAAACCAATAAAATAAACATTAAAAAAAAAACCCAAATGATGAACATGCAATGTGTGTCAGAAGGTGATAGGTAGTATGGAGAAAGGTAGGAAGAGAGATGGCAGTGTTTGGAGAGGAAGTTTGTCCTTGAGAAATTAGACTTGCAGTCTGAAGGATGACATTAAAATATGGGTCCTCTTGTGACAACTGATATAAGTAGGGATTAAAAACAAAATAAAATTAGTCCTTATGGTCTCAAGACAGAGGTGAATGCTCTAGAATTTTGCCAGGAGTAAACTGAGTTCTGGGGCTCCATTTTATTACAGAGGCCAGGCACAGGGTGGCCTTATCCAGAGCCCTAGGAACTCCTGGACTCCCTCTTCACTTCGCCTGTGCAGGCCAGAGCAGGGAAGTCTTATTTTATAACTTACCCTGTACTGCTTACTGTTTTGATAAACCTCATTTATCACTTCCGTTACTTTGGGTGCCAAAACAAACAGTCAAGTATCTGATTACATCTATTTTCTGGTCACCTCCTCAAAGAAAATAGACTGAATTTGAGCCTTCCAAATCTTCTTTCCATAGTGTAAATATCAAAGTATATTATTTTTGGGTCCAGAATATTATAGAAAGTTGTCAGTGTCTCTGAGATCATACCTTTAGATGACTTTCCTAGGCCCTCTGGTATCACCATTTTAAAAAATCAATAAAAGACTGATTAAGTATGAAAACCTTATCTAAAGTACAAGTTCTAAAAAACATAAAGACCTTTACCCAATACTGAGTGTTTTGGGACCAGGCTCTAATTTGTGGCATTGAAAAAGCATTATAATCTTATAGAAAGATCGTAACCTCTGGAATCATAGATAACTGGATTTAGATTTTTGCTTTACCTTTAACCAGTTTCATTACGACCATTGCCTTGAATAAGTTACAGCATTTAAGTCTCAATTTCCTCATCTGTGAAATAGATATATGATGAGTAAATTAAGAGACACCAGCAAATTATAATACAACATAATAGGTACAATAAATCTTAAGTGCTATAGGAACAGGAATGAGGCAAGTCATTCATTTGGCTCCAGGATGAATATAGGCTACTAGGAGAGTGAGGGTTAGATCACAAATAATGATTTGGAGTTGATGGAGCACAGAAGCAAGGAAACCACGTTAGGAAGAGCATATAATGAGTGCAAATACACTAAGGTGTTAAAGTACAGATGCTTTTCTATTTATGATGGGCTTATGTCCTGATAAAGCTATCATAATTGAAGTCAAAAATGCATTTTATATGCCAGTCTACTGAACATTCTAGCTTACCACAGCCTGCCCTTTTTTTTTTTTTTTCCCAGAGACAGAGAGTCAGAGAGAGGGATAGACAGGGACAGACAGACAGGAATGGAGAGAGGAGAAGCATCAATCATTAGTTTTTCATTGTGCATTGCAACACCTTAGTTGTTCATTGATTGCTTTCTCATATGCGCCTTGACCGCGGGCCTTCAGCAGACCGAGTAACCCCTCGCTTGGGCCGGGGACCTTGGGTCCAAGCTAGTGAGCTTTTTGCTCAAACCAGATGAGCCCGTGCTCAAGCTGGCGACCTTGGGGTCTCAAACCTGGGTCCTCGGCATCCCAGTCCGATGCTCTATCCACTGCGCCACCGCCTGGTCAGGCACCCCAGCCTACCTTTAATGTGCTCAGAGCACTTACATTAGCTTGTAGTTGTGCAAAATTATCTAACCTAGAGCCTTTTTATAATAAAGTGTTGAGTATCTCATGTAATTTATTCTGTGTATTGCTTTCATCCCATCATAAAGTGGAAAAAAATTTTTTAAGTCAAAACATTGTAAGTCAGGGACTGTCAATATGTATATCTATCATTGGGAAAGACATTACCGCTTATAATATATTTCTTAAGTCCACATCTAAGCCCCTCTCCCAGCCTGTTCCCATAAATTGTTTTGTTTTGTTTTGGGTTTTTTTTTGTTGTTGTTTTTTTACCCTAACTCAGTACCTTTTTTTTTTTAATTTTTATTTATTTTTTACAGAGACAGAGAGTGAGTCAGAGAAAGGGATAGACAGGGACAGACAGACAGGAACGGGGAGAGATGAGAAGCATCAATCATTAGTTTTTCATTGCGCGTTGCAACACCTTAGTTGTTCATTGATTGCTTTCTCATATGTGCCTGGACCGTGGGCCTTCAGCAGACCGAGTAACTCCTTGCTGGAGCCAGTGACCTTGGGTTCAAACTGGTGGGATTTTGCTCAAACCAGATGAGCCCGCGTTCAAGCTGGCGACCTCGGGGTCTCAAACCTGGGTCCTCTGCATCCTAGTCCAATGCTCTATCCACTGCGCCACCGCCTTGTCAGGCATAACTCGGTACCTTTTAACCTGTGCAATTTGCCTGTGTTTTCAACTAAACTATAAACTCCTTTTGGGCAAAAATCTTCTTTACTGTATTGTGTTCCTTATACAATAGACATTCATATTTCTTGAATGGGTGAAGCAAAACTACATTTGAAGTTTTCAAAAGTACATTTTGGTGCATTCTAAACTTCACACGGTTGGTTTGGATTTAGTCCTATGAAATGGAGAGCTGTGATAGCCTTTAAGCAAGAGAATTAGTTTAAACAGAAAACAGCAAAGAGTTCATAGAACCTTAGTTATACCTAGTTAAATGGACTTTTCTTGGGGTTGTCTTTTTCTTATTTAATATATTGATTTCTAAGTTTTCTTAAAATTCTAATACTGTACTCGGGGATTGTGTGATTCTTGCTGCCAGGTGGTTATCTAGGTGTGAGCCTTTGAATGAAAAATAGTGCTTGGTATATGGTGTACTTTTAGTAATACCTGTTCAAAAAAGATCCAAAGCATAGCCCTGGCTGGTTGGCTCAGCAGTGAGCATCAGCCCGGCCTGTGGAAGTCCCGGGTTCGATTTTCGGCCAGGGCACACAGGAGGAGTGCCCATCTGCTTCTCCACCCTTCCCCCTCTCCTTTCTCTCTCTTTCTCTCTCTTCCCCTCTTGCAGCCAAGGCTCCATTGGAGCAAAGTTGGCCTGGGCTCTGAGGATGGTCCCATGGGCTCACCTCAGGCACTAGAATAGCTTCAATTACAGCAGAGCAACGCCCCAGAATGACCGAGCATCACCCCCTGATGGGCATGCTGGGTGGATCCCAGTAGGGGGCATGCAGGAGTCTGTCTACCTGCCCCCCCCCTCACTTCAGAAGAAATACAAAAAAAAATCAGGATTTCCTAATTGGAGAGATTAAACAGACTCTCAGAACCTTACTTCATGGAGGTACAAGATGAGCAAGAATTACTCTTGCTAATTGGTTAAAGCTCTGAGCATAACATTGTATTGTTTGTTCTGTTGCTGTTTTGGCAACCAAATGGGAACATTGCCACAAAATATGCAGAACCAGGTTTCTAAATGGTAAATGAGTTTAAGTTTTATTCCAGGAGTCAAATAATTGAACGGCCGTTCATAAGTGACACATTTTTATACTTCTTGCTGGGAATTTTTGGCTTGAAACACTTTTATTGGTAATGTTCATGTTCAGTTGAGATGGGAAGATTGAGTTTTTAATGGACTCGTGATGTCCTGCTATGCAAGGTATTTCCCAACTCTAGAATTTATGATTGCCCTGCCTTGAATTCATTTCTTGGGTGTTAATGTGAAATTTTCTTTCTTAAAAACATTTGTTACTATTTAAGTATCAATAAAGTTAGGAAAACCTTACTTATTAAACAATGCTTTCAATATTAGTTATGTGTGTAGTTTAACAAATTAAAGGATAGAAAACAGAAGTTTGGCCCTGGCCGGTTGGCTCAGCGGTAGAGCGTCGGCCTAGCGTGCGGAGGACCCGGGTTCGATTCCCGGCCAGGGCACACAGGAGAAGCGCCCATTTGCTTCTCCACCCCTCCGCCGCGCTTTCCTCTCTGTCTCTCTCTTCCCCTCCCGCAGCCAAGGCTCCATTGGAGCAGAGATGGCCCGGGCGCTGGGCATGGCTCTGTGGCCTCTGCCTCAGGCGCTAGAGTGGCTCTGGTCGCAATATGGCGACGCCCAGGATGGGCAGAGCATCGCCCCCTGGGGGGCAGAGTACCGCCCCTGGTGGGCGTGCCGGGTGGATCCTGGTCGGGCGCCTGCGGGAGTCTGTCTGACTGTCTCTCCCTGTTTCCAGCTTCAGAAAAAAAATGAAAAAAAAAAAAAAAATAATAAATAAAAAAAAAAAAAGAAAACAGAAGTTTGGTGACTTTTATAATTTTTAAAGGCCAAGAATAGAGTTGCAACATATGTCAAATAAACTACTGTAGATAGAGTTATTCTTGAGGGGGATGTGTTTTATTTATTTATTTGAAAATCTGAAATATCTTGGCTCTAAATAGCATCAAATTCCCTTATTATCTTGTATACAAAACCTAAATTGTAAGTGGTGAAAGACTTGGGGAAATATTTTAGAAGTGGGTTTTTTTGTGTTTTTTTTTTTTTAAGTTTTTCGATATATATCTTGTAAGAATTAGAGCATAATTGAATATCTGGCAGACATTCTGTATGAGTATCTTTATGGTTTTTGTTTTTCAGACGTTTTAAAAAATATTTAATCATTCATGAGTTGAGCTTCGTTCTTGAGTCATGGATGACAAGGCTTCTGTTGGAAAAATCAGTGTCTCCTCAGACTCAGTATCCACTCTTAATAGTGAAGATTTTGTCTTGGTTTCCAGGCAAGGTGATGAGACACCATCTACAAATAACGGAAGTGATGACGAGAAAACAGGACTCAAGGTAAAACTCCACAACCTAAGTTTTTTTGCTTAGCTTTGCTAATTGAGCCCCTTGCAGAACTCAGCCTCAATGAGAAGGTATATGGAGTACAAGTGAGAACATAGAAATACTATCCTTCCTTTTTTAATGCTAAAGAGTTTTATTTAAAATTAGTGATAGAACAAATTTATATTTTATTAAGGATTTTTAGTTTGATTGCTTCTAAACTTTTGTTACCCCTAACTGTGAAAACCAGTGGTCATAGTATAAACATTTGTCATTTTAGTATTGTTTTCACTTTCCCATTGAATTGGAGGTGATTGTTTTGCTGTACGTAGCGCGTAAAAGCAGTAGTAAGTCAGCAGTGCTATTTATATAACAGACTTTTAGGGTTATTGAAATGGAACTTGTAAATTCCTGGGTTTTGGTAACTTCTGTTTGTTTATATTTTTTTAGTCAAACAACTATTACTTCCTTTCCCATACTCTGTTATTGTTCTTCTATTTATGAATATAAATAAAAAGTTTATCTGTTAAGGTCATTTAAAATATGAGGAGCTTTAAAAACATCTCAATTCCTGTTTACATCTTTTCATTCAACAAATCTTCATTGAGTATCAGCTGTGTGTACTATTCTAAATACTGGGATACAGTGGCGAATAAGACAGGTAAAGCCCCGCGTCCTCCAAGAGCTTTTATACTCATGGGGAAACAGACTCGAAGCAAATAGAAGATGAATTTAAGTAAATTGAAGTGCTCTGAAGAAAATTAAAGTGGGATATGTGGATAAAGAGTGCAGGCTCAGGTACTGTTTTAGAGAATGTCTTGAAAGGACTGAACAGAGACCTGAATGAAATGAGGAAGATGGCCGTGGAGAGATCTGGGCAAAGAGCTTTCACAGGGAACAGAAAACAGAGAGCCCCTGAGGAAGGTCACACTTGTTAGGACAGAGATAAAACAGAGTGGATAAAGTAAATAAAAAGTGGTAAAGGATGAGACCCAGTGATAGCGAGCACTAGATTATATAGAGCTTTTGAGAGTTTACTAGGAATTTGGACTTTGTTACAAATGCGAAGGGAATTTTTGGAGAGTTTTACCTGAGGACACGAACTAGTCTACACTTTTAAAAAGCTTCAAGTGCTCAGCTTGAGAAGATGGGGTATCTCTCAGAAGTGTGCCACTGTTTTGTTTATATTTATTTTATTGATTTTAGAGAAAGAGGAAGGGGAGAGAGATAGAGGAACGGGAACATTGATCCTTTCCTGTCTGTGCCCTGATGGGGGTTGAACCAGCAATTTCTGTGCTTTAGGATAATGCCCCAACCAACCAACCAAGCCATTCAGCCAGGGCAGAAGCATGCCATTGTTTATACTTTCCACCTGATAGCTATGGCTCCAAGGTTTTGCATGTAGTGAGAAGTGGGCCATAAAACAGCTCCTAATCCCTTCCCAAAGGAACTGACTTTATTTACAACAGAATGTGCAGAACTGCAAGCCTAAGGGTACTCTCAGAAACAGTGGAGGTTGTGATGAAAGGCAGTTAGGAGGAGACTGATTGGACAAATAGTTTAACTGCCAGATTGCTGGGGGTAGACTGCCTAGAATCAGAACAAAACCCAAACACTGGCCTCTAGACTCACCCTTCAAAGTAACTTCAGCTTGATTGATATATTTTGTGGAACAGTTTATATTTGAGTGCATTGTTGAAAACTGTAGAGCCACAGTTACATAGGTGTGATCAGAGAGAGTGCCTTGCCAAAACTACTCTCATCCCAGGATGACTGTAGACAAATCTAAATCTGAGTCCCCAGAGTAGCAATATCAGAGGCTTACCACTGGGAATTAGAGGACTAGAATTGACTAAAATAAACCAGTTAGTAAAGCAAACATAAAAAATACCACATCCCAAAATGGGGACACTAATACTGAGAATTGGTACAATTTATTACCTAAAATACCTAATTCCAACAAAGAAAAATTGTGAGAAATGCATGGAAACAAAATATAAACCATACATCATAAAAAAGGCAGCATATACTGCTTGTAAGAATGAGATGTTGGATTTAAGATACAAACTCTTCAGAGTAGCCATTGTCATTAAACTGAAATAAATCATACTTAAAGAAATAAATGGAAGTATGACAATATCAAATTGGAGAATATAATTAAAGAGATAGACATTACAAAAAAAAAAAAAAAGAACCAAGTAGCACTTCTGAATGGAAAAGTGCAACAGCTGAAATGAACATTCACTAGAGAGGCTCTGTAGTAAATTTTAACTAGCAAAAAAGTTAACAGAACATGTCTTCAAAATAGCAGTACAGGACTGATTTAGATCAGTGTTTTTCTGGTCCGCCAGAAATTTCATGCTGGTAGTTAACTCTTCTTGCACATTGGCACCAGTCTGCAGACTGATGGCTGAAAAACACTGATTTAGATAATCACTCACAGATGAGAGAACCTTTGTGGAAGTCCAGGAGTCCAGCAGAGAAGTTCCAGCAGGGTTGGAGCAAAAATCATCCTAGATTGGACCCATTGAGAACGAGCAAAGGAACAGTTTCACTTTACCTGTGTCACTCTTACCCAAAAGTGGCACAGCTCAGTGCCAACGGAGACTTAGCTTGTGATTTATCCATGGGGAAAAGTGAGAGTGTGTGAGTAAGTACCTGGCTTCCCCAGCTGTGTGACACACTCGAGACACTCCTAGAGAAGCCCATTTCTTTCTCATCCCTCCTAGAATAATGAGTTGTGAGATGCATGACCTGGCGCTGAACAGTTGTTCCAAGAGAACAGCAGCCAGGGCTGTCAGTGGCATGAATCTTGGATCTTATTAACTTGTAAATGCTATCAGGAAGCCCATCCATGAGCCACTAGGGATGCCTTCCTGCTGATTCCCTAACTGGCCCATGGATACCTCCAAGTTTTGTGCCCCACACCAAACTCCACCCTCCCACCCACCCCTCCACCCTCCCTGTGGCTGCCTCCGGTGCATGCCCCTGAGGGCAAGAATGATGAGTGAGAGTGAACCTTTGCAAAATGCTAGTGAGCATGCCCAGGAAGTCATCCTGGTTCTGTAGTATTGAGAGAAGCCACATACTTGAGCATTCCTCACTATCTTACGGAAAGCAAAGGCAACAGAAAGCATCAACAACAGACTGGATCAAGCAGAAGAAAGTACTATGAAGTAGAAGACAGATCATTTGAAATTACTTTGAGAACAAAGATAGATATCAAGAGTGAAGAAAGCCTCTGTGATTGATAGCATACAATTAAAATAAAGATTTTATGTATTATGTGAATCCCACAAGGAGATGGAAGGGAAAAATAGGTAGAAAGCTTATTTAGACACATAATTTGATAACTACACAAATTTGGGGAGATATTTGGATATCCAAGTTTATGCAGCTTATAGGTACCCCTAAAATTTACCCCAAAGTGATCCTAAAACACATTATCATAAAATTCTAAAAATGTCTTCGCTAAATAGCTGGGTTGGTTAGAGCATCGTCCCAAAGTGTAGAGGTTGCTGGTTTGATCCCGGTCAGGGCACAGATCTTTGTCGACGTCCCCCCACCCTCTCTCTCTTCCCCTCTCTCACTCCTCCCTCTTCCTCTTCTCCTGTCCCCACCCTCTCCCTCTCCTTCCTTCTCTTCCCCCTTCCTCTCTTGCTAAAATCAATCAATAAAAAAAATAAATAAAACTCTATAATCAAAAACATACAGATTATTTAAAGCAGAAAGAGAAAAATCTCACATTACAGGGGAACCCCAGTAAGGTAATAATCAGATTTTTCAGCATAAACCTTGCTGGCCAGAAGAAATTGAGATGATATACTCAAAGTATAGAAAGGAAAAAAACAAAACCAGCCAATCAAGCATACTTTCTTGGGAAAAGCCGTTCTTAAGAAATAGATTTGGATATCAATGTTGAGGTAGTTAATTATCATTAGACCTTACAGGAAATGCGAAAAGGAGTTCAGCTTGAAATGCAAGAACACTAATTATAGTCATGCTCACTAATTACATCTCATGTAGACACTGACATAAGGATAGGCATATAATCCCTTGCATACACTTGAGAGTTAAGAAATAGAAGCTTATTTCTGTAGTCAGCTGATTAAATGGTCCTAACATCATTTGATAGGAAATGACTTTCCCCCCAATAAATTGTGCCAGGACAACTGGTTAACCACATTAAAAAAAATGAAATTGTACCATTACCTCACACCATTCAAAATGATACGTGGTTTTTAACTATGCAATAGGTTGACTTCCCCTACATTGTTCAAGGGTCAACTGTATGTGGCTCCATTAATATGAAATGTGTAGAATAGTCAAATCTTTAGAGGCAGAAGTTAGATTAATGGTTGCTCAAGATATAAATTCAAGATGTGATTGGTATTAGGGTGACAAATGAGATGTGGGATTTGAGGCAAAGAGAGAAGTAAACAGTGATTCCTAGATTTGTGCCTGAGCTGGTCAGTATATAGTAGTGCCATTTACTGAGATAGGAAGACCACGATTGGGCAGGGGAATCACAGTTCCAGTTTAGGACATTAAATTTGAGATGACTACCAAATGTCTCTTTCATTATTTCATGTAGTTGGTTGGATGTCTGAGGTTGATTCGTAGGAGAGTTCTTGGCTGGCATCAAGAGTATATAAATAGTATTCAAAGCTATGGGATTAGATGAGCTCTTCATAGAGTGAGTGTCGATTCTTGAGGTACTTCAGTTCTTTAGAGATTAAGATGAAATCAGCAAAGAAGATTGAGAATAGCTAATGAAATATAAGGAAAACTAGGAGGTCAGAATGCTTTGGAAGAGAAAGTGTTTTAAGAAAGTGGGAGTAATCAGGTAGGTTCAATTCTGTTTTAAGTGGTGACTGAAAAATGATAAGCCTTAGTAAATCTTTTAAGAGATTTTTATTTTCTTTTTTAAAAAGATGAGAGCTTTAGCAGGATTAGTGTGGGTTGGGTGGTAAATGGATGGTGAGCAAGAAGTGACAATAACTGTAGATCACTATTTCAAGGAATTTTGCTAAAAAAGAGGAACAGAAAATAGAGTAATAGATTTAGGGCGATAAGAATTTCAGTGAGAGATTTTATTTATACACTAATAAGAATTACTCCTCTTGTTAGTGAATAATTCTTTTGTTATCACAAAAGATCGAACTCCTTGATTAGATTAGGGAGACAGGTTTCCTATGCATGAGGGGAGGGGTTAGCCCAGGAGCAGTTTCTAGAATAGGAAGGACTACAACATAAATAAGTACAGATACAAATAGCTCAATCTTCTATCCTTCCAAATTTCTCCTATTTGAAGTACTATTTGACTTATTCTTCCTGTTTCTAATTTGATGAATCATTTTTGCTAAATGGGAAGGACCATCAGGACTCCCCCCAGAGAACTTTTTTTCTTGCTCTCTCACATCCATCTCTTACCAAAAAGACATATGGTGGCTTACAAATGGTGGCACAGTAGATAGAGCGTCAACCTGGGACCTCTCAAACCCTGAGGTAGCCAGCTTGAACACAAGATCATCAGTATGATCCTAAGGTTGCTGACTTGAGCAAGAGGTCACTGGCTCAGCTTGAGCCTTCCTCCACAGTCAAGGCATGTATGAGAAGCAATTTATAAACAACTAAAGTGATGCAACTAGGAGTTGATGCTTCTCATCTCTCCCTTCCTTGTCTCTCTCTCTCTCTAAAAACAAAAAGAGATACTCTGTAGACCAAGGATTTGAGCAATATGTTCTCCAAATTTCAAATGTTTCTTCTATGTATTTTATTTCCATGTAACTACAAATTTGTTGCTCAGTTAGGCTCACTTGTTCTGAAACTTTTTCTCAGCCACAAATAGATTTTAAAATTGCATTGGATTAAATATATTTAATAGGTCTGTCACTCTTTCATCGCAAAAGTCCTAATTGAGTGGTTTGTTGAATATTCAGTTGCCAGCTAGTAATCTGCCAAGTGTTGTTTTAGGCATCAAGGATAAGAACTCTCATTTTGGAAATAGGATGACCTAGAAAACCTCAAAATACCAGTACAAAAGACTTAGGAAAGCTGGATGAAATATAACAAACACCCCTTTAATTGCTTAGCTGTATTCATAAGAAAATCCCTCAGGAACAAAAACCAAGAAGGAACTGAAAGTCAGAACAATATGAGCTGACATGGGGCTGCACTGTTCTTTATAACCAGTGGACTGGTTTTGATAGCAGCTAAACTGGGAAAGAGATAAGACCTTGGGTTTTACAGAGAGAGTAGTTGGAACTGAGATTTCCTTATAAAGCGCTCTTACGGGCTAGTTCTAACTGAAAGGATAGACTTAAAAAAATCTGCTTACAATCACAGAGAATATAAGGAAGCTTATATATCTTAGTTTGAATGCTGGTTTGGAGGAGAGTCTTACTGAGAATTTGTACCCACCGACTTGCTTTTGTGTATGTTTGGGGCTTGAATTTACACTGTCTACATGTTCCTAGGTTGGTAATACTTCTGAGGCACCTGATAGAATCAACTGCAGAACTACTGTCGAGGGATACACTTGCCACCCATGCTGCATGGTATTGCCACAGATAACCCTGATAAAGAATACCACCCAATCCAAAATTTACAAACATACACAAAGGACAGTTCATCTTGAGCAAGAGACAGCAAACCCAAGAAGGATCAAATCTCACTAAAATTTAGGCATTTGAATTATTAGCTGTAACCTTAAAATAGATAGGAATAAAATGATTAAAGTTTTAAAGAAAAATTACAAACATTAGAAAAGAACAAAATTATCAAAAAATTTAAAAGATCAAGTAAACTAAAATTAGAACTTCTACAAATGAAAATTAAAGCCAGTGAAATCAGAGTTACAGCAGATGTGTTAAATAGTAGAATGTATGTGGCTGAAGAGAGAATCAAATTCTTGCAAAGTGAATCTTAGGAAATTACCCAGAAGATAGCACTGGAAGATAATAAAATATGAAAGGGCAGTTAAGATACATGGAGACTTAAGTGAGAAGGAGCAATATATATACCTTTAGAGTGGCAGAGAAAGACATACTTGAGATAATAGCTGAATATTTTCAGAAGTGATAAAAGACGCAAATCCTCAGTTTCAAAAAAAACAGTCCCAAACAGGATGAACGTGAACCTACAGAACATCACACCCAAAGAGAAGCTCTTAAAAGGGTGAATGAAAGTAGAGATGAATGGAATGGATCTCGTTTTCAAGATGATTATAGCTAAGGGTAGATTACAGTTGTTAAAATTCTTGCTACAGTTGTTTCTTCTAGTCTTTGCTTTGTAACTACCTCAGAACTTGGTGGTTTAAAACAATTTATTTCTCATTTTGTGGATTGATTGGGAGGTTTGTGCTGTTAAGCTCACACAAATTTATTCAACTTGTATGTTGGCTGGGGACTGACTAAGCTCTAACCAGGGTAGCTAAGTCTCTTTCTGTGTGGTCTTTCATTTTAGGCTTCTTCACAGCATGATAGTCTTAGGGCAGATGTAGAAGCTGTAAGGCCTTTTATTTTTTACTTCTTCTTTTCCAAGTGAGAGAAGGGGAGATAGACTCTCACATGGGCCCTGACCAGGATCTACCTGGCAGCCCTCATCTGAAGCCATTTTTGCAACTGAGCTGTTTTTAGCACCTGACCGGAGGCTTCAGGGAGCCATCCTTACTCAGGAGCCATGGCTGCGGGATGGGGAGAGAGAGAAAGAAAGGGGAAGGGGAGGGGTGGAGAGAAGCAGAGGGTCACTTCTCCTGTGTCCCCTGATGGAAAATCGAACCCAGGACATCCACAAGCCACGCTGACACTCTGCCACTGAGACAGCCGACCAGGGACTGTAAGGCCCTTTTTAAAGGCTAATGTTTAGAAATTACATGGTGTCACATCTAGCACATTCAAAATTTTGGTCAAAGCAGTCACAAGGTTAGTCCAGATCATGGATTTAGGGAAATACACTGTTTGTTGTGATGGAGGAGCTGTAAACTTTTGTGACCATATTAAATTTTCAACATCAATACAGTTAAATAAATACTATAGTTGAAGTTAACAAAAGGTGCTGCAGAGCAGAGGGGATGGCAACCTATCTCAGTTTGGTGAGGAGCCATGAACGGCTTTTTGGAAAGGATAATGGTTTAGTTAGGCTTTTTAATGAAAAGCTTTCTGTGATGATGCAGTTGTAAAAAACACAGGTAGGCGTTTTTCTTCATAAAATGTTTTGACAGCTCAACATCAAAATCTGAGAACTTACCATAAAAATTCAGAACATGTTGTGTTTCACTACTTGATTCCTTTGGTGTAGAAATAATACACCTTTATATCTTAGCCAGAGACACTCAATAAATGGTTGGGGTACATTGGTGAAGCTAGTACTTATTAGGTGAAAAGTCAGAGAATTTTTTTTTTATTTTTTTTTAAAGGGTGTCTCAAAAATGCCCGAGAAGAGCCTGACCTGTGATGGTGGATGGATAGAGCATCAACCTGGAATGCTTAGGTCATTGATTCAAAACTTCAAGCTTGCCTGGTCAAGGCACATAAGAGAAGCAACTATGAGTTGCTACTTTCTGCTTCTCCTCTCACCCTTTTTTCTCTTTTTCCTCTTTCTAAAATCAATAAATAAAATCTTAAAAAAAATGCCTGAGAAAGAAATGAACTAACCTTCTAATTAGCTTAATCTCTGGGAACTAAATTTTTAGTGATTTTATTATTTTATTCTTTACTTTCTGTAATTTATATAAATTCCAGATTTTCTGCTTGTCTTTCTTTTTTTTAAATTGAACACCTATTATTTGTAAAGCAAGATTTTTTTATAGCGTGCTTCCTGAATTAGATCAGTTTCAATGTAGTAAGGGTAGATAGATATGTAAACAGAAAAGCTTTCTAAAATTTTTAATAAAAATGCTTGATACACAAAGTTTATCTTTAAAATATGTTTTGGTAATGGGAGGCATGAAATTTTGGGTCAATGCAATATTTTTTTTGGAATTTACTGGAAAATGAATACAACTGTCAACTCCCTTGTAGAATCATACTCTCAATATATTTTTGCAATGAAGATACTTTTTAAAATCTAACATAACTGAAACTTAAAAGAAGGCTTTAATATTTTTTGAGGCATATTTTCTGTCATTTACTAGAGGAAACAGATTTTTTTTAACTTTCATAGAATTTTTTATTAATTTATTGTGTTTACATAGATTCTAGTGTCCCCCCCAGATTCATCCTCCCCTCCCTCGTGTTCCCCAGTACATCCCCCCCTGCTCCCCTTTCCCTAACACCCTCCCCCTTCCTTTCAGGTTTTGCTTTTCTACTCTCATCCCATCCTGTCAGTCTATCATCCCCTTTCCCTCTGTCAGGAAAGTCATAGAATTTTTAAAACTTTAATCTTCATAGTTGTCTTCTTGAAAAATTCAGTTGATGTTATCTTAGTTGGAAAATAGTTACCAAGTTTTATTAAAATAGCAGATATAGAAATTATTTCTCTCACTGTATTAACTAAACTAATCTTCTGACCCAGTTTCTGATGTTAATTTGTTTTAGAATCAGGTGATTTTGTCCTCTGTAATGCTGAGCTTTTATTTATTTTTACTTTTTAATTTTTTTATATTCAGTGAGAGGAGGGGAGGCAGAGACAGTCTCCTGCATGTGCCTTGACTGGGATCCACCCAGCAAGCTCACTAGGGGGCAATGCTTTGTCCATCTGGGGCGTAGCTCTGTTGTTCAGCAACCAAGCTCTACTTAGTTAGCACCTGAGGCAGAGGCCATGGAGTTATTCTTAGCATCTGGGGCCAGCTCACTCCAGTTAAGCCATGGCTACAGGAGGGGAAGAGAGAGAGAGAGAAAAAAAAAGTGAGAGTGGGAGGGGTGGAAAAGCAGATGGGCACTTCTCCTGTGTGCCCTGACTGGGAATCGAACTCAGGACTTCCACATGCCAGACCGATGCTCAACCACTGAGCCAGTTGGCCAGGGCCAATGCTGAGTTTTTAATTCAGCAAGCAGCCTGACCAGGTGGTGGCACAGTGGATAGAGCTTCGGATTGGGATGTGGAGGACCCAGGTTCGAGACCCCGATGTCACCAGCTTGAGCATGGGCTCATCTGATTTGAGCAAGGCTCACCAGCTTGGACCCAAGGTCACTGGCTCAAGCAAGGGGCTATTTGGTCTGCTGAAGGCCCCCTGACCGGTCAAGGCACATATGAAAAAGCAATCAATGAACAACTTAAAAGTGTTGCAACAAAAAACTGATGATTGATGCTTCTCATCTCTCTTTGTTCCTGTCTGTCTGTCCCTGTCTATCCCTCTCTCTGATTCTCTCTCTGTCTGTGTAAAATAAAAAATAATAATAATTTAGCAAGCAAAGTTAGTGAACCATGAATGAACAATTTAATTAAGGGGGTTAGGGTGGTGAGGGAGACACATAAGTCAATATGGCACCACAATAAAATTCACCAAGTGCTAGAATATAGATAATAATTATATGAGAATGTAATTGTTGCCTAAAGAAGGAAAGATTTCATAGAATAGGCAGCAATTCAGCAAAGCCTTAAAGACTGATTAGTAATTTTGCAAAGAAGTGAGTCTGACATGGAAAGATCAAAGGTTTGAAAAGGTCTGGTTTGAGGACCACTGCATATAGTAGGATTGTATGTCCTTGCTTTTTTTTTTTCTCCCAAGATGCAGATAGCCATTCTGCCATTTGTTTTCTCTAATGATAACAGAACATTTGTTTAATACAGAAAATTCAGACAATTAGAAAGGTAAAACCCAGTCATAATTCCTCTATTTATTTAGCACAAGAATCATAAATATTTTGGGTCTCTCTTTAGTTGACTTTTTAGAATGTATTCACAAGGTGTTCTATTCCTCCTCCTCCTTTTTTTTAATTTTAAATTAATGTTAATAATTCCTAATGGTAATTTTGAGTGTTTTCTCTGGTCCATCCTTCATACAGTTAAGATAAAGAGATTGTTTATCAGAACAGTTGCTGTTATAAATGAGGCACAAAGAGATTTAAGGTTTCATTAAAGATCACAGAAGGGCCCTGGCTGGTTGGCTCAGTGGTAGAGTGTCGGCCCGGCGTGCAGGAGTCCCGGGTTCGATTCCCGGCCAGGGCACACAGGAGAGACGCCCATTTGCTTCTCCACCCCTCCCCCTCTCCTTCCTCTCTGTCTCTCTCTTCCCCTCCTGCAGTGAGGCTCCATTGGAGCAAAGATGTCCCGGGCGCTGGGGATGGCTCTATGGCCTCTGCCTCAGGTGCTAGAATGGCTCTGGACGCAACAGAGCGACGCCCCAGGGGGAAAGCATTGCCCCCTGGTGGGCATGCTGGGTGGATCCCGGTCGGGCGCATGCGGGAGTCTGTCTGACTGCCTCCCCGTTTCCAGCTTCGGAAAAATGAAAAAAAAAAAAAAAGATCACAGAAGGAATATGTGAGTGGATTTGAGATTAGCAGCTGTATCTTCCAATATCCAAATTGGACTTCTGGTCTATTGTGCCTTTCTTTCTGATAAAACTGTAATTTTTATACTTGTTTTGAAATGGCTCAGCTTTTACACTGAAGTTGAGCAAATTTACTCAGTTTGAACCATTTTGATTCATGTTTAAGGACAATGTGACACAAATAGTGGGAAATATAGATCGTCAGGAATTTGTCTTTAATCTTTTGATCATCTGTGGATTTCTCGAGCACACATTGTCATTTTCTAAGCATACTGCTCTTTGAAGACAAAATCTTGACTGGCAGAGGGTCCCATGCTACCTAGCGTAGTTTTGCATAACTGGCAGAGCAGCTGGAGTCTAGTTGGTATTGTTGTGGTGGAAGGGAAACGGGGGCTATAAAGTTAGAAGTAGAAAATTAAGACCAGGAAATGACTCTGCTGGATATTGCCTTTGGAACACTTTGTCCTTTGGTTCCATAAAATGCAGTTTTGCTCTCAAGGAAATAGACTTCTTGCCAATTCTACCATATAAGTTATTACCTTTATTTTATACATTTAGAGAGGACAGAGGTTATTCTAGTAATGCTTCTCTCTTTTTTTTTTAAGGATTTTATTTACTGATTTTTGGAGAGGAGAGAGAGAAGGGGGGTGGGGAGGAGCAGGTAGCATTAACTCATAGTAGTTGCTTCTTGTATGTATGTGTCTTGTCTGGCAAACTCAGGGTTTTGAACCTGTGACTTTAGTGCTCTAGGTCAAATGCGTTACCCACTGTACCACCACAGGTCAGACATAATGTGTCTTGTGTACATGAATAATATGTGTGTTCTCAGGACGATGGAAAGTGAGAGAACTTTTTAAAAGTTATTTACATTTCTGATCTTCAGCTCTAAATAGATGATAGATCAGAGCTTCTTTACAAATAGCTGAAAGTGAAGTAGGGAGATACTACATAATTGAATGCATACATGGATGCTTACTAATTGGCAGGTACTGTGAAGAAATTATGTAATCCCTGTGAAAGTCTCAGTGCCTGAAATAAATAACTGCCAAATAATCATATTATTGTATCATTGAGCCATCATGACAATCCTGGGAGATACGAATATTGCCATTTTAGAGATTAGATATTCATAACTCCGGAGGTTCATTTATTCATAAGCAACAGTTAAGTGTTAGAGCCATGTCCCAAACTCATTCTCTCTTTCTGTGGAGCCAAAGTAAGGCTACTGACAGTTGCATAGGCTATACTCTGTACAACCCCAATAGGATGCTGTTCACATAGTTCATGATACGAATGGTGCCCCCTGGAGTTGTGCCGCAGCTAGCTCTTGTCCCTAATATGTTTTCTACCACCTGCTTTTTTTTTTTTTTTTTTAAACAGAGAGAGTCAGAGAGAGGGATAGATAGGGACAGACAGACAGGAAAGGAGAGAGATGAGAAGCATCAATCATCAGTTTTTCATTGCGACACCTTAGTTGTTCATTGATTGCTTTCTCACATGTGCCTTGACCATGGGGCTATAGCAGACCAAGTAACCCCTTGCTCAAGCCAGTGACCTTGGGTCCAAGCTGGTAAGCTTTGCTCAAACCAAATGAGCCTGCACTCAAGCTGGCGACCTTGGGGTCTCGAACCTGGGTCCTCCATATCCCAGTTCGATGCTCTATCCACTGCGCCACCACCTAGTCAGGCTACCACCTGCTTTGTAAATAGTTATTATTATTTTTTTGTATTTTTTCTGAAGTTGGAAACGAGGCAGACAGACCCCCGCGTGTGCCCGACCAGGATCCACCCGGCATGCCCACCAGGGGGCGATGCTCTGCCCATCTGGGGTGTCGCTCTGTTGCAACCAGAGCCATTCTAGCGCCTGAGGCGGAGGCCATAGAGCCATCCTCAGTGCCCAGGCCAACTTTGCTCCAATGGAGCCTTGGCTGCGGGAGGGGAAGCGAGACAGAGAGGAAGGAGAGGGGGAGGGTTGGAGAAACAGATGGGCGCCTCTCCTGTGTGCCCTGACTGGGAATCAAACCCAGGACCCCCGTACGCCAGACTCTACCACTGAGCCAACCGGCCAGTGTCAACAGTTATGAATAAACCATTTACTATGCAGTCTCTGTCCTTGTAAACATTTATGTCTGTATTTATAGTAACTGCTAAATTGGCTATTTCATACTTGTTTTTTTTTTCTCAATTCAGAACTGTTTCCTAAAGAACTTCCTTCCTCTTTATATAGGTAGCATAAAAAGGAATATGAATATAAGTGTGACCTTTATTTGTATTATTTATTCATTTTTGCTTTTTTATTTTTATATTTGTCCTAAATTAAGTTTAAAGTCTTTGTTGGACTTCAAAGTAAAGTTTATTGTTTGTAAATTGCAGCATGATATTTGGTCCTGCATTTTTTATTGTAAATGGTAAACCTTAATGACACTCTCAGAATAATAGGAAAGGATGGTATTTTTTTTTTTTTATTAACAAAGCTAAAATCATTCAGATTAGATTTTACTTTATTTTTTAACTGAACCAAAATCTGTGTCCAAATCGTACTGCTTTTTAGCTTCTCTTTTACACATTTGTAAAATTCAGTTCAGGCCCTGGCTGGGTAGCTCAGTTGGTTAGAGCATCATGGCAATAGGCCAAGGTTGTGGGTTTGATCCCTGCTCAGGGTACAGTGAATGCATAAATAAGTGGAACAATAACTCAATGTTTCTCTCTCTCTCCTGCCCCTCCTTCCCCCTCTTTCCCTCCTTCCCTCCTTCCCTCTTCTTATTTTTCCCCCTTCTCCCCTCCCCCTACCCTGTCACTTTCTCTCTTCCTCTCCTCCCTTTCCTCTGTTTAAAAAAAAATTAGTCAATACATTTTTTTTTTTAATTTTATTTTTTTCCATTTTTCTGAAGCTAGAAACAGGGAGAGACAGTCAGACAGGCTCCCCGCATGCGCCCGACCGGGATCCACCCGGCACGCCCACCAGGGGCGATGTTCTGCCCACCAGGGGGCGATGCTCTGCCCATCCTGGGCGTCGCCATGTTGCGACCAGAGCCACTCTAGCGCCTGGGGCAGAGGCCACAGAGCCATCCCCAGCGCCCGGGCCATCTTTGCTCCAATGGAGCCTTGGCTGCGGGAGGGGAAGAGAGAGACAGAGAGGGAAAGCGTGGCGGAGGGGTGGAGAAGCAAATAGGCGCTTCTCCTGTGTGCCCTGGCCGGGAATCAAACCCGGGTCCTCCGCACGCTAGGCCGACGCTCTACTGCTGAGCCAACCGGCCAGGGCGTAGTCAATACATTTTTTATAAAATAAAATTCAATTCAGTAAACGTGTATTGCAGATATACTCTGCACCAGTCACTTACCTTTGGGAATATAAAAATAATTAAGAAACAGTCTCTGCTATTTAATAATGCCCAGTCTGATTCGAAAGACTCACTAAACAAACATTCTCTAAAAGAAGTAGCAGTTCTTGAATAACTGTGTATGCTAATAATTATGGTAGCACTCCCTGAGGAGGGAGCAGTTAAACTCAGAGGAGGTGACAGAATTTAAGTGTGGTCTTAAAGAAAACAAAGGAGAGGAGGGCTTTTCAGGATAGTGAAGAGTCTGCACATGCTTGAAAGTTGATGATGTGTCCTGGGAAAGTTGAGTATTTTGATAGAACTAATAAGAGATGAAAAAGGTAGATTGAGCAGAGTTGTGAAAAACTCATAGAATATAGTTAGAATTTGGCCTTTATCTTATGGGTATTGAGGAAACATGGAAGGGTTTAAGAAAAATGCAGTGCTAAATCAGAACTAGAATTTGAATTGTAACTTGAATGACAATATAAAAGATAGGTCATAGCAGAGAGAAAGAAGGCATTGAAACTATTGCCTCTGCAGTAGGCTTGTGTAAAATGAAAGATGTTGTCATGTGGTGTCAGCGCTGCAGAGAGGTAGAAGGAGACGCGTGCAACTGAGCAGGAGCAGATGTGTGAGTAGTGTGGGAATGACAGGAGTCAGAGGGGATCTTGGTCTTCATTTGGCCACTGAGTGGATGGTAGTGCAACTGTTTGTTTTAAATGATTCAGGAAGACAGGTAGTGAATTGAGTTTGATGTAATAAGTTTAGAGTATATAGCTGAAGGTTGTCTAGTAGACAGTTGAGAAAGGGGTTTATAGGAACAGATTAGTGATTATTTGTGAATTGTGGGGAGGTGAGATGGCATAGGAGACTCTTATCAAATAAAGTTATTGCCAAAAATAGTCTTAGATGAACATCTTTTATTTTATTTTATTTTTTTGTATTTTTCTGAAGCTGGAAACGGGGAGAAACAGTCAGTCAGACAGACTCCCGCATGCGCCCGACTGGGATCCACCCGGCACGCCCACCAGGGGCTACGCTCTGCCCACCAGGGGGCGATGCTCTGCCAGACCAGAGCCACTCTAGCGCCTGGGGCAGAGGCCAAGGAGCCATCCCCAGCGCTCGGGCCATCTTTGCTCCTATGGAGCCTTGGCTGCAGGAGGGGAAGAGAGAGACAGAGGAAGGAGGGGGTGGGGGTGGAGAAGCAAATGGGCGCTTCTCCTATGTGCCCTGGCCAGGAATCGAACCCGGGTCCCCCGCACGCCAGGCCGACGCTCTACCGCTGAGCCAACCGGCCAGGGCTTGGATGAACATCTTTTAAATGGCAGATAGCAAAAAGGAACAGTTGTATTCTCAAATTACATCTTTTATAGAAACCACATTTTTCCTCCTACTTTATAGAGCAGTTTTAGATTCATGGCAAAATTGAAAGCAGTACAGAGATTTCCTATATAATTTCTGCCCCCAAATATATAGAACTCCCACACTGTCAGTATATTAAAAGTCAAATTTATTGAGATAAAATTTACACACTTTAACCCTTTGAATAGTGAGTTTTTTTCCTGCTCGCTGACCCCCGGGAGTGAGTGTTTTGTGTTTTTTTTCATAAAATTAAATTAGTTCCAGTTCCAGTTTTATTACCTTAAAATCATATTTGATAATCAATTTATGAAAACAAGAAGAACATACATTTACTGCTCCAGCTCAGAGTTTAAAGGTGTACATGTATGACCGTACTCTGGATGGTCAGGAGGCACGAGGATGTACATGAACGTTTGTACTACTCAAAGGGTTAAAATGAAACCTCTTTTGTTGTATAATTCTATAACATTTAATGAACGTAAACTTTTGTCACCACCACCATCACAGTCAAAATACAGAATATTTTCATCACTCCAAAAAGTCCCTTTGTGCATATTTTTAGTCCTCTTGCCTCCTTCCCATGGCAACCAGTGATCTGATTTCTGTCCCTGTAGTTTTGCCTTTTCCAGAATGCCATATACAGTAAATGGAAACATACTGTATCTAGTTTTTGTGTGTCTGGGTTATCTACTTAGAATAATGCTTTTGAGATTCATCCTTGTTATTTTGTATATTAGTAATTTATTATTTCTTATTGCTGAGATCTATTCCATTGAATAGGGATGTGTCCTATTGTGTAGATATATAGGGCCATTTGTTTACTCACCAGTCGATGAATATTTACTTCATATTCAGTTTTTGTGTGGTTATGATTAGTGCTGTTATAAACATTTACACACAGGTCGTTGTGTAGACATATTTTTGGTTTTCTTGGGTAAATATCTGGGAACGAGTCATATGTTAAATGTAGATTTAACTTTACATTTACAAAAAAACTGCTGAAGTGACTTGTACCTTTTACCTTCCCACCAGCAATACAGGAGATTTTTTTCAATTGTTTCAATCCTTGCCGGCCGTTGGTATGGTCAGGATTGTTTTGGTTTTAATTTCTTTTAATTTTCTTATATTGTAGTTAGTTTCTTTCATGTGCTTGTTTGCCATCCATGAATCTTTTCTGGTGAAATGCCCATTTTTTTTTAAATTGGGTTGCTTGTTTTCTTATTGAGTTTTAAGAGTTCCGTCTAGATTCTGGATGTAAATCCTTTATAAAATATATAATTTGCAAATATTTTCTCCAAGTCTGTGGTTTGTCTTTTCATTCTCAACAGTATCTTTTGAGCAGAAGTTTGTAGTTTTGATAAAGTCCATTTTCTCAATTTTTTTCTTATATGTGTACTTTGTGTGTCCTAAGAAATTGTGTCCCACAATCACAAAGGTGTCCTGTTTTTTTCTCTAAATTTTATAGTTTTAGGATTTACATTTAATCTGTGATCTATTTTGTGTTAATTTTTGTATATGATATGAAGTATTGTTTGAGATTCATGTTTTTGTATGTGTATGGATGACAAGTTAATTGTCCCAGTACCATTTGTTTTTATTACCTTTCTCCACTGAATTTCCTTGCCAACTTTGTTGAAACAATTGCCCTATGTGTGGGGCTGTTTCTGGATTGTTTTGTTACTTGACCTATATGTCTGCCCTTTCGCTAATACCACAGTATCTTCATTGCTTTACATGCGATTAACATTTATTTAGAAACGATGTGGTATCTGTTAAGAATGCTGTTGACAGCAAGGAACAAAAGGTCCTACTAATTGTGGGTTTATTTTCCTGTTATAACAAGAAATCTAGAGATAAATAGTTGCTGGTTTGTTTAAGCTGTTTGTCTGTAGCGGGCATCAACAAACTACAGACTACTGGCTTCATCTAGCCTACCACCTATTGTAAATTCACTTGTGGAGTTCCTCAAAACTGCATATGCCCAAGTTCTACCTCTGAGACTGATTTGTCAGGGTGGGAGATGGGAGGAGGACAAAGGTAGGAGCAGGTGTTTGAATTGTAACATGGTCTCTGGTAATATTTGTAATTGTGTTGTCTAGTCATGGTTAAGAACCATGAATATAAGGTTGATGGTTAGAGTGTAGTCCCCAGACTAACTAGCAGCGTCACTATCTCCTGGAAACCTTTAAAATGCCAATTATTGGGTCACCCCAGACTTAACTGATTTGGAATTCTGTTAGGGTCCAACAGTTTATGTTAGGTGACTGGTGCATGCCAACATTTGAAACCTTGAAAGTCATTGCTGAATGTTTTTCAGATAGGCCTAGGGAAGATTAATGGACTATCTTTAAAAAAACAAAAACAAAAAAACTTTAATTGATTTAACTATGTGTCTTACAGTGTTACAGATGGTAATTTTGAAATTGGATCAAAGATCCACAAATGATCTAACATGATAATTTTTGAGTATAGTATTGGACCTAATTAATTTAAGGCATATGTTAGGTTGCTATTTTTAAGCAGCTTTAAAAAATCAACATTTTTATTTATGTATATTTTTTATAGCCTTCAAGGAAGAGTTAAGGAAATGGCAGGCAGTTCTTGTTTCTAGACTTGATAAACAAAGGAAGAATGCAAGATAAATATGTATAAACACAAAAGACAAATATATAAATGTTTTCTTTCAGGGTTAGGTGTATTATCATGATTGGTAAATATATACAATGTAGGCATCTAGTCCAACAGAAGACTTGAGTTTACATATAATACCCTATATTGAAAAGAACAAAATACTTCATCAGATGTAAAATGTCTTCTCTTTAATTTAGTTTGCTCTATTGATGATATTGCTTAAACATGGAGTCGAGTATCTTTTCTTCCTCTGTTTTCAGGAAGTTTTTTTTTTTTTTTTTTTTTTTTTTTTACAGAGGCAGAGATAGACAGGGACAGACAGACAGGAACAGAGAGAGATGAGAAGCATCAATCATCAGTTTCTCGTTGCGCATTGTGACTTCTTAGTTGTTCATTGATTGCTTTCTCACATGTGCCTTGACCGTGGGCCTTCAGCAGACCGAGTAACCCCTTGCTGGAGCCAGCGACCTTGGGTCCAAGCTGGCGAGCTCTTTGCTCAAGCCAGATGAGCCCGCGCGCGACCTCGGAGTCTCGAACCTGGGTACTTCCGCATCCCAGTCCGACGCTCTATCCACTGCGCCACCGCCTGGTCAGGCTGTTTTCAGGAAGTTTTGAACTATCTTACTTAATGTTAGTTCTCCTTCCCCTTAAAAAAAACAATGTTGGTTCCATTAGGCTATCTTTTGTTTACCCTAAGTGATACAGTATTTCATCTCCAGTTAATTGAAACTAGGCTCTAGATTATTTTTTAGGTGCTTTTGAAAACACGATTTTGGAAAAAATAAATGTGATAGCTCTTGTGGAGGTATAGGATTAGACATAAGAAAGAGTTAAAATTACTTGACTGTACTACTTGTAGTTCCATTAGCAGTATCTGTAGACAGAACATGAAGTTCACAGAAACAGATGTGTCATTGAAGCTAAGAGGCTGAACATTTCATCTGTCTTATTTCCAAGGCAAGAGTGGCTGGCATGTTCGAATCGCCTTGGGAAAACGTTAGCAAAAAAGACTTAAGATTGTTTCTCAATCATAATTTACAGCCGAAGGGGCATGAAGTTTGTAAGTTATAAAAGATGTTTGAACTGGGTTCCTTGGTAGTCCAGAGGTACCTACCTCTGTTACTGAAATTTTGCTTCCCAGCTTCTATGTTGACCACTGGGAGGATGTCCTTCTCTAACAATCTCATAGCCCCAGCCTTTGAACAGCTGTCAGGTTTTAGTCTTCAGAAAGTCTCCAGATCAGCCCTTTTTTTTTTCCATCATTACTTTCCTTTTCCTAAATTAACTCTTTTAAATTTTCTAGTATTTATTGAATAAACATTTTTTAACAATTTGTTTTTTTTATTTTATTATTATTATTTTTTTTACAGAGAGAGAGAGGGATAGATAGGGACAGACAGACGGGAACGGAGAGAGATGAGAAGCATCAATCATCAGTTTTTCATTGTGACATCTTAGTTGCTCATTGATTGCTTTCCTTGACCGTGGGCCTTCAGCAGACTTGAGTAACCCCTTGCTCAAGCCAGAGACCTTGGGTCCAATCTTTGCTCAAACCAGATGAGCCTATGCTCAAGCTGGCGACCTTAAGGTCTCGAACCTGGGTCCTCTGCATCTCAGTCTGACGCTCTATCCACTGCGCCACCACCTGGTCAGGCTGACTAAGCATTTTTAACCGTACTGGGTTTTGTCACCTGTGGTTTTCCTTAGCATTGTCAGACTCCACTTGATTGTGCTCATTTGCTTCCTTGTGGAGCAACTCATAATGCACCGTCATGACCCTGGAAGAAAGGTTGGCGTTACTGAAATGGATTGCTTCTGTTCCTCAGTACCATCTTGCACATGCATCCTCCCAAGCTTTATTCAAGTGTCTCCGAACTTTAAGAATTTGTTCATACCAGAGAAGTCTTCCTTAGAAATACAAGATACAGACCTTATAGCAGGAGTGCTAAAATACATGTGAAAATTTATTACCTAATAAGTGTGTTTCTGTTGATAATTTCTGGAAGCAAACACATTTATCCTTTTTCTTCAGAATAAGAGAAGCTGCTAAAGATATTCCTCTCATCAGCATTTTTCCTCAGACAGTAAAATTGCAAATATTTTAATTGTTGTTAGTTTAGGACTCTGTAGAAAACATTTAATGACATTGACAGACTATAACATGCCGTATTTCCCCACGTATAAGATACGCCCATGTATAAATGTTTTAGTAATATAATATAGTAATTAAATATATAGAAATATAAAAAGTATGGAAGATGTATAAAAGTAATTAAGATATAATATTAAAATTAAGGAAATTAAAGTTATGCCGTCTGGATAGGAATTAATATAGTGTGTGCAGATGTGATAAACAGACTCTGACTTTCAAGCAGGGCCCAGTTAGTGTGTGTGTGAAGTTATACATAGATAAGAAGTGGCTTGATGTCATAACTCTGTAAGTTAACATAAACAAGAAGCTTCCCTAGGAACATCTTAAAAGTGGCTTGATTTAACGTTTCAGTAGATTAACATAAAAAGGGCTCCCTTTGAGGAACTCCCAAAAAGGTGGTTTGAGGTGATACTACTGTAGCTTGACACATGTTAGAAAATGGTGGCCAGAAAAGGTACTACAGCTGAGGGGCCCCTGCTGAGGTAGTTGCCCAGACTCCAATGTGAACGTGGACTGTCTCCACGCCGCTCTGAGCTCTGACCAAAGACAGCCAAGAGGAGCATGCCCACGGGGCCCCCTTAAGCTGTACCCAGGCACGCCAAAAGGATTTGTGAGTAATAAATTGCCTGTGTGATTCTTGCAACTAACTTGTGTGTCAGTTGTGTTTTTCCTCTGGTAGCAGTTAGTGTCAGCACTGATCAGTAGCATCTTTATAGCGGCCTCAAGAGTAGTCTCGAAGAGGCTGCCAGCCCTGCTGAAAAGCAGGAGTGTCCCACTGCACAGGGAAGTCGAATCAGGGACACCTGATCAATGTAGAGCTTGGGCTCTACTGGGACAATAAGATGCACCTTAATTTTGGGCCCAAAATTAAAAAAAATATATATATATATATTACATAAAGTTATTGAACTCAAGTTTTATTCATCATAAAATTCATACAACTCATCACTGTCTGAGCTCCCATCCATTCGCTTATCTTCTTCTGTGTCTGATGACAAATCACTGTCTTCATATATTACCCCATCCTCAGTTCCATGTATGGCATTTGAAATGCCACACTCCTTAAATGACTTGACAACCACTATATATGACGCACCCAGTTTTTAGACCCTAAATGTTTTCAGAAAAGTACGTCTTATACATGGGAAAATGCAATATATTTCTGGGTATTCATCTCAAACTGACTGTATACTTTTTCATGAAAAAGAACTATGAATTAAAAGAGCAGCTGCAGCTCTTATTTATTGCACATCTTGATTTATTCTACTGTATTTTTTTTTTTTTTTTTTTTTTTTTACAGAGGCAGAGATAGACAGGGACAGACAGACAGGAACGGAGAGAGATGAGAAGCATCAATCATCAGTTTCTCGTTGTGCGCGTTGCGACTTCTTAGTTGTTCATTGATTGCTCTCTCACATGTGCCTTGACCGTGGGCCTTCAGCAGACCGAGTAACCCCCTGCTGGAGTCAGCGACCTTGGGTCCAAGCTGGTGAGCTCTTTGCTCAAGCCAGATGAGCCCGCGCTCAAGCTGGCGACCTCGGGGTCTCGAACCTGGGTCCTTCCGCATCCCAGTCCGACGCTCTATCCACTGCGCCACCACCTGGTCAGGCTCTACTGTATTTTTAAAAACGTTCAGAAGATATCTTTGTATGAAAAGAAGTGCTTATTTTCTCTACAATGTGAGCCCATTTGAATCAGCCCTGGCGTCTCTCTCTCACCTCGCTGATTGCATGTTTTTGTGACCTTCAGATTATAGGGAATGGAAGTGAGCAGCAGCTGCAGAAAGAGCTGGCAGATGTGCTGATGGACCCTCCAGTGGACGACCAGCCAGGGGATAAGGAGCTTGTGGAAAGGTCACAACTTGATGGCGAAGGAGATGGGCCTCTTTCTAATTCGCTCTCAGCTTCATCCACCATTAACCCTGTACCGTTAGTAGGGCTCCAAAAACCCGAGATGAGCCTGCCAGTGAAACCTGGACAAGGAGGTTAGGATTGCTGCATTCTTGCTTAACTGAAGGTTATTGTTTTTAATATTTGAGTGTCTACCTTGTTTGATTCAGGGCAAGCAAAAATTATTATCAGTGTGTGCTCTAAAATCTCCGGATTCTAGATTTAGGGGAATATGACAGGTAAATAGATGTGCCATACTGATTTCTCTTTAAATGTTTGTCATTTATACCAGTGTTATTCAATTGTCAGTCCATGGAGCAGTGCCAATCTACCAGAAATTTTGTGCCATCCACAAAAGTGTTACCCACCCTGATACTGTATGAAGATTATATACCAGTGGTTTTCAACCTTTTTATACTTTGGGACTGGTGAGAATAGGAGAATTATTTCAAGGATCGCTAAGGCAGAAATCACCCTGCACATAAGCGAATTCAGCTAAGATCATTGGGTCTATAATCTTCATACAACATCAGGTTGATTCATTCCTTCCCAGACCAGCATGAAATTTCTGGCAGAACAGCGGTTGAAAAATCCTGATTTATACCAAAGAAAGAGAAATGGTTAAATGACATTGAGGGAATCTTCAGAATGTTTAAGAGTCTTCCAGGAAATCAGGAGTTTGTGTGCGATGTTGGACAAATAGAGGCAAAATGCCTGTGGAAGAGGTGTTTGCGCTGGACCTGTGTTACAACTCTGGGAAGAGCTGCCAAGCTGAAGAAGAGCTGGAAGGCACAGCAGGGAAGAAGGCCACAGCCAGTTATAAAGGCTCTTTGGGAAGAGTGGGTGTTAAAACTGTAAATGCTGTTAAGAGAGGGAAAGCAAGGGAACTAAGAGAACTTAATCAAGTGGCCAAGATGATGAATGGGAAAATAGTAGTGCAGAACAGAAAGAAGGCAGAGATAGGATTTTTCAGAGCAGTGAAATACTAAAGGTTTTGTTGGTTTTTTAACCTAGGTGTAAATTATAAAGTCAAAACAAATAGAAGAAGCAGAAAGGTAAATTGGATCTGAATCTCAGGTCACCTTTTAGGTTTGGTATTGACACTATGGCAATACCTGAAAATTTTGGTGTTAGTGATTGTTCTCATGTGAGATTTCTGGCTTTAATGGGCACTTTTTCTGGGGCTACGGGATATTATCTCATTAGTACTTAATTTAGAACCTAAATATAACTTAGAGACTTTTACTTGGTTTTCATGTCGACAAAATAGCGATTAGAATTAAAGTAACCATCTCATTATTATTTCTTTCAGATTCTGAAGGATCAAGTCCTTTCACACCAGTGGCCGATGAGGACAGTGTGGTCTTCAGCAAGCTGACATACTTAGGCTGTGCCTCAGTAAATGCTCCCCGGAGTGAGGTAGAGGCCTTAAGGATGATGTCCATCTTAAGAAGCCAGTGTCAGATTTCACTAGATGTAACCCTATCAGTGCCGAATGTGTCTGAAGGAACTGTAAGGTAAGACCAGCTTCTTGAACTACTTGTAACATTTGATCAGATATCTGACTTGTAGTTTAGAAATAAACAGTAGTGAACAAAAGACGTTATTCATGTAATGTTCACTACTTCTGTCACTTACGTTATCGTGTCTTCCAAGTACTATGACCCTTATGAAAGGTAGGGTCAACACTTAATTGAATGTTTTTTGGGTTTTTTTAATTTCTCCTGGTTCTTCTTTCTAAAATTCAGTTCTTTCTACTTTCTTCAGAAAATATTTGGGGAAGACCTAGCATGCATCGTTCGTGACACAGGTGTTGGTTCTCAAACTCAGGAGCTTCTCAGATGGCATCTGAAACTGCCCCCCATTAAATAAACAGTTTTTTTAATACTCTTTTCTACTCTCGTGTGTAGCACATTAGAAATGTAAATGTTTGGGGGTAATTGAAGTATGTTAACCTGAGAGTATGCCTAACAATTTATATTTTTCATGTTCGCCCAATGCTGTTATTTCAATATTTGTCTCATTATGGATTTGAATGCTGATATTTTAGTAATTAAATATTAACTATTCCAGTACAGACCCTTAATTTCTTTTTAATTACATTTATTGGTGTGACATTGGTTAGCAAAATTATACAGGTCTCGTGTACCAATCCACAAACTCATCATCTGTACACTATACTGTGTGTGTTCAACATCCCAAGTTAAGTCTCCCTCCACCATTAATCCTCCCTTTACTCTCTTCTACCTCCTTACCTCCCATAATTACCACACTGTTGCCTGTGTCTATGAGCTTTTCTATTTCTTTCCTTAATCCTTTCACCTTTTTTACCCAGCCCCTAACCCTCTTTCCCTCTGACAGTTATCAGTGTGTTTTCTACCTCTGAGTCTCTTTTTGTTTGTTAGTTTCTTTTGTTCATTAGATTCCACATATAAGTGAAATCATATGCTATGTGCCTTCTCTAACTGGCTTATTTCACTTAGCATAATACCATCTATGCTATTGCAAAAGGTAAGATTTTCTTTTTTACAGCTGAGTAAATGTGCCCCTCCTCTACTGATGGGCACTTGGGCTGCTCTTGTAAATAACACTGCAGTGAACATAAGGGTGCGTATATTCTTTCAAATAGGTGATTCAGCTTTCCTTAGATATATTTCCAGAAGTGTAATTGCTGGGTCATGAGGCAGTTCCATTTTTAATTTTTTTATTTTTTATTTTTTATTTTTATTTTTGTATTTTTCTGAAGCTGGAAACGGGGAGAGACAGTCAGACAGACTCCTGCATGTGCCTGACCAGGATCCACCCGGCACGCCCACCAGGGGCGACACTCTGCCCACCAGGGGGCGATGCTCTGCCCCTCCGGGGGGTCGCTCCGCCAGGACCAGAGCCACTCTAGTGCCTGAGGCAGAGGCCAAGGAGCCATCCCCAGTGCCTGGGCCATCTTTGTTCCAATGGAGCCTTGGCTGCGGGAGGGGAAGAGAGAGACAGAGAGGAAGGAGGGGTGGTGGTTGGAGAAGCAAATGGGCGCTTCTCCTATGTGCCCTGGCCGGGAATCGAACGCGGGTCCCCCGGCACGCCAGGCCGACGCTCTACCGCTGAGCCAACCGGCCAGGGCCCCATTTTTAATTTTTTGAAGTAACTCCTGACTGCTTTCCACAGTGGCTGCTCCAATCTGTATTCCCACCAACAGTGCACAAGGGTTCCCTTTTCTCCACATCCTCATCAGAATTTGTTGCTTTAGTGATGATGGCCATTCTGACAGGTCTGAGGTGATATATCATTGTGGTTTTAATTTGCATTTTTTTTGATGATTAGTGACATTGAATATTTTTTCATATATCTATTGGCCATCTCTGTGTTCTTTTTGGAGAAGCATCTATTCAAGTTCTTTGCCCATTTATTGATTAGGTTGGGTGTTTTTGGTGTTGAGTTTTATAAGTTTCTTGTAAATTTTGGATATAAAGCCCTTATCAGTCATATCGGTGAAGATGTTTCCCATTCAGTGGTTTGTTTTTTCATTTCTTTGATGGTTTCCTTTGCTGTTCAAAAACTTTTTAGTTTGATAAAGTCCCATTTATTTTTTTGTTTGTTTGTTTGTTTTCCTTGCTTGAGATGATATAGTAGAAAAAATAATGCTATGAGAAATACTTGAGATTTTATTGCCTATGTTGTCCTCTAAAATTTTTATGGTTTTGTTAACAGTTAGGTCTTTAGTTTTTTGTTTATTATTTGTTTGTTTTTTAGAGAGAGGGAGGGAGGGACAGACAGGGAGAGAAATAAGAAGCATCAGTTCTTTGTTGTGGTACCTTAGTTGTTCATTGATTGCTTTCTCATGTGTGCCTTGACTGAGAGGCTCCAGCAGAACGAGTGACCCCTTGCTCAAGCCAGCGACCTTTAGGCTCTAGCCAGTAACCCCATGTTCAGACTGGTGAGCCCGCGACCTCAGGGTTTCTAATCTGGGTCATTAGGATTCCAGGCTGACACACTATCCACTGTGCCATTGCCTGGTCAGGCTAATCCTTTTTTTCTTTTTTTTCTCTTTTTTTTTGTAGTTTTTGAAGTGAGTAGCAGGGAGGCAGAGAGACAGACTCCTGCAGGTGCCTGACCAGGATCCACCTTGCATGCCCACCAGGGGGCGATGCTCTGCCCATCTGGGGCATTGCTCCGTTGCAACCAGAGCCATTCTAGCACCTGAGGCGGAGGCCATGGAGCCATCCTCAGCACCCGGGCCAACTTTGTTCCAGTGCAGCCTCGGCTTCCAGAAGGGAAGAGAGAAACAGAGAGAAAGGAGAGGGGGAAAGGTGGAGAAGCAGATGGGCACTTCTCCTATGTACCCTGGCTGGGAATCAAACCCAGGACTTGCACATGCTAGACTGACACTCGACTGCTGAGCAAACTTGCCAGGGTCTATTTTTTTTTTTTTTCTTAATTTATCTATTTATATTTGACATGGTGAGAGAGAGGGAGAGAGAAAGAGAAGCGGGAACTCATTGTTTCACTTAATTGTTCCATTTAGTTGTGCACTCCTTTAGTTGCTTCTCATATGTGCTCTGATCAGGTATTGAACCAGTCACCTCTGTGTGTCAAGACTACGCTCTGTCCACTGGGAAACCCAGCCAGAGCTCTTTAATCCGTTTTGAATTTATTATATATGCTGTAAGAAGATGATTTAGTTTCTTTCTTTTTTTTTTTTTGCACGTATTTGTCCAATTTTCCCAACACCACTTATTGAATAGACTTATCTTTGCCTCATTCTATGTTTTTGCCTTTTTTGTCAAATATTAATTGACTATAAAGACATGGGTTTATTTCTTTCCTCTCTGTTCTGTTTCATTGGTCTATATGTCTGTTTTTATGCCAGTACCAGTCCCTTTATTTTTAAGATGAGGAAACTGAGATCCCAAAAAGTCTCTAGAAATGACTATTTTTTCTACTAACTAGAATAAATAACAACAAATAAATGTCTATATTAACTAATTAACTACAGAATTCTAAATAATCAGATGGACATAACTAAAATAAAATAACACTTTCTTTTATTACAAAAAATACATACTTTTAGAAAAATCAGAGAACTTAAACAAGCAAAAACTCAGGAAAATATTCAGTACTACTCTCTCATTGGTAATAACAGTAACATTTCGGTTCTTTAAGGCCCTCTTTGGCCCTGGCCGGTTGGCTCAGTAGTAGAGCATCGACCCAGCCTTTGATGTCCCAGGTTCAATTACCAGTCAGGGCACATGGGAGAAGCCACTATCTGCTTCTCCAACCCTCCCCCTCCTCTCTCCCTCTCTCTTTCTCCTCCCTTTCTCTCTTCCCACAGACATGGCTCAGTCGGTTTGAGTGTATTGCCTTAGGCACTGGTGCTGAGAATGGCTCTGTAGAGCTTGCACTTCAGGTGCTGAAACAGCTTGGCTGCAAGCATGGCCCCAGATGGGCAGAGCGTTGGCCCCAGATGGGCAGAGCGTCAGCCCCAGATGGAGGTTGCTGGATAGATCCCAGCCAGGGCGCAGGTGGGATTTGGTCTATCTCCCCTTCTCTCACTTGGAAAAGAAGAAAAGTAAACACTCTTTTGTGTACTTGTATGTGTATGTGTGTATATACCTACAGACACACACACACACGTGCATGCATAATTATATAACTATTAGAATCAACATATTTTTTTTGTGACAGAGTCAGAGAGAGGGACAGACAGACAGGAAGGAAGAGAGATGAGAAGCATCAATTCTTCGTTGCGGCTCCTTAGTTGTTCATTGTTCATTGATTGATTTCTCGTATGTGCCTTGACCAGGGGGCTACAGCAGACTGAGTGATCCCTTGCTCAATCCAGCGACCTTGGGCTCAAGCTGGTGAGCCTTGCTCAAACCTGATGAGCCCGTGCTCAAGCCGGTGACCTCGGGGTCTCAAACCTGGGCCCTCTGCGTCCCAGTCTGATGCTCTATCCACTGCGCAACTGCCTGGTCAGACCAGAATCAACATTTTTAACATGCTTTCTTAGTTTTATATTATGACTCTTCATATCAATATAGTTAAAAAAAAATTTATAGTGGCATATAATAGATTATTCAGAAATAACCAGTCTCTTATGTTTGACATTTTAGGTTTTTATTTTTTTTTATTTTTATTTTTTATTTTTTTAAATGTTATTTATTTATTTTTTACAGAGACAGAGAGTGAGTCAGAGAGAGGGATAGACAGAGACAGGAATGGAGAGAGATGAGAAGCATCAATCATTAGTTTTTCATTGCACGTTGCAACACCTTAGTTGTTCATTGTTCATTGATTGCTTTCTCACATGTGCCTTGACCGCGGGCCGAGCAACCCCTTGCTGGAGCCAGCGACCTAGGGTCCAAGCTGGTGAGCCTCACTCAAACCAGATGAACCCGCGTTCAAGCTGGCGACCTCGGGGTCTCGAACCTGGGTCCTTCCGCATCCCAGTCGACACTCTATCCACTGCGCCACCACCAGGTCAGGCGACATTTTAGGTTTTTTAAATGAGGAAAGTGCTACTAATAACAACTAATATTAGGTTTTTATTGTATGGGCACATAAGTGCTTTACCTATACTTTTTTTATATACTTTTCCTATAAATAGGTCTTTTTGAGCTAAACTTTTGTATTTTTTAAATGTATAAATTCCTAGAAGTAAACTTACCAAGTCAAAAGTTTACCCATTTTTATTACTTGTGCCAAATAGCCATCTAGAAATAATGATTTTGTTTCTACCTTTATCAGTGGTGCATGAGAATGCGATTCTCTACCCTCAGGAGCATTTTGGCATTGAAAAAGAAATTTATTGATTGATTTTAGTGAGAGAGGAAGGGAGAGAGAGAGACAGAACATCAGTCTGTTCCTGTATGTGCCCTGACCCGGAATTGAACCGGCAGCCTCTGTGTTTCTGGATGATGCTCTAACCAAGCTCTCCTATCTGGCCAGGGCACATTTTGGCTTTTCATGGTGGTGTTGTAGTTGTATGTAGCTAGTAAGTTAATTCTTTAATATTGCAGTCATCTGCATATGTGATTCTACTGAGTATTTAAAGAACTATTTCACAAAGACTTAAAAATCCTAATTTTAATTATATCTATGTGAAACATAATAATATTTAATAGGACACATTTCTATATGCTTCTTAGTGAGTGGTCATGTTTCCAACTGAAGTTATACTTTGTTCTAATATATTTTAATTATGTAAAGATATGAGAAAACCAGTTTTTCTTGCCCTATATTTTCAGGCTTTTATTAAAGTACCTTTGAACCTGGATTAAGTGCCTTCTTAGGTATTTCCTTTATGCATAGGAGCTCCTGGGCTTTTCCGATCAATGCCCTTGGCTAGTGCTGAAATTGCATAGTTTATTTTAGTTATTTATAGTTTGTCCTCAGTGCTCAGAACAGAACCTGGAATGCTGTAGGTGTCACATAAATATTTGTTGAATAATGATATTCCGTTGATTTTTCAATGAATGGCATTTTTTTGATTGATCTCTTTTTATGTGTTAACACTCTGAACAGTCTATTTGCCATGAATCGAAATAACATGATTTATGCTGCAAACACATTAGCATTTTATTTTTTTAAATAATAAAGCAGATTATGTCATTCTTTTAGGAGAAATTAGGAGTACTTTATGATTTATTTTGGTAGTCTTAATTCAGTGGTTTTCTGTGGACTGGTGCAGGTCCACGAGAGTTAACCACCTGATGTTGTTTGAAGATTATACACCCAATGATTATCTGCTCTGTAATCTTTATACAACCTCAGAGTGGTTCACTCTTACACAGACAGACCCTCACGAAATTTCTGGCAGACAGGTACCTGAAAATCATTCGTTTAATTTACCCATTGATCTCGTCTTTATTTAGTTACAGACTATGTAAGAAACATGTACTTAACTAAGATTATTTATACCTTCTTGATTGCCTCCCTAAAATATGGGGATTATGTGGTTTTTTCATATCATGGAATTATCAATAACTTCAGGAATCCACGTATGACTTAATTATCAAGATTTCAGATTAATATGATTGGCATTCCACAAAAGGTTTGTATTAACTTCTTGTTGGAAATCTAAATGAGTCTCAAATCATAGTAATGAAAGTAGTGAAAATAGTCCACAATCTCTCTAATCTCTTTATATTTTTTTTTTGGTTTTTTTTTCTGGACAGACTCTTAGATCCTCAGACAAACACTGAAATAGCAAACTATCCTATCTACAAAATCCTCTTCTGTGTCAGAGGCCATGATGGAACTCCTGAGAGCGACTGTTTTGCTTTCACTGAAAGTCATTATAATGCAGAGCTCTTCAGGATACATGTCTTCCGGTGTGAAATCCAAGAAGCTGTAAGTCCGTAAGAGAATACTGCATACAAATGAAATTTCACCTGTACCCTCACTGTGTTGACATGATTGCAATTCTTATTATGGTCCTATGTAAGCTAGATGAAATTATCTGCAAGTGTTTGTTTATTCCAGCCTGATAGACTGAAATATGAATGAATTAAAAGTCTGGTAAACCAAAACTTTGTTGCTGATAGTGTCAGAGTAGAACAGTTTGCTGCTTGACCAGATTAGGTAGGCATCTTGGTTCCAGTAATGACACATTTGCACACTATTTCTTTTAGAGCTAAACTTTTAGAATTATTTTTATTTTAATAAATATATTCAGACAGTTTCTAACACTTTAGGAAGTCATTTTTCAGTTGGATTTTTAATGTTTGTAACCATTTCTTTTTTAAAACCCCTTCACTGGCCATTTAGTATTACTTGTTTCATCAGCTTAACAAATTAGATAACTTACCAAAAGAAATCAGTAGGAGCGTGCGTGCTCATGCGCTCTCTCTCTACCTCTGCCTCCCATCTCCCTTTCCCTCTCCCTCTTTCTCCTCCCTCTTTCCTTTTCTATTTCTCTCTCCCCATCTCCCTTTCCCTCTCCTATTCCCCCCTCCTCTCTAAAATCAATAAATAAAATCTGAAGGAAAGAAAAAAGAATCAGTAGGAAATCTAAGTAACAATAAAGGAACTGAGAATAGAAGAGTTGTTGCTGGGGGCTGGAGTGGGTGTGGGGGGGATAGGGAGAGGTTGGTAAATGATTACAAACTTACATCTGTAGTTGATAACACCGTATTGTACAATTAAAATTTGTTTAGAAAGCAGAAACATAAATATTCTCACCAAGAAAAAGGATAGTGTGAAATGATGAATGTGTTAATTCATCGATGGGAGGAATCCTTTTACAATGTATACATATATCAAATTACCACCATGTACACTTCAAATAGCTTACAGTTTATGCGTCAATTATACCTCAGTAAAGCTGAAATTAAATAATTAAAAATAAAATCAATAGAATAACGGCAACTACTCCCCCCAACAAAGTAGGTAACCTTCAGCCTTAATAAAGATATTTTATTTCCTGTGATAACAGCCCATCTCCTCACATGTTTGGTTGTAGGTAAGCCGGATACTTTACAGTTTTGCCACTGCCTTCCGCCGTTCTGCCAAGCAGACTCCGCTTTCAGCCACTGCTGCACCCCAGACTCCTGACAGTGACATCTTTACCTTCTCTGTGTCTTTAGAAATAAAAGAAGATGATGGTAAAGGTTACTTTAGGTAAGGCATCTTATTTATTTACTTTTGAAACTGTATTACTATTCTGTATTATCTGTAGTTCAAGGGAAACTCCAGGTCAGATTATACAACTGTCAAACTATAAAGTGATTGCATTTATAGGTGGAGTTTGCTTCTTTAATATAAGTGGTGAAGGAAAATAGGCAAATTGCAGAGGCAGTGTTTGAAGAAGTAAAATACCTATGTGCGAAATTGTCATGTTAATAAATTCTTTCCTAATCAGGTGGTAGCTCAGTGGAAAGAGTGTCATCGACCTAGGATGCTGAGGTCCCAGGTTCAAAACCCCAAAGTCCTTGGCTTGAGCACAGGCTCATCTGGCTTGGACACAGACTTATGAGCTTGAGCATGGGGTCACTGGCTTGAGTGTAGGATGATGGAAATGATCCCATGGTCGTTGGTTTGAACTCAAAGGTCTCCCATGTGAAGTCCAAGGTTGCTGGCTTGAGCAAGGGGTCATTGGCTCTTCTGGAGCCCCCCAGTCAAGGAACAGTTGAGAAGCAATCATTGAACAACCAAAGTACTTCAACAAGTTGATTCTTCTCTCTCTCTCATTCTCTCTCAAAAAAAAGTTATGTACACACACACACACACAGGGTCCTCGGGTTATGACAATTTAGTTCCTACAGCAGTGGTGTAAGTTGAAACACACCCTAGCCTAACACAAATGGAACACCTGTTCTTTTAATAGTCCAAAATGGCATAGGTAAGCATGCTGGGGATGCCAACTCCCTCACTTATAACTCATAGGCTGTGTTACTATGTATTCTTCCGTTATGTGCAGCCAAAGTAGTTCACCCACGTAGTTGGTTAGTATGATGCTAACTGTGTAAGCTGAAACACTCATGTCTCAATTTTTAAAGTTTTTATGGGAGTGAGCATTATAAACTTGAAACATATCGTCAAAGCTGTCCTAACCCAAGGACCCAGTATTTTCTTTTAGTTAGACTCAAAGTAATTATCTGATGAGTAACGTGAAATAATAACAGAAATAAAGCTGGATTTGTTTTGCTGGGGGTTTTGTTTTTGGTTGGTTGGTTGTTTTAATTTCTTTTAATAATCAAAAGATCTTAAGGCTGTTGAAATCAAGTTTTACCACTAAGGTTTATCTGAATACATTGAAAGGGGAGAAATGAGGTTTGTGTCTGCAGACTAACCTTACATATAAGGTCGGAAATAAATGATTTGGGATTTTAAGTAAAATGATATTTTTTTGAGTTGTGAAAAAGAACCCTGGAATAGAAACAAAAACTCCCCCCCCAAAAGAGCAAGCTGATAGACTTAACCTAACCGTATCAATAATGACATTAAATATATAATTGGCTAAAACATCCAATTATAAAGGAGATTCTCCTGCAGGATAAAAAAGCAAAAAACAAATTATGTTGCTTTCAATACCTAAGATATAAAGAAATGAATTGATTAAACCATTAAAAATGTTATAATACGATTTAACAAATCAAAACAAAGCTGGAGTGGCTATATTAATATCAGATAATTTCATAATAAAAATACAGTGTGTCCGTAAAGTCATGGTTCACTTTTGACCGATCACAGAAAAGCCAACAAAAGACAATGGAAATGTGTAATCTGCACCAAATAAAAGGAAAACCCTCCCAGTTTCTGCAGGATGATGCGGCAGCATGTGCACATGCACAGATGATGACGTAACACCGTGTATACAGTGGAGCAGCCCACGGCCATGCCAGTCGAGATGTGGACGGTACAGAGGAAAGTTCAGTGTGTTCTGTGGCTCGCTAAATTCAAATCCGTTGACCAAAGTGTAACGTGAATATTGGCGCGTTTATAACAAAGCACCATCACATAGGAATAACATTACTCGGTGGGATAAGCAGTTGAAGGAAACCAGCAGTTTGGTGGAGAAACCCTGTTCTGGTAGGCCATCAGTCAGTGATGAGTCTGTAGAGGCTATACAGGATAGCTCCCTAAGGAGCCCTAAAAAATCTGTGCGTGAGCCCACATCGAACTGCACTGAAGAGGTATGAAACCGGGAGAGTTTTCCTTTTATTTGGTGCAGATTTCACATTTCTATCATCTTTTGTTGCTTTCCTGTGACCGGTCAAAAGTGCACCATGACTTGACGGACACACTGTATATAAAAACAATTTAAAAAAAAGAAATAAAAACTTAGATTTAGTTTAATTATTGCTACTATTAAGAGTGTGACCTTTTCCAAGTTTCTTTATATTTCCTGGCAGTGGCTTTCTTACTTATAAAATGAGGTGGGTGAACTAAGATCCTTTCTAATTTTAAAATACTATGGTCAGAAAATGATTGGATTTTTTTCGCCATGGCCCAAATCACAAAGTGAATGCTACTTGAAATTATCAATAGTTACATATAGAAGTCTCATTTCTCTGAAATTAATTTGTAAAGTGAAGAATGTGAAGTTACATCAAAATATTAATTCCTTGCCCTGGCTGGGTTGCTCAGTGAATAAAGCATCCCCACTTTCCCTCACTACCCCTCTTTCTCTCCCTCAAATCAATGGAAAAAAATTTTTAAATAAAATTTTAAAATATATCTAGTATTTGCTTTTAAAAGCTAATATTTGCTTTTAAATCAGAAGACACAATGACACTAACTCATCCGGAATACTGATAATTTATTAGTCTCCCTTCAAAGATTTTGGAATTGTCATGCCATCTGGTGGCCAATTTTGTGTATAATGCAGCTTCAACTTTGATTTGTGCACTAAGTGTAGGAGGCATGGTGCTCTGTGCTTTCTCTTTAGTTTTATTTCCATTCTCAGAGCAATACTGTGGCGTGGTGCTTCCTGCAGTCTGCATTCTTGCCCTGTAAACTTTGTAATTATTTTTTTCCTTTTTAAGAAACAAAATATTTTTTTAACTACATTGTTTCTCTTTATTAAAGATATTTATGTAGTTTCTGTTGAAATTCCACTTGTGAACAGGAAAGATTTTTAAGATATCTCAGAAGAGATATGGTAGGATAACTTCCTTCTGCAACCAGGCGTGTTCAGGTTAGAACAATCACAATTTACCAACATCCCCATTCTATATATTAAACTCATGCCAAGGAGATGCTATACAGAAAATCCCTGGGCTATCAGATTTGCTTGTCACATTTGTTAGGACTTTGTTCTCTTTTTGTTCCATGGTTTTATCAAATTTGTAGCTTTTAGTAGAAAATAGTGTTGTGTAACATAATAGTGATGAAATCATTGAAAAGTATTCTATGTGAGCTTTCAACTTGTCAAGCACAGTTCCATTTACCCAGTGATTCTACCATATGGTTTTACCAAAACAAAAATATAGGCAAAGTGCCTTGGCCACGATTAATGCTCTTTTCTTCTTTTAAAATATTTTATTTATTGATTTTTATTTATTTATTTCTTTTTAGAGACAGAGAGGGATAGACAGGAACAGAGAGAGATGAGAAGCCTCAATCGTTAGTTTTTCGTTGCAACACCTTAGTTGTTCATTGATTGCTTTCTCATATGTGCCTTGACCGTGGGCCTTCAGCAGACCGAGTAACCCCTTGCTCAATCTAGCAACCTTTAATCCAAGCTGGTGAGCTCTGCTCAAACCAGATGAGCCCATGCTCAAGCTGCTGACCTCGGGGTCTCGAACCTAGGTCCTCCGCATCCTAGTCCAATGCTCTGTCCACCGTGCCACTGCCTGGTCAGGCTTTATTTATTGATTTTAGTGAAAAAGGAAGGAAGAGAGAGAGAGAGGGAAAAAAAGGAACATCAAGCTGTTCCTATGTGTGCCCTGACCAGGGATCGAACCTGCACCCTCTGCGCTTTGGGATGATACTCCAGCCAACTGAGCTATCTGGCCAGGCTTGGATTATTGCTTTTTTTTTTTTTTTCTGAAAATGTATAGCTCTTACGTTATTAAAATTAGGAACCTGCCTTTCAAATTTTCCCTTTGAAAGGTGGAACATTTTCATTTATTATTGTCTTATTTAATCTAACCCTGTTAAATAGCCTTGATATTTAATATTGTACTTGTTTTGTATGTAAAGAAACCCAGGGAACTTAAGTCTGGACCTCGGTTCTTAATTTATACAATAGGAATTAAATGTAAAATCACCTAGTTGAAGCCATTCAATGATATAATGACAAGACCAAAAATATAATTTAGAACCTCTGAGATTAGTGAGTAAACTTCCACAGTTTACACTCTGCTTCCTGTTAATGTGGCTTTTTCTTGCCCTTCAGACTCAGCACACCAAAGACAACTTTTATTTTCATTTAAATAACTGCTGATAGATGCGATTATATTTTTCAGCAAATATAATAGCCCACCTGTCACCAACTTGCACATCCACAAATACAACTGTGAATGGAAAACGGTATTTTCAATCCATATTTGAGAATCTAATGTATGTATGCAGATGGTCATCTTAAGTTGGATGTTAGTTTTCAGCTGGGGGGGAAGGGTATGTGTTTGGTGCTCCCTAACCCCCATGTTAAGAGTCAGCTGAATTCAGCATCCACTGAACATAGAGAACTAGTGTACCTATTACCTGTTGAAAATTGAGACCTATATATGTATATATCATATGTGAAAATTTCTGTCAGCCACAATATTTAACAGTTGGTATGAAAAAGTTTTTCTTTTTACATGTTTATCATTTTTTTAAATTTTTATTAATTTTAATGGGGTGACATCAATAAATCAGGGTACATATGTTCAAAGAAAACATGTCCAGGTTATCTTGTCAATTATGTTGCATGCCCATCACCCAAAGTCAGATTGTCCTCCATCACCTTCTATCTGGTTTTCTTTGTGCCCCTCCCCCTTCCCCTCTCTCTCTGTCTCTCTCCCTCCCCCCCCAACCACCACACTCTTGTCCATGTCCCTTAGTCTCGTTTTTATGTCCCACCTACGTATGGAATAATGCAGTTCTTGTTTTTTTCTGATTTACTTATTTCACTCCGTATAATGTTATCAAGATCCAACCATTTTGTTGTAAATGATCCGATGTCATCATTTCTTATGGCTGAGTAGTATTCCATAGTGTATATGTACCACATCTTCTTTATCCAGTCTTCTATTGAAGGGCTTTTTGGTTGTTTCCATGTCTTGGCCACTGTGAACAATGCTGCAATGAACATGGGGCTGCATGTGTCTTTACGGATCAATGTTTCTGAGTTTTTGGGATATATACCCAGTAGAGGGATTGCTGGTCTGCACCAGGATGGCCAAGTGGTTAAGGCGTTGGACTTAAGATCCAGTGAACATGTTTGTCATTTCTATACTCCTTTACTAAGATATTTGACATTTTTGTTAATTTTTTAGTGAGAAATAGAGAGACAAGAAGGGAGAGATATGAGAAGTATCGGCTCATAGTTGTGGCACTTTATTTGTTCATTGATTGTTTTTCATACATGCCTTGATGGGGTGGGAAGTGGAAGCGCTCCAGTGACCCCTTGTTCCTCAAGCCAGGTGGTAAGCCTACAGTCAAGCCAGTCAAGTCAGATGAGAGCCCACGCTTAAGCCGGTGACCTCAAGGTTTCTCACTTGGGACCTCAGCATCCCAGGTTGACACACTATCTACTGCACCACCACTGGTCAGACAAGATCTATGACATTTCTTGTGTGTGTGACAGAGACAGAAAGAGGGACAGATAGGGACAGACAGGAAGACAGACAGATGAGAAGCATCATTTCTTCGCTGTGGCTCCTTTAGTCTCCTTAGTAGTTCATTGATTGCTTTCTCAAATGTGCCTTGACCGGGAGGCTGCAGCAGAGTTAGTGACCCCTTGCTTAAGCCAGTGACCTTTGGGCTCAAGCCAGCCACCTCGGATTTTCAAACCTGGGTCCTCCGTGTCCCGGTCCAACACTCTGTCCACTGTACCACTGCCTGGTCAGGCAAGATCATTGACATTTTAAAATCTCAGTATTGTAGAATGTTCTCTCTCTCTCTCTTTTTTTTTTTTTTTGTATTTTTCTGAAGTGAGAAGCAGGGAGGTAGAGAGACAGACTCTACCACATGTGCCCAACCAGGATCCACCCAGCATGCCCACAGGGGGCGATGCTCTGCCTATCTGGGGTGTTGTTCCATTGCAGTCAGAGCCATTCTAGTGCCTGAGGTGGAGGCTATAGAGCTGTCCTCAGCGCCCTGGCCAACTTTGCTCCAATGGAGCCTTGGCTGAGGGAGGGGAAGAGATAAAGGAGAGGGGGAAAGGTGGAGAAGCAGATGGGCGCTTCTCCTGTGTGTCCTGGCCTGAAATCAAACCCGAGACTTCCATACACCCGGCCAATACTCTACCACTGAGCCAACCAGCCAGGGCATAAAATGTTCTTAAATTTGTTACTGTGTAGGCTCAAGCAATGAATGTACTACTGAGTACAACAACAGATGAATGCTTCCCTTCCCCTCCCCTCTCTCTCCCTTCCTCTCTTTGTCTTTCTAAAAATCAATAAGTAAAAATTGTAAGCCCTGGCCAAATGCTTGGTTGGTTGGAACATCCATCTCAAAGCTCAGAGGTTGCCAGTTTGATCCCTGGTCAGGGCATATACAGAGAACAGCTCAACGTTCCTGTCTCTGTCTCTCTTTCCCTGTCTTTCTCTAAATTAAAAAAAAAAATTTTTTTTGATTACTGTATAAATGTAGAGGAGCTTCAAACTAAAATATTATTCCTTCCAAGTTTATTTTTTCAGAGCCACATTGCAGTGTGAGTTGGTGCTTACCTCTCATGTAGCCTTTTATGTTGTCTTCTAATGATTTTGTTGCCATTATTTTAAAGTTGTAGAGCAAAAAGACACGATTTAGACTTGCTGCATATTGGCTTTTTGCCATAGGCAAATGTTTGCCTTTGAGAACAAATGAGCTAGAAAAAGTGGTGTGTGGGAGACTTGGGGATTATTTTGATTAAAATGTCATTTTAAGAATATGTCCTTTTTTTTGAAGCTGATTTTAGAAGTATTCTTAGAATTACAGTCATACCTCAGAGATATGCAGGTTCCATTCCAGACCACTGCAATAAAGTGAATATTACAATGACAGTCACATAATTTGTTTGGTTTACCAGTGCACATAAAAATGATGTTTATGCTGTACTTTTTTTTTTTTTTTTTTTACAGAGACCGAGAGTCAGAGAGAGGGATAAATAGGGACAGATAGACATGAACGGAGAGAGATGAGAAGCATCAATCATCAGTTTTTCCTTGCAACACCTTAGTTGTTCATTGATTGCTTTCTCATATGTGCCTTGATCGTGGGTCTTCAGCAGACTGAGTAACCCCTTGCTCAAGCCAGCAACCTTGGGTCCAAGCTGGTGAGCTTAGCTCAAACCAGATGAGCCACACTCAAGCTGGCTACCTCGGGGTTTCAAACCTGGGTCCTTGACATCCCAATCCAACCCTCTATCCACTGCGCCACCGCCTGGTCAGGCTATGCTGTACTTTAAAGTATACAATACCATATGTCTAAAAGCAGGGTTCCCTAAACTATGGCCCGCTGAGGCCATTTATCAAGCCCCAGCCACACTTCCGGAAGGGACACCTCTTTCATTGGTGGTCATTGAGAGGAGCATAGTTCCCTTTGAAATACTGGTCAGTTTGTTGATTTAAATTTACTAATTCTTTATTTTAAATATTGTATTTGTTCCCGTTTTGTTTTTTTTTTACTTTAAAATAAGATATGTGCAGTGGGCATAGGGATTTGTTCATAGTATTTTTTATAGTCCAGCCCTCCAACGGTCTGAGGGACAGTGAACTGGCCCCCTGTGTAAAAAGTTTGGGGACTCCTGTCTAAAAGACTCTATGTACCTTAATTTAAAAATAATTTATTGCTTAAAAATGGTAACCATCATCTGAGCCTTTGGTCGGGCATAATCCTTTTGCTGGTGGAGGGTTTTGTCTTGATATAGAGGGCTGCTGGCCAATTGGGTGCTTGTTGCTGAAGGTTGGGGTGGCTGTGTTAGTTTCTTACACTGAGACAGTGAAGTCTGTTACATCAGTTAACTCTTCGTTTTACAAACAGTTTCTCTATAGCATGGGATGCTGTTTAATAACATTTTACCCAGTGGGACTTCTTTCAAAATTGCGATTAATCCTTTCCAACCCTGCCACTGCTTTGCCATAAGCTTATGTAATCTAAATTCTTGGTTGTCATTTCAACAGACTTCACAGCATCTTCACCAGGAATAGATTCCATCTCAAGAAACCATTTTCTTTGCTCATCCACAATAAGCACTCATTGATTAGTTTTGTCATGGGATTGCAGCAATTCAGTCACATTTTCAGGCTACACTTCTCATTCTCATTCTCTTGCTATTTCCACCACAACTACAATATTCTCTTTCACTGAAGTTTTGAACCCCTCAAAGTCATTTAGGAAGTTTGGAGTTAACTTCTTCCAGACTCTTGTTAAACCTTTTTACTTGAATCATGAATGTTCTTAATGAATTAGAATGGTGAATCCTTTCCGGAAGTTTTTCAATGTACTTTGCCCAGATCTTCAGAAATCGCTATCTGTAGCAGGGATAGTCTTTCTTAGGACATTTGTTTCTTTTCTTTCTTTCTTTTTAATTCAGTGAGAGTAGGGGAGGCAGAGACAGATTCCCACGTGTGCCCTGACTGGGATCCACCCGGCAAGGCCACTAGAGGGTGATGCTCTGTTGTTCAGCAACCAAGCTCTTCCCAGCACTTGAGCAGAGGCCATGGAGCCATCCTCAGTGCCAACTCGCTCCAATTGAGCCATGGTTACAGGAGAGGGGAGAGAGAAAAGGGAGGGGGGAAGGGGTGGAGAAGCGGATGTCACTTCTCCTGTGTGCCCTCACTGGGAGTTGAATCCCAGACATACACATGCTGGGCTGATGTTCTACCATTGAGCCAACTGGACAGAGCCACGACATGTTTTTCTTAAATCCTAAGACTTAAAATTTGAAATCACTTCCTGATCCATGGGCTGTAGAATGGGTGCTCTGTTCACAGGCATGAAAACAACATTAATCTCATTGTGTATCTCCATCAGAGCTCTTGGATGATCAGGTGCATTGTCAGTCAGCAGTAATATTTTGAAAGGCATCTTTTTTTCTGAGCAGGAGGTTGTCAAAAATTGGTATAAAATATTCAGTAAACCATGTCATAAGCAGATGTACTGTTATCTAGGCTTTGTTCTATATAGAGAGAATGGACAGGGTAGATTTAGCTTATTTCTTAAGGGCTGTAAGGTTTTTGAATGGAAATGAGCATTGGCTTCAACTTGAAATCACCAGCTGTACTAGCCCCTAACAGTAGAGTCAGCCTGTCCTTTGAAGCCAGGCATTGATTTCTCCTCTCTGTCTGTGAAAGCCTGATGGCACCTTCTTTCAGTATAAAGCTGATTCATCTACACCAGTGGCAGTCAACCTGGTCCCTACTGCCCACTAGGGGGTGCTCCAGCTTTCATGGTGGGCAGTAGCGGAGCAACCCAAGTATAAATAAAAAGATAGATTTAACTGTAGTAAGTTGTTTTATAAAGACTTAGTTTGCCAAATTTAGCAAAAATCCGACATAAAGTACTTGGTAAGTAATTATTATATGCTTTAACTTGCTGTAACTCTGCTTTATAAATTTTATAAAGTAAAGTTACTTCCCTACTTTATAAATCACCATTACTGTGGAACCGGTGGGCGGTTAGAAAATTCTACTACTAACAGATACAAAAGTGGGCAGTAGATATAAAAAGGTTGACTACCCCTGATCTACACTGAAAATTTGTTATTCAGTGGATCTACCTTCATTAAATATCTTACCTAGATCTGGATAAGTTGCTGCAGCTTCTACATCAGCATTTGCTACTTCACCTTGCACTTTTATGCTAAGTAGATAGATGGCTTCTTTCCTTAAACCTCATGGACCAGACTCTGCTAGCTTCAGCCATTTCTTCAGCAGCTCTCTCACCTGTCAGCCTTCATAGGCTTGAATAGAGTTAAGGACTTGCTCGGGATTTGGCTTAGGTTTAAGGGAATGTTGTGACTGTTTGATCTTTTGTCCAGACCATTGAACATTCTCCATATCAGCAATAAGGCTGTTTCACTTTATCATTCATGTGTTCACTGGAATAGTACTTTTAATTTACTTCAAAAACTTTTCCTTTACATTCACAACTTGGCTAACTGTTGGGTGCTAAGAGACCAGGTGCCTCAGCTTTCAACATGCCTTCCTCATTAAACTTAATCATGTATAGCTCTTGATTTAGGGAGAGAGTTGTGACTCTTCCAGTTACTTGAACACATATAAGCAATTGTAGGGATATTAATTGGCCTAATTTCAATATTGTTGTGTTTTAAGAAAGAGGGAGGCCTGAGGAGAAGGAAGAGATAGGGACGGTTAGTTGGTGAAACAGAATACACACAACATCTATTAAATTTATCATCTTACATTAAGAATAGTAACATCAAGCCCTGGCCGGTTGGCTCAGCGGTAGAGCGTCGGCCTAGCGTTCGGAGGACCCGGGTTCGATTCCCGGCCAGGGCACACAGGAGAAGCGCCCATTTGCTTCTCCACCCCTCCGCCACACTTTCCTCTCTGTCTCTCTCTTCCCCTCCCGCAGCCGAGGCTCCATTGGAGCAAAGATGGCCCGGGCGCTGGGGATGGCTCTGTGGCCTCTGCCTCAGGCGCTAGAGTGGCTCTGGTCGCAACATGGCGACGCCCAGGATGGGCAGAGCATCGCCCCCTGGTGGGCAGAGCATCGCCCCTGGTGGGCGTGCCGGGTGAATCCCGGTCGGGCGCATGCGGGAGTCTGTCTGACTGTCTCTCCCTGTTTCCAGCTTCAGAAAAATGGAAAAAAAAAAAAAAAAAAGAATAGTAACATCAAAGATTGCTGATCCCAGATCACCCTAACAAATATAGTAATTAAAAATTTGAAAGACTGCAAGAATAACATGAGCCACAGAGAGACACAATAAACAAATGCTTTTGGAAAAAATGGTGCTGATAAAATTGCTTTGATGCAGGGCTGCCACAAACCTTCAATTTGTAAAAAACATATCTGTAAAGCACAGTAACGCAAAATGCAGCAAAACAAGGCATGCCTGTATTACAGAGGTTTATAATTAGTTTATCGCTGCTTCAGGAAGTGATAAGCAACAGCTCCCTGTTCACCATATCCTTCTCATCTTTGATTTTTTTTAAGTATCTTGTTTTGACATTTAAAGGATCTTTGATTAAGTACCTTTTACTATGTTTTTAAACAAATAAGGCAGTAATAATTTATTTGTCAAAACCAGTGACTAAAAAAAAGAAAGGAAAGAAAACATTTTTTTGGACACCTGTGTGCTGCATGCTAGGTGCTTAACAAATATGTAATTTTTACAGCAACAACAGCAAAGAAAACTAAAGGGGACAGAGAAATGCTCGTTCTAACTTTTAGTGTATTATATATGGTAATGATATTTGTACATCAAGAGGCAGATGATAATTTTTAAATTTTCATGATCAAATCTGATTCTTTTCTGGGCTTAGGTTTTGTAACATAACAAAAAATGTTCTAGTATATGTCATAAGAAAATAATTTCCAAAATTAATGAAACATGCTGTTCTACAGTGCAGTTCCTAAAGATAAGGACAGGCAATGCTTTAAACTACGCCAAGGAATTGATAAGAAGATTGTCATCTACGTGCAACAAACAACTAATAAAGAACTTGCCATTGAAAGGTAAACATTTTTTGTCAGTTTACCTTAATGTAAATTTTAGTTTTTATCCATCTAGTGCAATAATATACTGTATTCAAAAATGTATTTGCAAATATTTTCCCTTGGGAATTCTCTTGGTTATTGAAGTAGCTGCTTCATTCACTTTGAATTAATTTCCATAAATTTTTCCATAAATATGCTGACTTTATGTGCTAATAAACAGGCAGACATAAAACTTATTTCACTGAAAGAAGTAAGTATTGTTTTGGCTATACTAATTTATTGATAATTTTAATGTGTCCTTTTTTCCATCAGTGAGAATTTTTTTAAGTGACCTAATTTAAACATCTTTTTTGTGTTTTTTCCAAATTTATGTCAGTTCTTTTTTTGCAGGTGTTTTGGTCTTCTCCTTAGCCCTGGAAAAGATGTACGAAATAGTGACATGCACTTGTTAGATTTGGTAAGGCTTTGGTTTTTTTTTTTAATTTATACACTATTTCCTAAGAAAAAGGTGTTTCACTTTATCTCATCTGAATCTATAATTAAAACACATTATGAAGGTGTTCTTGTAAGCTATAAAGCAGTAAGCAAAGATAAGGAAATTTCTGGCTTGATATTGACTAGCTTCTTGACTATAATAGTGAATACTTGTTTATCATATGGGGTTGATGTGGGAATCAAAGGAAAAACGTTGTTAGTAAATTGTTTGCAAACTACCATGAGCTTTGTAAAAGTAGAGGTGTTATTTCTATTATATGGAAATATTTTCAAAACTAAAATTTAGTAATTACTCAACTTTACAGAAGAATTCAACATAGATTTAGGTAGAAAATTTCTCTAATGTTTATACAGGTTGATGTGATTTCCAGGCACTTACAAGTTTTTAGAAACAGTTACATAAATGGCACAGCTTTGATTTTAACAGTAATTATTGAACTATACTCCTACCTTTAAAAAAAATCTGGTTCTTTTTTATATTCTTAAATTTCTGCAATTCCTGTTTTTCAAGGCAGCAAAATGGGGGTTAGCTGTTATTTCCTTACTTTGCCATTATTGTTCGTTTTACTCTTCAGGAATCTATGGGTAAAAGTTCAGATGGAAAGTCATATGTTATCACTGGGAGCTGGAATCCAAAATCCCCACATTTTCAAGTTGTAAATGAAGAAACTCCTAAAGGTAATGTGGATTGCTGATGTCATGGACATTTTAGTCCCAAGAAGATACCCAAACCTTAGTACCATTTACTTGACAAGTACCCAGTGCTTACCTAATTCTAGTGAAACCAAAGAATGTTAATAGTTCTTTAAGTTTGTCATTAAATTTGACCTGGAAACAAAATGTCATTTTCCCCCACTTATTTTTCCCTTTCCTGCTTCCTTTTTTACCTACGTATTTATTTACAAACTTGTAAATTTTATTTATTTTTGTAGAGAGATAATGCACGTATGGTTAAAAATTCAAAGGATATATAGAGAAAACTAAAAATCTACCACAGTCACCAGGGCCCCACTACACAGAGGACCACAGTGACTAGGTTGTTGTGTAGTTTTTTATATAGTCTATGAATAAATAACCTTTCTCAAGATATTTCATAGTCTTCCCAAATGTCATTTAATGGCTATATAATATTCTATTCTAAAAATATGTTATTTGCTTAATCTAGTGCCTTTTACTGAGCACTTATATTTTTCCCTTTATTTTTTCTTGTTATTCATAGCATTATAGATAAATGGATAAAGGACATAAACAGTTAACATTTTTAACCAAGAATTTAAAAGTTGGTAATTCCTAGTGTTGGTGCAAGTCGCATAAAGAAGCCATATGTCATTATTATGTCGTAAACGTTTATAATAAAAATAATTTCTTTTACATTAATCATATGAGCAAATACATTTCTACTTTTTTATTTGTTTCTCACCTCTTTCTCTAGATAAAGTGCTGTTTATGACCACAGCTGTTGATTTGGTAATAACAGAAGTACAAGAGCCTGTTCGATTTCTCTTAGAGACAAAAGTCCGAGTTTGCTCACCTAATGAAAGATTATTCTGGCCCTTCAGCAAACGTAGTACTACTGAAAATTTCTTTCTGAAACTAAAACAGGTACTGTACTTTTCTATAAATATTAGAGAGGGGTTGGGATAAGAAAGGAGAAACCACTTCTGAGTCTGATTGCTCATTAACCTAAGCTATCAGTTATCCCTGGTCAGCAGACTGTGGCTCACGAGCTACATGCGGCTCTTTGACCCCTGGAGTGTGGCTCTTCCACAAAATACCATGTGCAGGCACTACCTCGATAAGGAATGCACCTACCTATATAGTTTAAATTTTAAAAATTTGGCTCTCAAAAGAAATTTCAATCATTGTACTGTTGTTAATTTGGCTCTCAAAAGAAATTTCAATCATTGTACTGTTGTTAATTTGGCTCTGTTGACTAATGAGTTTGCCAACCACTGACTAGATCATTTGAACTTTAAATATATTAAGAGGAAAAAGTTTTGCCTGACCGGGTTGCTGTGCAGTGAATAGAGCGTCAGATTGGGATGTGGAGGACCCAGGTTCAAGACCCTGAGGTCGTCAGCTTGAATGCGGGCTCAACTGGCTTGAGCAAAGAACTCACCAGCTTGGACCCAAGGTCGCTGACTTGAGCAAGGGGTTACTTGGTCTGCTGAAGGCCCGCAGTCAAGGCACATATGAGAAAGCAATCAATGAACAACTAAGGTGTTGCAAGGAAAAACTGATGATTGATGCTTCTCATCTCTCTCCGTTCCTGTCTGTCTGTCTGTCTCTCTGACTCTCTCTGTCCCTATAAAAAAAGAGGAAAAGGTTTTATTTTTACCCATTTGTCAATCTTGTTGCTCTTCATTTCTTCCTGAAGAACCGAGGATCTGCCTGATCAGGCGGTGGCGCAGTGATAGAGTGTCGGACTGGGATGTGGAAGCACCCAGGTTCAAGACCTTGAGGTCGCCAGCTTGAGCGCCGGCTCATCTGGTTTGAACAAGGCTCACCAGCTTGAGCCCAAGGTCACTGGCTTGAGCAAGGGGTCACTCGATCTGCGGTGACCCCCCCCCCCCCCGGTCAAGGCACATATGAGAAATCAATTAGTGAACAACTAAGGAGCTGCAATGAAGAATTGATATTTCTCATCTCTCTCCCTTCCTATCTGTTTGTCCCTATCTGTCCCTCTATCTGACTCTGTCTGCAAAAACAAACAAACAAAAAAACCCCCAAAGATCCATCTGATATCACTTCCCTTCTACCAGTAGAAATTCTTTTAGCTTTTCTTTCAGTGCAGACATAACTCTTAGACTTCTGGATCTTAAAATGTTTTCATTCACTTTCATTCCAGTAGGGTATTTTCACTGGATATAGAGTGCTGGGTTGAGAGATTTTTCCCAGCACTTTAAAAATGTCATCTCACATTTTTACTGTTGCCATTGTTTTTGATGAGAAGTCAGCATACACATATATTGTTCTTCCTGTGTATGTGATGTTATTTTTCTCTAGATGCTTTTAAGATTATTTTTTGTCTTTGATTTTCAGACATTTAACTGTGATGTGCCTAGATGTGATTTTCTTCCTTGAGATTTGTTGGACTTCTTGAATTTTGAAATTTATGTTTTTGGTCTTTTTTCAAAAACAGTTTTGGGGAAAATATGACCCAGTATTGCTTTTATCTTTTTCCCTGCCCCATCTCTCTTTTCTCTCATAGAATTTCAGTTACCCATATTTTAGACATTTTGGTCTTATCCCACAGATCTCTGTGGCTCTATTTTTTCAAATCTTTTATTTTTCTTAGATAGATTACTTTCTGTTGATCTCTCTTAAAGTTCATTTGATTCTCTTTTGTCATCTTCATTCTGCTGTTAAACTCATTCAGTGAAATTTTCTTAATAGAGTCTTTTAAAAATTTTCATTGATTAGAGAGAAAAGAAGGAAGGAAGGGGAGAGAGAAAGAGAGAGAACTCGTTCCTCTCAGTTGTATGCTCATTGGTTGCTTCTCATATGTTCCTTGTGACCAGGGATGGAAACCACTGTGGTCGTAAGGCAGTTCCATTTTTAATTTTTTTAGATAATTCCAGACTACTTTCTACAGAGGTTGCACTAATCATATTCCCACCAGCAGTGCACGAGGATTCCCGTTTCTCCACATCCTCGCCAACACTTGTTTGTTGATGGTAGCCATTATGACAGGTCTCAGATGATCTCATTGTAGTTTTAATGTGCATTTCTCTGATGATTAGTGACATTGAGCATCTTTTAACATGTCTGTTGGCCATCTGTATGCCTTCTTTAGAGAAGTATCTTTTAGGTCCTTTGCCCATTTCTTAATTGTATTGTTTCTTTTTTTGGTGTTGTTTTATAAGTTCCTTGTAAATTTTGGATATTGAACCCTTAATCAGATCTTGAACCCTTATCAGATCTATCAGTTAATATGTTCTTTAGGGGAACACTTTGTAAAGTATATGATTGTCTAACCACTATGCTGTACATATGAAACTGTAATAAATAATATTGAATGTAAATTATAATTTAAGAATACTTTTTTTTTTTTTAATTTTTTTTAATTTATTTATTTGTTTATTTATTTATTTACAGGGACAGAGAGAGAGTCAGATAGAGGGATAGATAGGGACAGACAGACAGGAACGGAGAGAGATGAGAAGCATCAATCATCAGTTTTTCGTTGCAACACTTTAGTTGTTCATTGATTGCTTTCTCATATGTGCCATGACCGTGGGCCTTCAGCAGACTGAGCAGCCCCCTGCTTGAGCCAGTGACCTTGGGTCCATGCTAGTGAGCTTTATGCTCAAGCCAGATGAGCCTGCGCTCAAGCTGGCAACCCCGGGGGTCTCGAACCTGGGTCCTTCCGCATCCCAGTCTGACGCTCTATCCACTGCGCCACCGCCTGGTCAGGCAAGAATACTTTTTTTTTTTTTTTACGACAGGGACAGACAGAAAGGTAGAGAGATGAGAAGCATCAATTCTTCGTTGTGGCTCCTTAGTTGTTCATTGATAGCTTTCTTATATGTGCCTTGACCTAGGGGTTCCCACAGAGCGAGTGTCCCCTTGCTCAAGCCATTGACCTTGAGATCGAGCCAGTGACTGAAAAGAAATTTAAAAAGTAAAAAGTAATAGCAGCTGTCATTAATTGAGGGCCTATTGTGGCTATCACTCTACTAGCTACTTTTAGTTTTACTGTTTTATTTTCTTAGTGATCCAATGAAGATAACATTCTCAATTTATAGATCCAAAGATGTAAAATAGATTTTATGGGATGTTTTATGGAAAAGATACATATTTTCTAAGAGTCCCAATCAGGGTTTTTTCCATAGAAACATTTTCTTTTTGTCTTTCTTTAAGAATATTTTTAGAACTTACTTAAATGTAATTTAAAATTTTAATCATTTTGCCATTCTCATTACAAACGGAACAACAGACCAAAATTTAAAAATATATATGTAGTTTCTATTATTGCTATAAGTATGGGAAAATAATCATGGAAATATTTTCTTTAAATACATGTTTAGAAATTGAATCTTTTTTTCTTTTACTAAATTTATCTGGTGACTCAGTAACTCTTTTTTAGCCTGGAAGCTTTCCCAACTGTGGGGAATTGTTTTATTAGGATGGAATCATATTAGAGAAGAAACTTAAAATTAGTGGGGAAAGAAAGATTGCTTTTTTAAGTTTAAATATTTAGATATTGTTTACTAAAAGAGAAGAAAATGGTTTGAAGACTCGATGTTCCAGTAGTAACATAAGGTGAATAAAAGACCAACTAAACATTCTTATAACTATAGAATTAAATTTTATTGTGAGAGGGACTTTATTATTATTTATTTATTTATTTTGAGAGAGAGACAGAGAGGGAGATGAGAAGCATCAACTCGTAGGTGCTTCAGTTTAGTTGTTCATTGATTACTTCTCATACATAGAATGAAGAGGCCCAGGTTTCCAGAATAATTACATGACCTATTGGAATATATGACATTGTCCACAAAGTTTAACTTTTCAGGTATCAGCTTATCCATTTAAAAATAACTTTATAGCCTGACCGGTAGTGGTGCAATGGATAGAGCATCAATCTGGGATGCTAAGGATCCAGATTTGATACCCCGAGGCCACCAGTTTGAGCACGAGGTCAACACTTGAGCGTGGGATTGTCAACATGATCCCATGGTTACTGACTTGAGCCCAAAGGTTGCTGGTTTGAGCAAGGGATCACGTGTTGGCACACAAGGTCATTTTGCTTATGTGATTTTTGTTTTATTTGCCAAATTCCAAGGTATAAGAAATATCTCTTTCCCCATAGGCTTTCAAGAATGTGTTATTGAACTTAAGGATATAATGGTAGTTTTAATTTATCCTTTGGTGAATGAAACCAACATTTCATATATATATATATATATACATATATAACACATATATACATTTATTATTATTATTATTATTAAGGGAGAGGCGAGGGAGGCAGGGTGGCAGAGAGAGAGACTCCCACATGCACCCCAACAGGGATCCACCCAGCAAGCTCCCTACAAGGAGATGCTCTGCCCATCTGAGGCCACTGGACCATTGTTTCACAACTGAGCTATTTCATCGCCTGAGGTGAGGAGATGGAGCCGGCCAACTTACTGGGACCATTTTAGCCATGGCTGCGGGCTGGGAAGAGACAGAAAGAGAGAGAAAAGGGGGAGAGGGAGAGGTGGAGAAGCAGTTGGTCTCTTCTGTGTGCCCTGGGTGGGAATCGAACCCGGGACTTCCACACGCCAGCCCAATGCTCTACCGCTGAGCCAACTAGCCAGGGCCATATTTCATATGTTTAAGGGGGATTTTTTTTTCCTTTTCTGTGAATTGTTTCATTATATTTTTTGCTCTGTTTTTGTTCTTTTTCCTCTTAATTTTTGAAGTCCTTAATATATTTGAGAAGTTAATCCTTTGAAATATAAGTTGCAAAAATTTTTTTGACCTGTCACTTGTCTTTTGACTTAAATTATGATGGTCTTTTGGGCTTTTTGCCACACAATTTCTTATGTACTTGGAATTTATGAAGTTTTTTCTTTAAAGCTTCTGGATTTGGAGTAATAATTAGAATTGTTTTCCCTACTCCCAAGTAAAAATGAATTTACAGATTTTCTTTTATTATGTTTTATTTTACTACCTTTAGAGCTTTGATTCATTAATATTTTATTTTCATGTATAGTATAAAGTACAAGTCTGAGTCATTCTTTTTTCAATGTCCATTTACTTATTCCAACACTATTAAATTATAATTTTCCGCAATGATTTGAGATTCTACCTTTATCATATATCACATTTTCTTTTTCTTTTTCTTTTTTTTTTTGTGGCAGAGACAGAGAGGGACAGATAGGGACAGACAGACAGGAAGGGAGATAGATGAGAAACATCAATTCTTCATTGCGGTTCCTTAGTTGTTCATTGATTGATTTCTCATATGTGCTTTGACTGCGGGCCTTCAGCAGACCGAGTGACCCCTTGCTCAAGCCAGCGACCTTGGGTTCAAGCTGGTGAGCTTTTCTCAAACCAGATGAACCTGTGCTCAAGCTGGCGCCTTTGGGGTCTCAAACCTTTGTCCTTTACATCCCAGCCTGACACTCTATCCATTGCGCCACCGCCTGGTCAGGCCATATATCACATTTTCATGTTTTGTTGTTGTTGTTTTTTTGGCACCTTAGTTTCTCAGTGATTGCTTTCTCGTATGTGCCCTGACAGGGGCAGGGGGCTACAGCATACTGAGTGACCCTTGCTCAAGCCAGCATCCTTGGACTCAAGCTGGTTAGCCTTGCTCAAACCAGATGAGCCCGCACTCAAACTGGCGACCTCGGGATCTCAAACCTGGGTCCTCTGTGTCTCAGCCCGACGCCCTATGTACTGCGCCACCTCCTGGTCAGGCACATTTTCATGTTTATTTAGACCTCATTCTGGTTTTCATAATTTTCATTGTTTTTTATGTTATTTTTGTACCAGTATTACATACATTCTTACTTATGTAGACTTCATAATGTTTCAATACCTGGTAGGGCTATCCTCTCTCCCTAGTTCTTTTTTTGTGGGTTTTGCTGGATAGTTTCTTTTTTTAATAAAGTTTAGATTCAACCTTGTAACTCAGGAAAAAATTACTGGTATTTTTATTGGGAATAATTGACATCATTATGATGTCAGTCATTTTATGCAAGAACATCTGATGCCTTTCCATTTAAGTCTACTCTTTTATGTCTTTTAAAAGTGCTTTGAAAATTTAATTTCAGAAAATTAAACACAAAATAAAAAGAATAGTATAATTTACCCCATGTATTATTATCTATCTTTAACAATGAACAACATTTTTAATAGCTGGAGCACTGGAGTTACAGTTGGGTCCAGTTCCTGACTCTGTGTTTATCTGACTTCAAAAGGCAATGTTGCTGTAGTCACTATTACTCACAGAAGAGTTTCTAGGTGAACTGCAAGGGTTATCACATTTATATAGTGTCTGAACAATTTTTTTAAAGGTAAAGAGCATTAATGATATTTTAGCTGTTTCAGGTAGCAATTAACTAATGGTTCAGAGTAATTTGTAACAATAAAAGTAAAGCCTGTTTCCTATCAAACTATAACATATAAAAATTTAAAAATCCAAATTTAGAGTGAATGTAAGATTTTAATTCAATTTATTAATTAGTAAGGAACCAGTAAGAGGGTAAAACTGATTCTAAGTTTTGAGGAACTAGAGTTTATATAGTCTTTCCTTTAAAAAAAAAAAAGCGTATTATAAAAAGATTGCTAGGTAAAAACTAGTTAATATCCTATAGGCTACCTTTGGGTTATCTTTTCTTTTTAGATTCTATTTATTTATTTTAGAGAGACAGAGAGAGAGAAAAGGGGAGGAGCAGAAAGCATCAACTCCCATATGTGCCTTGACTAGGCAAGCCCAGGGTTTTGAACCAGCGACCTCAGCATTCCAGGTTGACGCTTTACCCATTGTGCCACCACAGGTTAGGTAGGGTTATCTTTTCTGTTGGACAGAAATCATTTGCATATGTACTGGACACAGATTTATAGGTTAATATGTAACTTCACAGAGTCTGGCCTCTTAATTCATAGTAAGTAGCTAAGTCAAAATTGGTTATTGCCTGACCAGGCGGTGGCACAGTGGATGGAGCATTGGCCTGGGATGCGAAGGACCCAGGTTCGAGACCCTGAGGTCGCCGGCTTGAGCATGGGCTCATCTGGTTTGAGCAAGGCTTACCAGCTTGGACCCAAGGTCGCTGGCTTGAGCAAAGGGTTACTCGGTCTGCTGAAGGCCCACGGTCAAGGCACGTATGAAAAAGCAATCAATGAACAACTAAAATGTCACAGTGAAAAACTGATGATTGATGCTTGTCATCTCTCTCCGTTCCTGTCTGTCTGTCTCTATCCCTCTCTCTGACTCTGTCTCTGTAAAAAAAAAAAAAAAATTGGTTATCTAGAAATTTAATAATCTTTGAGTGGATATGTTAAATCAAAGTCTGCAAACTAGAGTCTGTGGGTCAAGTCCAGCTTGGTGCTTGTTTTCATAAAGTTTTATTCAGGACACAGCCACGTTCACTGGCTGTGGTTGCTTTTGCACCATAATAGCAGAATTGAATAATGGCAGAGATCACTGGCCAACATAGCCTAAAAAAAATCTTACTATTTGGCCCTGTACAGAAAAGCTGACCAACCTTTGTTAAACATTGCTTCAGGATGGTATTGAAAGGACCTTATTGCCATTATCTTGGCCTTTGAGGACTGGGGTAATTTTTCTTAACCCAAATAATCATTAAGAAGATAAAATCTAGCCCTGGCCGGTTGGCTCAGCGGTAGAGTGTCGGTCTAGCGTGCGGAGGACCCGGGTTCGATTCCCGGCCAGGGCACACAGGAGAAGCGCCCATTTGCTTCTCCACCCCTCCGCCGCGCTTTCCTCTCTGTCTCTCTCTTCCCCTCCCGCAGCTAAGGCTCCATTGGAGCAAAGATGGCCCGGGTGCTGGGGATGGCTCTGTGGCCTCTGCCTCAGGCGCTAGAGTGGCCCTGGTCGCAACATGGCGACGCCCCAGAGGGGCAGAGCATCGCCCCTTGGTGGGCAGAGCGTCGCCCCATGATGGGCGTGCCGGGTGGATCCCGGTTGGGCGCATGCGGGAGTCTGTCTGACTGTCTCTCCCCGTTTCCAGCTTCAGAAAAATGAAAAAAAAAAAAAAAAGAAGATAAAATCTACTCTGCCTGATGTTTCTGCACCTAATTAACATCTTATTCCCCCCCACCTTGTATTTTTATTTTATGCGTGTATGTTGTTCTCTTAGGTGTAGCCCCCTTTTTCTGGTTGTCTCTCTTTCTTTTCCTGCTGCTCTGTATGTCACTGCTCCCCCTTCAGCTCCTTAACTGGCTGTATTAGGGAGTGTTACTATATTGAAATAGTGTACTGGTAAAGTTTTATATTCCCTGTTCTTAAGTTTTAATTTAGGTCAATTTAAAATGTTATGTGCTTACCTCAAAATAAGATCAAAATACAAACCAATTTTAGTTATCAAAATTTTATAGATTCTATTAAGCTCCTTTCTGCCACTCACCTCTCCTCCCACCCCAAGTTGTAACTTTCAATTGAAGAAAAGCTTTCTACACTGTTTTAATTAAGCTAAGGAGTGGAAGGGGCATGGAAATAAGAGGACTTGCATAGTCCTAAACTTTGTTCTAGATTATTTTAAAACTTTTTTTTATGTAGAGTTTTATAAAGGAAAATTTGAAGGACGCCTTAAAGTAACTTGGAAGCTACAGAATAGTTAACCTTTTAGTTCACATTTGCTAAATATTGTGATTGGTTGTGGTTAGATGTTTGATGATACAGACTTAAGACAATAAATAAAATTGCAGATCTAGAGTCCTGCTCAATAAACACCCTATTTCATAGGGTTTTAAAATCTAAACGTACACTTTTTTATTTAGAAAAGGTTACCTTAAGTATAGATATTCAAGGTAATACTTTATATTCTCACATCCTATATGAAGTCAGTACTGAATTAAAATAATTTTACCACTTAATAAATTTTTTTTCATCTTTAAGATAAAGCAGAAGGAGAGAAAGAGCAATACTGACACTTTATATGAAGTTGTGTGCTTGGAAAGTGAATCAGAAAGAGAGAGGAGGAAAACCACAGCCAGTCCCTCAATTCGCCTGCCGCAATCTGGATCTCAGAGCTCGATGATACCGTCCCCTCCAGAAGATGATGAAGAGGAAGGTAAAGTATAGGCAGGGCTTCAGTTCTGTTTTGGGGTGGAGGACTTACTTTTATCAGTGAGTTGATCCGTGATATAATATTTGGAATTTCTGGGGAGGATCCAAAAATGATTAACTGAGAACCTTCTTTTAGATAATGATAGTCAGCCTGACTGATGGTGGCGCAGTGGATAGATTATCGACCTGGGGCGCTCAGGACCCAGTTTTGAAACCCAAGGTCACCAGCTTGAGCACAGGCTCACCAGTGCAGGGTCACTGACTAGAGGATGGGATTATAAGACATGATCCCATGGTCGCTGGCTTGAGCACGGGGTCACTGGCTCACTGGAGTGAGCCCTCCACGTACTCCCCCATCAAGGCACGTATGAGAAGCAATCAATGAACAACTAAGGTTCTGCAACTAGAAGTTGATGCTTCTCATCTCTCTCCCTCCCTGCCTGCCTGTCTGTCTGTCTCTCTTGCTAAAAAACAAATATGAAATAAAAGATAATTGTAATTCATCAAGTTGGATAAAATGAGATTACATTTTTTTAAAAGAATACCAGATTTTTAGAGTCAATTATGCACAGCTTCCACTTGAATGCTTTTATCCCATAGGATTTATTTTACAGGGAAAAATTCATTTGCCAAAAGTGGTTTCCACATATGACCCTGTCACAAAATATATGTATTTAAATATATAAATTGATATTTATGCATTATTGGGTTTTGCACTTAATTAGAAATCAATCAGTTGAAGTTTTTCTTCTTTTTTTATGCTTTGTTTATGATTTGATCAGTTAAGAGATACTACATAGAAGTGATAAAAGGAGGGAAGGAACACAGGAAAAGTGAAAGTTTAGAAGTGAAAGAGTAAGGCATTTGTAAGGCCTCGCCAGATAGCTTAGTTGGTTAGAATGTTGTCTGTATATGCCAAGGTTGTAGGTTTGATCCCTGGTCAGGCTACATACAAAAATCAACCAAAGAATGCATAAAAAGTGGAACAACCAATCAATATTCCTTTCTGTCTTTCTCCCTCTCTCCTCCCTCCCTTTTTTCCCTCTTTCCTTCCCTCCTTCCTTCCCTTCTTTCTTCCTTCCTCTCCACCCTGCTTCCTTCCTTCATCTCCTCCCTCCCTCCTTCCTTCCTCCTCTCCCTCCCTCTCTATCTCCTCCCTCTCTCCCTCTTTCCCTCTCTTTCTAAAATCAATAAATTTAAAAAAAATTTAAATTTTATACCAGAGCTTTATTTTTAAGGGAGAGAAAAAGCTGATTATGATAGGTCATATGAAGCATGTGTCTAAGGAAGGTTCACAGGTAGCATTCTGGAAATTCATAGAGGAGAATCCATTTTTCATTGTGACAGTGTCGTGTGGGGCATTTGAAGAGTAGATTTTGAGCTGGAACTTGGAAAGTTCAAGGAGAATTCAGCAGGGATATTTGGGCTGGTTTGGCCACTCCTAAGAAAGTGCATTAACAGTGGCATAAAGGTGGCAGGGATGATTGATTGGGTTAAAAGAAATAAGGTCTATCATTCTGTGCACTTTTTTTCAAGTTTAGAGCAAGCTCTGACTTTCCATTTTCCATTGTTCTCTGTAATTTCCACTTTTCTTATGACTAATCAACAAAGGATCGTTTATTAGTAATATTAATGGCCACCAGTTACTAGATGCTTAATATGTAGTAGACAGGTTTATAAAATAAAACAATATTATGTTTATATAATCCTCACAGAAACCCTGAAAATTTGGATTCATTATTATCCTTATTTTGCACATAAGCAAATGCAATCTCAGTAAAGCATATTTGCCCAAGGTCACACAGCTAGAAATTAGCAGGGAGGGTTTAATTCATGTCTTTGAGTTAATGGTCTGCGCTCTGTTCTTATCATTTCTGTGCATTTAGTTCAAAGCATTTTGAAGTGCAGAGAAAGCACATGTATTGTTTCTAGAGAAGTCACAGATACAATTTAGAGTCTCCATGCAGAACCAATTGAAGTCATGTGTTAAAACTGGGTAAGGTGCACTTGCTCCTGCTCTTTGAGATTGTCTACTGTATAATGGTGGTCTTGAGACTTACAGTTTCCTCTCTAGGTCAACAGTGCTTAAGATGACAGCACAAGTGAAAGTTTATAGAATGCTGGTCCTCTTACGCTCAGCAGTAAAAACAAAAACCAGCAAAAAATTGAGAAAGACACTACTATGAAACCAGAGAATGTTCAAGTCTCCATAGTAGAGATTTGAAAGAATATCTACCAATTACAAAGAAATTTGGGCCCAGCTAAACAATAGCATTAGGACTGACATAGAGTCTCTAGCAGGCATAGATCTTTAAATGTGATTGAGGGGGTTCAGAAGGCCTTTACTGACAGTTAGCTAGAAAGAGATAAGGACTAACAGCAGCATGGGAGAACCAGGGAACACTAGAGCAAGCTCTGTGTAGAAAGAGTGTGTCCTTTTTGCTGCACATTGATTCCCTAGTGTGTGACACTTTCTGGTAACACCATGTTAACTGGGACTGAGGAAGACTGCATAGCCATGCCATCTTTTAATGCTCTTTAAGCCAGTTTTCAAACCAAGACATGGTTCTATTGGGATCTGTTTGCTCATTGGGAAGAAATGGCTACAATCTTTCTAGAGAGGCTCCTTATCCATAGAATGTTTGTGCTTACAAAGCAAAAAGGCAGCAGTTTGGGGGTGGGGGGGTGTTCAGAAACAACAACCTTAGACTGAGACAGCCTGCTCCCTCCCCACCCTCAGTTGTATGGAGTTCTAAATACTGATTTCAAACTACTACTATCCAGATGTGTTGAAAGCATCCAAAACAGTAAAAGAATTTTGTAAGATAGGTGTAATTTCTTTGCAGGAATGGCCATCTTATAAATTTTAGTACTTTTTTTTTTTTTTTTTAATTTTCTTTTGCATTTTTCTGAAGCTGGAAACAGGGAGAGACAGTCCGACAGACTCCCGCATGTGCCCGACCGGGATCCACCTGGCACGCCCACCATGGGGCGATGCTCTGCCCATCCTGGGCGTCGCCATGTTGCGACCAGAGCCACTCTAGCGCCTGAGGCAGAGGCCACAGAGCCATCCCCAGCGCCTGGGCCATTTTTGCTCCAATGGAGCCTTGGCTGCGGGAGGGGAAGAGAGAGACAGAGAGGAAGGTGCCGCAGAGGGGTGGAGAAGCAAATGGGCGCTTCTCCTGTGTGCCCTGGCCAGGAATCGAACCCGGGTCCTCCGCACGCTAGGCCGACGCTCTACCGCTGAGCCAACCGGCCAGGGCAAATTTTAGTACATTTTTGAAGCTGCTTTCCCCCAAAGAGTTCTATTTTGACATTTTAATGAGTAGAAAATTAGTGAAGATATTAGAAAGTAGGGCCAGTTCTGGCAAAATAGTGAAGTACAAGTTTATCTTAGTGCCCTAGAGCCTTTCTCTCTTCCTTATTTCCTCGTTCTACAGAAGATGCTTCCTATTCATTGTGACCTCTTCCCTGTCTCACCATCAGAACTGATGATAATGCCCAAGGCAAATGTAAGAAAGTTTAATAATAAATATCAGCAATTTCTGAGTCTTTTAAAAAAATTAGTTTATAATGTAGTCATCAGTATGTAAAGCTTCAAACTTTATTGAGGCAAGTTAAACCAGAAAATCTAGAAATAGCATTGGCGAGGATATATGAGAACAAGAACTGTTGTACACCAACCACTGGAAATATAAATTGGCAAAACCGTTTTGGAAGGCATTTTGTCAGTTAAGTTTCAAAATCCTTAAAAGTATGCTTTTTTTTTTTTTTTAAACCCAGGAAGTTCTTCTGGGCATATACCCAATGAAAGCAACGAGATATGTTCATCCTGATTCTATTTGTAGCAAAATTTTGAAAATTCCCCAAGTGTTCAGCAAAAAAGGATTGATTAAGCGGACACTGAGTCCCTATTCCCCCACTTTCATCACACCTTTCAGTGCCTCTTACACGTCAAGTCGGTGTCACTTTTTCAGTTTTCATATCTAATAATCTTTAAATTTGTATTTGAATTTACTTTTCCTGATTACTTGAGTTAAATTTGAAATGATCCATTTTTATTTTTTTTAATGTTTTTGTGCTTTCTATTTATTATAAATTGATATATGCCGTTGTAGAAAATTTAGAAAATCACAAAAACATAAAGGAGAGATAAACTAATAACTCCCATCATTCAGAGGCAGTAATTATTAATATTTTGGCATATTTTCTATTTTTTAACATAGACCATAATGAAGATTTAGCTCATATTTTTATGTGCTATTTTGCTGAATCATTTTATAAACAAAGGTCAAAATGCATTTACATTGTGAACAAGTATCGAAATTTATGCAGCAACTCTCTTCTATTGTACACTTAAGTAGTTTGTAATTTTTATAACTGATATATATAAGACTGCTATGTATTTTCATGCATAAAGCTGCTTGCTTTGGAAAAGGAGAGAGAATATACCCTATTTTGAGCTCTGTCAATTTTATAATTACGGTGTACATGGCTTTTTTCTGCATTCGACATAATATGGACCAATGTGGAAAGTAAAAGAGAATGAAAGATTACAACATTCCATCTAGGACTGTTTTTATTTTCTTTATCTTTATACCTGTGTACTACAAGGGAGAATAATGCTTCAGTAAAATCTTTTAAATTTGACTGTGATATTTCCATGTCATTCTTCTGACTTGCATAGCCACTTCTGTTATCTTTTTGTGTGTGTTTTGTTTATTAAAGATAACGATGAACCCCTCTTGAGTGGATCTGGTGATGTATCCAAAGAATGTGCAGAAAAAATTCTTGAAACATGGGGAGAACTGCTGTCAAAATGGTAAGTTATAATAAAATCTCCTCTAGATAAAGAAAAGATTTTATTTATCCATTTTAGAGGGAGAGAAAGGCAGAGGGGAGGAACAGGAAGCATCATTTCGTAGCTGCTTCTCATGTGTACCTTGACCCGGCAAGCCCGGAGTTTCTAACCAGGACCTCAGCGTTCCAGGTGAATACTTGATTCACAGTGCCACCACAGGTCAGGCACAATAGTTGTTTTCATCTGCAGTTTTGTTATGTTCACTTTTTGGAACCAATAATAAAAACCTAAATATGAGGTTCATGTTCTAGAATCTGTATTTAGAGGTTTATGAGGGTAGTAGTAAAGATCAGAAATCAATGCCCAGAATATCAGAAACCTAATAAATTCTCATTGCTGCAGAAAATATTTATTTAAACATTGAGTTTATAGTGAGAATAAGTAAGGACTGAGGTCCTTTATTTTGAAGAGGTTAGGAACCACTTACTGGTTAAGATAATACACAATAGTTAGACAATACACAGTGATAAGTGAGGTGTAGAAGAAGCTCACACAATGCTTAGAGCCACAGGTGAAACCTCAGCTGGGATTTTTCCTTCTCTGTATTACGTACCTAAAGTGACAGCAGAATGTTATAAACATGGTATATATGAACTGTTCTACCAATTACTTTTTCTACTGACACTTGTGAAATTCATGAACCTTCTTACCAACTCAGCAGGGAGTTTGACAACAATGTTAAGAAGCACTGTCCAATAGACTAGAGATTTTCAGCTGGTGTTCCACAAGAATTTTTAAAATATAAAATAACTGTTTAGTCAGGGCCACTGACCTCTTTTTCCTTAGATTGTCAAATAAAAAATTATAGCAGCCAGCCAAACAATAGCAATCTGGTGTGAATGAATCAAAATTATACTTTTTTTTATCAGATTGGCAAAAAATATATTTTTTGCTGTGCTATAGAATTTTAGTAATTAGTTTATGTGTGCCACAGGATGAAAAGGGTTGAAAAATCACTGCTATAGGCTGTCTAAAAAGAATACACTACTTTTAGATATTTATTAATGAAACCAGAGACAGTCTGGTAAGTCTGTTTGGTGGGACATGTATGTAGTTTCGTTTTTCCTCTGTGTGGGTTACCAGGATCGTGGGTAGGGTGGGAGTGGAGCTGAGCTTGAAAGTGATCGCTTCACTTTTCTATTTCAGACCTTTTGATTATTAGGGTTATATAAACACCCCATGGCCTATTTGGGGTTTTTCCTTGGAAGTTTAACTGTTGAAGCCTTTTATTCTATTCTTAGTAAAACTGTGTCTCAGCATTTAAAAAACTTCATGCCCTTAAGGGATAGGACTACAAATGGGCATCATCTGCTTCTAGCTTTCTTACAATGCCTTACACTTTTGGTAAAATACTGTAAAATACTCTTCACATTGGGAAATGTCAAATATGTGTACTGGAAGAAAATGCAAATCAAAGCCTGGTTTGTCTTTCCATAAGTGGTTTTAATAAATGAACTCTGCAAAAGCCCCCCAGGGGCATAGTTCTCATTTATTTCTGATATTTCTTTAGCAATCAGGAGACAAACCTGCTGATGTTCTCGTCACAAATATATTTTCAGTTCAGTGACTTGGGAACCGTTTGGACTGCTGCTTGCAGGAATTTCATCTGTATAACAATATTTCTGTTCTAAAATAGAAATGTAATTGAGTCCTGAATGGTTACATAATAGTACATTTAAAAATCATTTAGATACACCATTTAGACTCTAGATTTTATTAGATGAACTCACCGCATTTTATACAGTTGCTTGGAATTTGTTTTGTTGTCAAGCTTTGTTAATTCATTTAATTGTGTCCTTTTTCCACTCCTTGAAATATATTAACTGAGTTTCCATCTAAACTGTCTTCAAGGCGTTTAAAACTGTTTTTGCTGGTTTCAGTCCAGTCTTCAGAAATAATAATAGATGCTCTGGCTGGTTGCTCATAGGTTCGAATGTCGACTCAATGCGCCAAGGTTGCAGGTTCAATCCCTGGTCAGGGCACGTACAAGAATCAACCAATGAATGCATAAATAAGTGGAACAACAAGTCAGTGTTACTCCCCCCCCCATTCCCTTTCTCTAAAAAAAAATAATAAATAAAAAATTAAAAATATATAGATTCTTGTTAACTCAATTAATTGTAGATTTTTGGATGTTTTGGGGGTTTTTTTTACACAGAGAGTCAGAGAGAGGGACAGACAGACAGGAACGGAGAGATGGGAAGTATCAATCATTAGTTTTTCATTGCGACACCTTAGTTTTTTATTCATTGATTGCTTTCTCATATGTGCCTTGACCGTGGGCTACAGCAGATCGAGTAACCCCTTGCTCAAGCCAGCGACCTTGGGTCCAAACTGGTGAGCTTTTGCTCAAACCAGATGAGCCAATGCTCAAGCTGGCTACCTCAGGGTCTCGAACCTGGGTCCTCTGCATCCCAGTTCTACGCTGTATCCACTGTGCCATCGCCTGATCAGGCTAGATTTTTGGTTTTTAAAAATCATTTTTTATATGTGTCCTATAGATAGTTTCACAATGTTACGGAATTTTAGAGCCTGGTAGACAAAGCTTTAAAGACTACCTTTTCTACTTCTAAGCTGTATGGTCTTGGGCAAGTCACTTAACTCTTCTGAGTCTGTTTTCATTTACAATGTACAAGTCTATAAAACTGCCATTCAAAATTATTGTGGTTGCGTAGTGGTTAGAGCATAGGCCTGGGATGCTGAGGACCCAGGTTCAAAACCCGAGGTCACTGGCTTAAGCATGGGCTCATCCATCCAGCTTGAGCCACAGGGTCGCGAGTTTGAGTGTGGGATCATAGACATGACCCCACGGTTGCTGTCTTGAGCCCAAAGGTCGCTGGCTTGAGCAGGGGGTCACTTACTCTGCTGGAGTCCCCTAATCAAGGCAGCCATGAGAAAACAATGAATGAAGAACTAAGGTACCACAACAAAGAATTGATGCTTCTCATATCTCTCCCTTCCTTTCTGTATGTCCCTGTCTGTCCCTCTTTCTCTCTCTCCTTCAAAAAAAAAATTACTGTAAATTAAAAATAATGGATTTTATGATGGTAGTAATTGTATTAAGAACTAATGAATATACCATATTCCAGGCACTGTGCTAAGTTATGTGCTTTTTCTTCACTATCAAACCCTTATGAACTAGTATCTATTTTTATAGATGAGGAAACTGGCTCAAAGATTAAGTCAGCAATTCTAGTTAGTAAATGACAAGCCCAGAATTTTTAACACAACCTAAAATTCAACTCCAAAGCTGATATTAACTTTATTAGATTATTACTGTTGGTAATACCTTTGAGCTCTAATTCTTTAAGTTCATTTTAATGTGACTTAGTGGATAAGAGAACTAATGTCAATATAAAATAATACACTCAGTTGGATGAAGTTAATGGTATCCATGACATAAAATTAATTCTGAAAATTTTACCAGTATAAAGTAAGGTAGGGTTAGCAAATAAACCTATGGTTGGGTTTATTGGACAAATGTAACTACTTTAGGATTTGTAGCCAAATCATTTCTGTCACAACTGCTCAACTCTGCTGTTGTAATGGGAAAGCAGTCATACTCAATACATAAGCAAATAAAAATGGCTGTTTCAATAAAGATTTGTTTATTGAAATGAGGTAGGCTCGAGTTGGCCCAGAAGCCATAGTGTACCAATTCTTGAATTAAGTAGCAGAACTACTTTTGTTCTTTCTTGCTCACAGCTCTTCAGTTGTTTTTGTTTTTTGTATTTTTCTGAAGCTGGAAACGGGGAGGCAGTCAGACAGACTCCCGCATGTGCCTGACCGGGATCCACCTGGCACGCCCACCAGGGGACGATGCTCTGCCCATCCCGGGCGTCGCTCTGTCGCGGACCAGAGCCACTCTAGCGCCTGGGGCAGAGGCCAAGGAGCCATCCCCGGCGCCCGGGCCATCTTTTGCTCCAATAGAGCCTTGGCTGCGGGAGGGGAAGAGAGAGACAGAGAGGAAGGAGAGGGGGAGGGGTGGAGAAGCAGATGGGTGCCTCTCCTGTGTGCCCTGGCCGGGAATCGAACCCGGGACTTCAGCACGCTAGGCTGACACTCCACCACTGAGTCAACCGGCCAGGGCCCAGCTCTTCAGTTTTTATGTAATTTTTTCCTAAACAAAGACAACAACGAATTGAATTGTCTATAGCTCTTGCATTAGAGCCTGAGCTATAGAAACTATCTTAACATATTCAAAAATGTCACTTGCAGCAAGGTTTCGTAAAATCTGCTAAGAGCATTTGATTATATTTAAATATTTTAACTTAGAACCAATATTTGACCAGAGGATATAGATACACAGTTTGTCAATCTTGATACAGGGCCAAGCCCTTATCTTTGCCTATGTGCCCACTGATGGGAATTTTGCTTTGTCCATAAAACTATGGTTTCCAGCTTTGCTTTTTATCTTATTTTACTTTTAAAAGTAGAGCAGTAATTTAAAGATACTTAGGAAGTAGTCTGACTGCAGAACTCTTTTCTCCAACCAATCTTTTAGAGTTATTTGGCCACGTCTAATTTAACAGCCTTCTGGTTGTTGTTGTTTTTTTCTTTTTTCCTTTATTGGTATGTGACCTTTATTAAGTCTTTGTAAATTATTTGATTTTCATAAAAAATAACACTCTTTAGAGAACCTTTTCTTATGTACATCTGGATTATGGCTTTATTTTTAGGCATCTCAATTTGAGTGTGAGACCAAAGCAGTTGTCATCCCTAGTAAGAAGTGGTGTTCCTGAAGCTCTCCGGGGAGAAGTCTGGCAGCTGCTAGCAGGTTGTCACAACAACGACCACCTGGTAGAAAAATACCGAATCCTCATCACAAAGGTAAGGGGGTGGAGAATTCAGCTTCAGCATTCATACTGTTAGAAATTTGTCCCAAAAAGATCATTATGGCTATTTGACTTCCAAGAATGTTTTATAATTTCTTTATCTAATATAAAAATAGAACTTTTATGCTTCTAGCCTAAAGTTATTTCTAGTGTAGGCACAAAGGAGAAAGCGTAGGTTTTCTTTCTTGATCGGCGTCACCTCAGGGGCAAAGGACGTCCTCTACCCATGTGTACCTAAATCCTTTTTTGACCGTAATTGCATTCCATTTCATTTTTAGTTTGACCACTTGTGCTGTGCAATGTGTAAAAACTTACTTTTGTTTATTTTAATCCTTTTCACATGTCATGGAAATGTACTTTTGGTAGGAAAGGCCTAGTTCTAGTTTCTACAATTGGAGAACATTGTTATCTCAAACCATATTTTCTTTTAGCTCATTTCTCTAGCAGGCGTCCCCAAACTACGGCCCGCGGGCCACATGTGGCCTCCTGAGGCCATTTATTCCCCCCCCCCCCCGCCGCACTCCCGGAAGGGGCACCTCTTTCATTGGTGGTCAGTGAGAGGAGCACTGTATGTGGCAGCCCTCCAACTGTCTGAGGGACAGTGAACTGGCCCCCTGTGTAAAAAGTTTGGGGACCTCTGCTCTAAAGCATGGGGTCGGGAAACTTTTTGGCTGAGAGAGCCATGAACTCCACATATTTTAAAATGTAATTCCATGAGAGCCATACAATGACCCGTGTACGTTATGCATTATCCATTAAAAATTTGGTGTTATCCTGGAGGACAGCTGTGATTGGCTCCAGCCACCCACAACCATGAACGTGAATGGTAGGAAATGAGTGGATTGCAATACATGAGAATGTTTTATATTTTTAATGTTATTTTTTTAATTAAAGATTTGTCTGAGCCAGATGCAGCCATCAAAAGAGCCACGTCTGGCTCACGAGCCATAGGTTCCCAACCCCTGCTCTAAATGGAAGAATTCTCATTTTTTATAGTATCCCCTTCTCAAGTGGATGCATTCCTCAAGGTTTTGCAAGTGAAGTAACAAAAGCTATTCCTTGTATAAGCAAAGAAGATTTTGAAATAATTTTCTGCAAGATTAGGCAATTCTTTGTGCCTTTGTAACCATGTTATTGGTTTTAATTTTGGTTTTTGTTTTCTCAAATTCTTGAAATGTTTATATTTAGGAAGCATTTTCTCCAGTGGTATATAAATCCAAATCTGGGACATGAATGAGGTTCTCAGAGCCCTTAATACTGTATGATAATTTTTGAATGTGACAAGAGGTGGGACTTCTTTTAAAATGTATTAACACAGGCCTGACCAGGAGGTGGCGCAGTGGGTAAAGCGTCGGGCTGGGATGCGGAAGACCCAGGTTCGAGACCCTGAGGTCGCCAGCTTGAGCACGGGCTCATCTGGTTTGAGCAAAAGCTTACCAGCTTGAGCCCAAGGTCGCTGGCTCAAGCAAGGAGTTACTCGGTCTGCTGAAGGCCCGCGGTCAAGGCACATATGAGAAAGCAATCAATGAACAACTAAGGTGTTGCAACGCGCAACGAAAAACTAATGATTGATGCTTCTCATCTCTCCATTCCTGTCTGTCTGTCCCTGTCTATCTATCTCTCTCTCTGACTCTCTCTCTGTCTCTGTAAAAAAAAAAAAAAAAAATGTATTAACACAGCCCTGGCCCGGTTGCTCAGTTGGTTAGAGTGTCTTCCAAACATACCAAGGTAGCAGGTTCAAATCCTTGGTCAGGGCACATATAAGAATCAACCAGTGGATGCATAAATGGATGGAACAACAAATCAATGTTTCTCTCAATATAAATAAAAAATTTAAAAAATGTGTTAACACCATATAAGAGATGAATAATACCTCTATAAAATTATTATTTAAAAAACTTTATAAGGGAATAACAGCATTTGAACATGAAATTAGGTCTTTTCTCACCAGAAAATGATACTGATTTGCTCAAAATATGTGTTTTATCTCATCTTATTTCTAAACAGATTTTTTTTTCTTTCAAGAACTAGTATTTTAATTCCCTCCATTATGTTGATATAATTGTTTAACCCACATCTACTGAGTGTTTGTATTGTAACCATAATGCTGGAGCTAGGAGGTAAAACACCAAAGCAATCAACTGTCATATAGTAGACATCTATCATATGATAGTCTAAGAAAAGGAAGCTGGAACCATGAAAAGTAGTGATAAATTCAGCCTAGGGAACCAGAGAGACCAGAGAGCCTTTATCAGAAATATGACATTTTAAGATGGGTTCCAGAAAAAGCTCCCTAGGCATGGAAGGATGGGAGAGCACTGTGCTCAGAGGATGAATGGAGAATGAGCGTATGTAATATGTAGGGCTAGCAAAAGTATACCGAGTTGAATTTCTTCTTTTATTGGAAAATCATATTTTGGATGTATAATTCTCTATTATAACTGTATCTTTCTGGTTCTTTTTTAAAGTCTTGAAATATTTGGCAAAAATTTATTAAGTATTTTTCGTATGGCTGTTCAGAAGTATTTTATTTCCTGGACCCATGAAAACAGCCATGTCTTTTTTGAATAGGAACTTGATAATTATATGATGTGTAAAAGAACAGCTATTCATAAAATCTGATATATTTGATTGTTTATATATGGTGATGTCATGTGCTTTATATTCACATTAAATCTTATTATTCATGCAGATAGCTAGACCTAAAATGATCTCTAATGATGTATGTACTAGTTTAAATTGCTGGTAGGTGATCAGAAAATACAAATTATTTGATCATTATAATATTGATGAAAGCTTTTTTAAATTGTTGTACACTACAGTGTTATTTAGTGCAAGTCAGTATTGCTTTAAATGCATTCATATAGTCATGCAGCATGTACTTGTATGTATCTAACTTTTGCTCATCCATTTTGGGATCGTATCAATAGATCACTTTTTTGCTTGTTTTTATTTTTTCAATTGTTGAGAGTATTCCATTGCATCAGGAAACCACATTTTAAAAAATCTACAATTATATGTGTTTGTGGGGTTTTCCCCCTCATTTTTAGCTTTTATAAAGAAAGTTGCTTATGAACATTTCTTGCATGTGGGAAGTGCTATGATGTGAATATTTGTGTCCCTCAAAATTTGTGCATTGAAACCTAACCTCCAAGGTGATGATATTAGGAGATGGGGTCTTTGGAAGGTAATTTGGTTGTGAGGGTGCTGCTTTTACACAGATATTAGTGCCTTTATAAAATAGTCTCCTGAAAGATCCCTTGCCGCCTTCTACCATGTGAGAACACAGCAAGAAGTTGGCAGTCTGCAGCCCTGAAGAGGGCCTTCACAGGAATCCAGCCATGCTGACACCCTGATCTTGGTCTTCAGACACCAGAACTGTGAGCAATAAACCCTGTTTATCAGTTATTCAGTCTGTGCTGTTTTGGTGTAGAAGCCAAACAGACCAAGACAGCAGAATTTGTACATATTATTGTGTATATATATTTATGGATAGTAGTATATACATATGTATATCTATATTACTATTTTTTTTGAAGTTATTTATTCTGGACTTGGGTTCTTTGTCAGATGTCTGCTTTGCGTTCCGAAATTTTACATGAGGTATTTCCTTAGAGGTTCTTTTGGCTTAGTTTCTTCAAAGTCTAAATTTAAAGGAGAACAAAAGAGGGACTTGATTTATAGAGTGAAGGACAAAAACAACTAACTTATAAACAAAACTGGTGAAGCCTTTGTCATCAGCTTGCTTTAACTGTCAGGTTGGCCTTTTAAGGGGTATGTGTGTGAATTTTTATATTCTTTTGTAATCCAGGGACAAGTGACCTTTATAGGTATATATATATTTTTAAGATATTTCTTATTTTTTATAAGCAATGGAGTTTGAAGACACTCTTCTCTAATTTTTTGTTTTGTTTATTTTTAAATGGAAACTTTAGATTTTTTTATATAAAGAGGGAAAAATATAATAATTATCTGATTTAGAGCACATAATTTGTATCAGATGCTATACTAAGCACTTGATATCCATTATTTCATTAATCCTAAGAAAAAAATTTTTTTTTTAATTTTTATTTATTTTTTACAGAGACAGAGTGAGTCAGAGAGAGGGATAGACAGGGACAGACAGACAGGAATGGAGAGAGATGAGAAGCATCAATCATTAGTTTTTCATTGCACGATGCAACACCTTAGTTGTTCATTGATTGCTTTCTCATATGTGCCTTGACCGTGGGCCTTCAGCAGAGTAACCCCTTGCTGGAGCCAGTGACCTTGGCTGGTGGGCTTTTCCTCGAACCAGATGAGCCCGCACTCAAGCTGGTGACCTTGGGGTCTTGAACCCGGGTCCTTGGCATCCCAGTCCGACGCTCTATCCACTGCGCCACTGCCTGGTCAGGCCTAAGAAAAATTCTTGTGGTAATTACTATTTTTGTTTTGGAAATAAAGAAAAGGGGTTCAGTGAGGCTTAATAATTTGCTTATAGCCACTCAGCTCGTAAGTAAATAATAGGGGTAGGATTTGAACTCAAAACTGATTCAAAAGCTGTTTCTTTTCATTTATCCTCCCTGAACATAAATAATAATTTCTTTATACAGGTATGAACTCATATAGAATTATATTTACCTAAACAAATGTGATTCTATACTTACCTGCTTTTGTTTGCTTTTTGAGAGAGAGGAAAGGAGAAAGAGTGAGAAGCGTCAGCTTTGTAGTCGCTTTCACTTCAGTTCTTCTGAGAGTGAGGTGAGAGAGAATGAGAAGCATCAAACTCCTAGTTGCTTTCACTTTAGTTGTACATTGAGCTTCTTGGATGTGCCTTGACTGGGGCCATGCCAGTGTCCCCTTGTTCAATCCAGTGACTTTGGGCTTTTCATGCCAGTGACCTTTAGGCTCAAGTTGGCAGGCTTTGGGATCCTGTGGACTTGCTCAAACCAGTGACTACATGCATTCAGAGCCAGCAACCTTGGGGTTTCAAACCAGCAACGTCAGCGTTCTGGGTTGATGCTATATCCTCTGTATCTGGGTTTTTTTTTTTAAGTATAGTCTTTTATTCAACCATTCTTCTATTGGTAAGTGCATACTCTGTCTCTAGTGTTTAGCTTCTTAAATAATGTTTTACTAAACATCTTTACATGTGTTCTAAGACTTTTACTTTTTTTTAATTTTTATTTTATTCATTTTAGAGAGGAGAGAGATAGACAGGGGGGAGGAGCTGGAAGCATTAACTCCCATATATGGCTTGACAGGCAAGCCCAGGGTTTCAAACTGGCGACCTCAGCATTTCCAGGTCGACGCTTTATCCACTGCACCACCACAGGTCAGGCTTACTTTTATTGGAATAGAGTCTCAGAAGTGTGATTGCTGGATCGAAGGGTAACACATTTTTTAAACTGGCCCTTCATTTTTTATATATAATATACCTATATCCTCTTTTCTTCTCTGAAAGACTGTAATAGTTTATAGTTCCACCAACAATGTAGAAAAGTTATATGTTGACCCATATTCCAGAGTTAGTATCACTGTATTTAATTTTTGCATCATTAGGTGTAAGTGATGCTCATGTATCTTTAGTTTGCAGCTCCCTGGCTACCAGTAAATTTGAGTAGTTTGCTCTTCCATATATTACTTCTACTCTTTGTACATTTTTCTACTGTTTTTTTTAAATGTCAGTTTGTAAGCACGCTATATATATATTTTTTTTGTTTGTTTTTTGATTTTTATTTTTCTGAAGCTGGAAATGGGGAGAGATAGACTCCCGCATGCGCCCGACCAGGATCCACCCGGCACGCCCACCAGGGGCGAAGCTCTGCCCACCAGGGGGCGATGCTCTGCCCCTCCGGGGCGTAGTTCTGCCGCAACCAGAGCCACTCTAGTGCCTGGGGCAGAGGCCAAGGAGCCATCCCCAGCGCCTGGGCCATCATTGCTCCAATGGAGCCTCGCTGCGAGAGGGGAAGAGAGAGACAGAGAGGAAGGGGGGGTGGTGGAGAAGCAAATGGGCGCCTCTCCTATGTGCCCTGGCCGGGAATCGAACCCGCACGCCAGGCCGACGCTCTACCGCTGAGCCAACCGGCCAGGGCAAGCACGCTATATATTAATGTACATTAATCCTTTGTGTCTTCATTATAAATTATCTTTGTAAAACTAATTTTTTATTTTTATTTATGTTTTCATGTCATATAAAATTCTTTCCAATTTTTATGTACTAAATTGTGTCTTTTTTTTTGAGAGAGAGCGTCAGAGAGGGATAGATAGCGAGACAAACAGGAACGGAGAGAGATGAGAAGCATCAATCATAAGTTTTTCGTTGTGACCTTAGTTGTTCATTTATTGATTGCTTTCTCATATGTGCCTTGACCGTGGGCCTTCAGCAGACCAAGTAACCCCTTGCTCAAGCCAGAGACCTCGGGTCCAAGCTGGTGAGCTTTTGCTCAAACCAGATGAGCCCATGCTCAGACTGGCAACCTCGGGGTCTCGAACCTGGGTCCTCGGCATCCCAGTTCGACGCTCTATCCACTGCGCCACTGCCTGGTCAGGCCTAAATTGTGTCTTGATTAAAATTTCTCATGCCTCTATATTTTGTAAATGTAGTTTGTGAGATTTTCTTGCAATATTTTTATTGTATGTGTTATATCTTTACATCTTTAATCCATCTGGAATTATACAAAGGCATATGATTGATGATGGTCCAATTTTACTTTCTCCCAGATGGATAACCAGGTGTGCTATTCCTATTTTCCTAGAGCTACCATCTTTGTTTTAAACTCTCAAGTATACTGGGTTTGATTTCTAGATAGCTCTACTTAAAATGGCCTTGAGTTATGTTCTGCTATCTGATAAAGCAAGTATTTTTTCATATTTTTTTATTTATTTTTATTTTTGCATATTTAACCTTTTTAAATAATCCTTAAAATAATTTTCTCCAATCTTACTACCGCAACCACTCTACAAGATTATATAAGTATTCTAGTTTAATTCACATTTAATTTACATACTAATTTAGGATGTAAGTTGTATTATTTTAATATTTTTACATCAAAGAATATGGTATCTCTTTCTACTTGTTCAGATCTTGTTTTATGTCTGTTAAAGACTTCAGAGTTTCCTTAAGTGTTGTGCCTCTTCTGTTACATATATTACTAAGAATTATCACAGAGTATTTTTGCTGTAGCAAATGGAATATTTTTCTGATTCTCATTTTTAGGTGCTACTTGCTACAATAGAAAATAGACATTGATTCTTTAAAAATTTTCTGTCCGGCCTCATGGTATTTTGATTAATGCTCCTCATTTTATACTAACATCTTGATTTTCAGATACACAGTAGTTACTAGCAGCAAAAACAGTTTGATTCCTTTTTTCACCGTTTATGCAAGCCACTAAATTATTTTGGCTTTGCTTTTATATTTGATAGAAGTATTAAGATAGTGGTAAACGATGGTCATAACTAGCCATCTCTATCAAGTTCTTGTTAAAATGGTTTTCAGTTTTCAATCTTCTGAAAAGCATGTTCAGTTTTTTCCTTTTTTTGGTAAATTTTATTTAAGGGATTTTCTCTCTCTAGCTTTGAGTTTTTACTAAGAATATCTACTGAATCTTTTCAAGAGTTTATTCAGTACTTAGCCTGATTACAATAAAGTTTCATGAGAGCTATGCATATTATTGTATGGCAGATGACAAGAAGGACTTCTTATCTAAGGATTTGGGGTAGTGGCAGAGGGGTAGAGGAGGAGATAACAGGGAATTTTCAGAGATAGGATCCTTGGCACATGATAATTGAGTGCGGGAGATGAGGAAGAGAGGAGTAAAAGATGCATCAGAGTTCCTCAAATTGGTTTCATGATGTTCCTATAAATGCAACTAAAATACTGCTGCACTAAAATAATAAGTTAAATAAGTAAATTAATCCTTAAAGCTCACTTTTATCAAGTAATGAGTGACAGTGCCTACAAGAGAATCTGATGAATTGGAGAACTGAGATTGACACTTTCTCGTGTGTAATGTTTAAGCCACTGAATTGGTTGGGAGAAGGATAAATATAATGTGCAGTCTTTTCCCTTTTATATTTCATGTTTCCTTGCTCCTTCTGTCATTTTAAATTTTTTTAGTATTAGGTTGAATTACAGAAATAAAAGTTGCTATTCTTGTAGATCAGGAAAATATTTAACCAGAAATGAAATGGTTAAATATTGGTAATTTCATATGTTTCATCCAGTTATACTCTCAGTCTATAAGAATCTTTAACTGGGGCTCTGTGGGTTCATGTTGTATTAGATTGAGTACTGGTGACGATCTGAAAGAATGTTACTGTGATGGCATGAGGACAAGTGGCACCGAGCCCATGAAGTAGGCAACCTAGTCTGCCGTCATCCATTCAGTGAGGCTCTGGGCGGATGTCTTGCTGCCGGGTTTTTTTTGTTAGTTTTCCCCACAGAGACATGTCATATTTTATTTTGGCTCGGTTTTTAAAAACCTGATTAAATAATACATAGAAATTGGTAAATTCATGAAGAAAACTATAAAGTCTGACCTGTGGTGGCACAATGGATAGAGCATCGACCTAGATAATGTTGAGGTCGCTGGTTCAAAACCCTGGGCTTACTCAGTCAAGGCACATAACAACAAGCAATCAGTGAACAGCTAAAGTGAAGCAACTGTGAGTTGATGCTTCTCATTTCCCACCTCCCTCTCTCCTCTTCTGTAAAATCAAGTTTTTAAAAATTCCATAAAGAAGAAAATAAGAAGCCACTTGTAACCTAGCCATCGAATGAAAAGTAGAATTGAATTTGAATGTATTCCTTTCCAGTCATATATATAAGGAAATAGTTTCTTTTTTTATATAAAAATCAGATACATCGTGAGATTGCATTATTTTTAAAAGGAAATGATTTTTATAAGGACATAGATATTGCCCTCATGTCATTAATAATTTAAACCTTCTGAAGAATCCAGTTTTCTTCAAAACAAAACATTTAACTCATGACTGATTTGATAAAGTGTGGCTATCAAGGTTTTTTTCTTTAAGTTTTCTTTTTCTTTTTTATTTACAGAGAGAGGGATAGACAGACAGGAACGGAGAGATGAAGCATCAGTCATTAGTTTTTCGCTGCGTGTTGTGACTTCTTAGTTGTTCATTGATTGCTTCCTCATATGTGACTTGACCTCGGGCCTTCAGCAGACTGAGTAACCCCTTGCTGGAGCCAGCAACCCTGGGTCCAAGCTGGTGAGCTTTTTGCTCAAGCCAGATGAGCCCGCACTCAAGCTGGCAACCTCGGGGTCTCGAACCTGGGTCCTTCCACATCCCAGTCCAACGCTCTATCCACTGCGCCACCACCTGGTCAGGCTCTTTAAGTTTTCTATATGAATATTTTGATTACAGATTTAAGAGGGGTTTACAAATTTGGAAGACCTATTATTGTACTAATGATAGTAATATATAACAGGTTGTAATTTTGATACATTTTTATTACAATTTTAATTCTTTTAAGTTATCAGCCAATGTAACATTTTTATCAGCATAACTATTCAGTTTTAAACATGAGTATCCGGGGATGTAGAGAGAATAATTTACATGCCCAAATTCACAAGGAATTGGAAAAACCCAGACTCCTGACTTTGGCAAATGCTTATTGAACTATAACTCTGGAAAACCATTCCTTATTTTTATTTAATACTTATTAAGCACTCAAAAAATAGGAGTTAAAAAATAAACTATGGCAAATGCTTTGGCTGGAGGGCAAGTGTTTGGGGGGGAATGTGGAATAGTGGAATCAGATTGGAAAGGCAATAGGGAGCCATTGACTCTTCTTTTTTTTTTTTTTTTTCATTTTTCTGAAGCTGGAAACAGGGAGAGACAGTCCGACAGACTCCCGCATGCGCCCGACCGGGATCCACCCGGCACGCCCACCATGGGGCGACTGCTCTGCCCACCAGGGGGCGATGCTCTGCCCATCCTGGGCGTCGCCATGTTGCGACCAGAGCCACTGTAGCGCCCGAGGCAGAGGCCACAGAGCCATCCCCAGCGCCCGGGCCATCTTTGCTCCAATGGAGCCTTAGCTGCGGGAGGGGAAGAGAGAGACAGAGAGGAAAGCGCGGCGGAGGGGTGGAGAAGCAAATGGGCGCTTCTCCTGTGTGCCCTGGCCGGGAATCGAACCCGGGTCCTCCGCACGCTAGGCCGACGCTCTACCGCTGAGCCAACCGGCCAGGGCTGCCATTGACTCTTCTTGAACAGTGTGGTACCACAATAAAGAATGTGGTACTGGATATTTAATCAGGCAGAAATAAACAGAAAGAAAAATTAATAAGACTAGAAGTCTAGACAGTATTTAATGATGACCTAAAGTAAAGCATTAAACACTGAAGAAGTGAATTTGAGAGCTATGATAGAAATAGATTTCCAGAACATGGTTATTAAGAACAGTACATTGAAGGAGAGAGTGGTCAGGATGATTCCTAAGTTTTATTATTGAGTTTATTATTGAGTGAAAATTTTGGGGAAAAATAAGAGGTTTATTTATTGGGGAAACTATTCAATGTTGGGTGCTGTGGTTGAAGTCTCTACAGGACATCCAAGTGGTAGATGGGGGTTGCCAGTAAGCAAATTGTAGGTGGAAAAGGAAGCTCAGGAGTGACTTCACGGCTGGAGACACAGGCAGAGAAATTATTTGTGTAGAGGGAATAATTGATGCCATACTACCTTCTTTCCAGGTACCTTCACTGGGCAGCCTCATTGAAATGTCCAAATAACAGTTGTGTGCCTTAGAACTGGGCAGTAACCAGAAGAGAGGACACATTAGGATTCTGGAGCCCAGCCTCAAGCAGTGCAGCCTGATTAGAAGTGTAACACAGGGCATTTTAAATGTATGAGAAGAAAGTGAGGAAAGTTGTATACTCCCTGTGTGATAAGTATTAGTCTGCTTTGTTTTTCAACAACCCCATGAAATGGGGAGTGTGATACCCATTTGACAGATGATGAAACTGCGTTCAAGAGAGGCTAAATAATATTAGAGCTAGAATTTGAACCAGACGTGGGTCTCTTTACTGAGCCACACTTGGCCATGTTTTTCAGTAAGACCTGTCAAATATGGCTACCGGCTTTATTCTCAATAGGTTTTTTAGTTTCTTGCCTTTCTTATTACACAGTAACAATAGTGCTTCAGATCTTAAAATGTACTTGAGTTCTGATTATGGTTGGCCATTTGCCTGCAGTGAGAAAGCATGTGTATGAAACAAATGAAAAATGCAAACTGGATCACATAGCACATGTCTCCACCCAGGTGTGCAGACTTTCTGAAATGCTTACAAATACCAATATTTATTTTCTTTTACTCTACTGGGTCTGTGGAACCTTATTTAGAACGATGAATTGAGAATCCAGAGACACCTGGAGGAAAAGATACTAAAAATACACATTTTCTAATTAGTTAAAAATTGTCATTATGACATTACCAGAAGAACCACAATAAAATTCCACTTTGCATTGTTTCAAATAGGCACAAACAAGATTGTGTATTCTGAGATACAAAGGCTAATTTGTACCATGAAACTTCCTGTAATTTTAAGCCTGGTGGAGATAGTACCTTTACTTTTCCATCTTTTGTTATATATTTGTGTGCTGCTTCTCAGCAAACTAGAAGACATGGCATCTCAGAACTATAGGATAGTGTTAGATATAGTATTTAGAACGTGTGACATTTTCTTTATTTTTCTCTTGAAAAACTGATTTTTAAGTTTGCTCATTATTTTGGTGATCCTTCTTAATATTAGCCAATATCCGGTGAATCAGGAGGCAAAATTAATGCTGAGTATTTACCTTGTAGCTGGAACTTCTTGTGCCACTGAATTGTGATTGCTTAGTTGCTGGGCACTATTAACGCACTCTTTCTTTAGCATTGCTCTGTTCCTTGGGAAAATGCTACAAGAAAGTAGGAATTTCCTCTCAGCATTTCCCTCCGGCAGTGTGTTTCAGTCTAATTCCTGGCTGGCATTCTGTCCCAGTTACTACCCCTTCTCCTTACTAGCAGTTTGAGTTCTGTTCATCTACCAAAAGGGGGGTTCCAGACAGACGAGGAAACAGCCAGCTTTGAAACAGTGCACTGCGGGCGAGTTCAGCTATTTCCCCACTGTGCATTCTGGAAATCGGGGAGCACCTCTCTGTTGATGAACCCTAATGAGCTGCTGACGATGCCAGACTGTGCCTGCACAGGCATTTTCTTTCCCTTAGAGCGTTCTCTCTCCCCTCCCCCGCTGCTTCCCTTTCCCAAGCCCCCTCTCTCCCTGTTTCCCCTCCTACTCCTTTATCCCCTCCCTGTGTGTCTCAGTTCTGCAGTAAACCCGGCTGAGGCACATTCCTGCTTTGCAAGGCTTTCTGTTAAGGATGTTTTGTGGCTTTTGTTTGGATTGCAGCATGCAAAATTACAGGTAACGCTCTGAAATTGAGCTAGACAGACTAATTCTGCTGAAATGTTTTCAAAGAGGCAAAATATTACGTGGGAATCAAGGAAATAAGTTATTTTGGCTAATTTTATTCATGGTAATTATGGTAAAATGTTTTCAGAAATGCAGTAAGCAAATTCCTTTTCTCCCACAAAAGGCTCCAATGAAAGGAAAATGGGGGTAGATTAAGTTGACTGCGATTGATTTTGTTTTGTATTGATCAGGAGAGCTTGCTGTTGCTGCGCCTCTGTAGAGTAAGACCCAATCAGTTATGTGGGCTGCTACTGAGGGTAGCCTGGTTGGGCTGGGCTGGAGTGGGAGGTGATACCAGCTGGAGCTAGCCGGATTCTTTGATTTTAGTATTGGGATGCAAAATATAAAATGCTCTCTCCTTTTCTTCTATCAGCTGTTCAGAGGAGACTCATTACAACTCCTGTAATTTTCTTCCCTTCTCTTCTGCCCCTACCCCCTACTCTTAATTGGCCTGAAGACACTGTGCCCAGAATTTGCCTTAATCCCCGGTGCTATGTGTATGGTAAAGCTGATGCTATGGTCGTGTCTGGGACTGGTCAGAGGACTGCTACTGGCTCTCCCTATTCCAAGGACTTAAAGGGGATAGTACTGCAGGCAATGCATCAGAGCGGCAGCGTCGCAAGCCTGGGGACGGAGGCTCCTTGGGCATTATTACAGACACACAGAGCTGACCGCAATGACTGCAGCTGCTCCTCTGAACTGTTGGCAGTGGCCAAACGGCAGCATGAAGTGAGAGATCACTCCTGAGCTCAAGATGAACTCCACCTTGGATGGTAATCAGAGCAGCCACCCTTTTTGCCTCTTGGCACTTGGCTATTTGGAAACTGTCAATTTTTGCCTTTTGGAAGTGTTGATTATTGTGTTTCTAACTGTATTGATTATTTCTGGCAACATCATTGTAATTTTTGTATTTCACTGTGCACCTTTATTGAACCACCACACTACAAGTTATTTTATTCAGACTATGGCATATGCTGACCTCTTGGTTGGGGTCAGCTGCCTGGTTCCTTCTTTATCACTCCTCCACCATCCGCTTCCAGTAGAGGAGTCCTTGACTTGCCAGGCATTTGGTTTTATAGTATCAGTTCTGAAGAGTGTCTCCATGACCTCTCTGGCCTGTATCAGCATTGATAGATATATTGCCATCACTAAACCTTTAACCTATAACACCCTGGTTACACCCTGGAGACTACGCCTGTGTATTTTCCTGATTTGGCTGTATTCCACCCTGGTCTTTCTGCCTTCCTTCTTCCACTGGGGCAAACCTGGATATCATGGAGACGTGTTCCAGTGGTGTGCAGAGTCCTGGCACACTGACCCGTACTTCACCCTGTTCATCGTGATGATGTTGTATGCTCCAGCAGCCCTCGTTGTGTGCTTCACCTATTTCAACATCTTCCGCATCTGCCAGCAGCACACGAAGGAGATCAGTGAAAGGCAAGCTCGGTTCAGCAGCCAGAGTGGGGAGACTGGGGAGGTGCAGGCCTGTCCCGACAAGCGCTATGCCATGGTCCTGTTCCGGATTACTAGTGTGTTTTACCTCCTCTGGTTGCCATACATCATCTACTTCTTGTTGGAGAGTTCCACTGGCCGCAGCAACCGCTTTGCATCCTTCCTGACCACCTGGCTTGCTATTAGCAACAGTTTCTGCAACTGTGTCATTTATAGTCTCTCCAACAGTGTCTTCCAAAGGGGACTAAAGCGCCTCTCAGGGGCCATGTGTACTTCTTGTGTAAGTCAGATCATAGCTAAGGACCCTTACACAGTTAGGAGCAAAGGCCCTCTTAATGGATGCCATGTCTGAGGTGGTTGTGTGTGTGTCTTTGTATTCCTTGTTCACTGTGTGTGTGTGTTTCTTTGTATTCCTTATTCACTGTGTGTATGTGATTCTTTCTTTATATTCTTTGTTCACTAGAAAATCTAGAACAAAATAATTTGACTCTAAGCAATAGGAAACAAATGGTCCACCCAGAAAACCTTGTAAGTTTGCAGAAATGATTTTGTTTTCAAATTAGAAGAATCAGGACCATAAAGATAAATTGCTCTTGGTTCCAATTTTTGTTATGTCATGACAGTGATTACAGTTCTCAGATTTAAAATGAATAAAATCATATCTCACACCTCTCCAGCTGGCATGACTGAACCTGGGTGTGAAAAGTGTCAGCATTTTAAAAAGTAAAAATTCTTGTTACTTTTTTGGGCTCTCTTCAGTTGTTTGGGCTTCATATGCAGTTGGTTTATTTTAACAGGGAATATTAAAATATGGTGATACATTAACAGCGTTAAATGTTTATGTATACCAAAGGATAACTGCAAAGTTTCAGTACTATCATTTAGAAATTCAGATGTTTTATGTCTTATTCTCGTGAGAGAATTCTCAATAGAGTGAATAAGGTGGAACTTAAATATTAATTTTAGAATTTTTCAAAAAGTACAAATAATAGATAATTTATGACAGATTGAGCTACTTTTTGTACCATGCTTTACAGAGATCTAAAGAAATGTGTGCATAGAAAATGATTCTGTTGCAATTTTTTTGCCCGTCTTTGTGTATATGTGTATTAAGAATATTTGAATTGATTAGATTTCTCTTTTACAGTAAAATTTACATTTAAGTAGTTCATTTTTAAAATAGGAGATTGAAATATTCTCTTTATGATTAAATGGAATCAAATAATAAAGTAGCAACTAATTATTTTTAAGACATTTTTTTAGTTAGCATTAAGGAATCCACATTTGGATAAGAGGAGAAATTCTGATTTCTCTACATCTCTTACTGCTGTTCCCTTTGGTCTCCTGTGAGATGCAGTTGTTTTCTAGGTCTTTTTTTTTTCTTTTTTAATCCAAAGTACTAGCAAAATCTACAGAATTTTATTATTCTATAAAATTATTGAGACTGCTGTGTATTTGTAGGTAGTAGTGATGTTTTGTTCTTAAAGTGATTATCTTTCAAGCAAGAGGTTTATTTTTCTAAAAGGAGAGAAGGATTTCCTAGCAGCTCCGGGGATAAAAGTATTTCCTCTACTTTTCTACTGGTTTTACTGTTTTAGAAGTCTTCAGGGGACTTATGTGGTCTCTGCCTTTGGCTAGAAGTTGTAATGGGAATGTAAGTGATGTTCAGTGAGATGGAAGATGGAAGAAACCCAAGGGATGGGGGTGAAAGTAGATTTTTGAGTCCAAGAAAGGATGTGGGTATTTATAAATAGGCACATATGCTTTGGTTTTCTATCATGATATGAGGAAAGTGTCTACCCCTTTTAAAATAAAGGTCAGGATATGATTTTAGGCTATAGAAATCGATTTGATTTTAACCTCAAATGTGTTCTATTTAAACTTTTCTCTTTTAACTGATTAATGTACAAAATATAAACTTAAGATTCTGAGTTCTTCCCCAAAACTTGTTTGCTCTTTATATTTAATATTAGGAATTTTGATTCTAAGTTGTTTCAAAATTTAGAATTCATACTGGAATTGCAAATTAAGTTAGCAATGTCTTTAAATTGCCATTTCAAGTGGAAAACCTTTTCTGTTCGATTCCGGTTGTACACATTTCCTCTTTAAGTAGCACAGTTCTAAAAAAAAAAAAAAAATTCATGTATGTTTTAGAATATAACCTGTTCATGTGTGTACATTTTGCTTGAGAATTTTTAATTTAGCAAGTATGGGAATTCTAAAGACTTTGTTTTTTATAGAAAATTAATGTTGAATCAGTAGATTTTGCTTTTTGTGGATCTGACAGCCCTTTTAATCTTTTCCTCCAGTGAGGTTCCATCTTGTGAGAATGGAATAGAAAAAATTTGTTTAATTTCCTGGAAGTGGCTAATCAAGCTGGTCTTTTAGTGACTGGAAAGACAACTTTTAACAAGAGCTTTTGTTAATGGAGTTTTACATTGTTGTCTTAATACCAAATTTAGATGTTATTAGAGGTCTCCTTTTTTTTCACATTAGCAATTCTATCAGTGTCTTAGTCTGAAACTGAAGTAGAAACTAAATAGATAGTATAATTAAAAAAAATAAAACTTCTCACCTTCTCGCCAACTGGTACTTGCCTAATAACAGATGTTCTTCCAGTTTATCTTCATTAGACTGTCTAAACACCAAGGTTTCTTCTAGGTATCAGTTCTGTTCTAACATTCATTGTCTATATTGATTTTTTATTTTCATGTGTTTATTGTGTGTTGGGGGGTAGGGGAACTGCTTGGATGCAGTCATACAATCTTCTGTGGCTGGGGGCAATTTCTGTGTGATACATTTGGAGGGTTTGTATTTGAGTAATCGTTTCATCCTGGCGTATGTAATACAACATTTGATGACGTTTGGGTTAAATAGCAGTCTGACTAGTTCAGAATGAGAAAAAAAGTATATTTTTAGATTCAATTACCTTGGGCTCTGGCAAGACAACACATTTAACTTTATATGGTATATGACTGATAGCAGAGGAAGCATAAGCTTTTCGAGATAGTGTTGAAATTATTTCATAGTACATTTCAAAATAAGACCATATTAATTGTTACATTTGTAAATTGGTTGTGTTTCCATACCATAATTTATTCCAGCGAAGGTGTATCATTTTCCTCTTAGAGCAGAAAAGCAATTACAAGAAGACAAGTGCTCCACTTTAATGAGAGAATGGATATTTGAATTTTCATGGACATGTTGAATCACTCTAGATTCCACTTTGGGAAGGGTTTTCTTTAGGCTTTATTGCTGGATAAATTCTTTTTGAGCATTTTATAATGGCTTTTCCTATTTACTTGAATAATGGTCTCAGTGTTTTAAGGATTGGGAAAACTTGAATTTTTGTGCTATATATGCACTGTCCACCTCTTTGAACTTGAAAATAAAGCAACAAGGTTTCAGGCTCTCAGATAATAGAGGGGTTTCTGAGAGCCTTCTAAGCTTTTCAGGTTTGATTTAAAAAATCTGCACAATGGTGTTGTAGGGAATGTTTTAATTTCACTATGTGTTTTTGTATCATAAAAAGATTTGTTAAATAAATTATTGGCAAACCAAAACTTATTGTTTTATGAACAGATTTTGGGAAGTTTAAGGATGGGAGAATTGTGGCACTTTGGAATTTGTTAAAAGTCTTCATTAATCAGTCTAATGTGTTGATTTTTGCATAATTTTTTATATATTAAATGTACATATTATTAATCTATTTTACAGACCTTGGGAATATTCCAGACATTTTTTATGGCTATAAATAAGTAATTTGGCTTTTCAAATATTGAGAGACAAAGGCATCATAATGTGCTTAAAATGAACTTTGAACTGAGAATCAAAATCTAGGTTACTGTTACTAATTAGTTTTTTACTCCTTTGCTTTTAGTATTAACAGTCAGCTTGGATCACTGGTCTTTTGAGAAAATCCTCTCACATAAATACAGAGCCCAAAACAAAAGAAATCAGAGGAAACAAACAATGCAAGTCAAAGAAGAAAACTTAAAAAAAATTCAACTGCAACATTTTCAGAGATTTTGCATCCATTAAAAGAGAATAGGGCCTGACCAGGCGGTGGCACAGTGGATAGAGTGTTCGACTGGGATGCGGAAGGACTCAGGTTTGAGACCTGGAGGTTGAGTGCGGGCTCATCTGGTTTGAGCAAAAGTTCACCAGCTTGGACCTAAGGCCGCTGGCTCAAGCAAGGGGTTACTCGGTCTGCTGTAGCCCCGTGGTCAAAGCACATATGAGAAAGCAATCAATGAACAACTAAGGTGTCGCAACGTGCAATGAAAAACTGATGTTTGATGCTTCTCATCTTTCTCCGTTCCTGTCTTTCTGTCCCTGTCTATCCCTCTCTCTGACTCACTCTCTGTCTCTGTAAAAAAAAAGGGAAGACATAAAAAATAAACAGAAAGATAATAAGAAAGAGCTCTTGAGATTTAAAGTATAATTAGACTTTTTAAAAATCAGAAAAGTTGAAAGATACAATTAAAGTAGGTCAAATAGTGAAACCAAAGACAATAAGGCAGACAAAAAAGTAAGAGAAATTAGAGGCTCAGTGAAGGAGGCCCAGTACCTGACTGGCATGATCTATAGAAATAGTATATGTGCTGCCAAAGCACTAAACACTGATATGTAGAAATAGAATAGAGAAAAGGTAAAGAGGAAATTCTCAAAGAACTACCAGAGAGAATTTTCTAACTGAAGGATATGAGTGTCCACAATGAAAAGGCTTCGCCTGACCTGTGGTGGCGCAGTGGATAAAGCGTCAACCTGGAAATGCTGAGGTTGCCGGTTCGAAACCCGGGGCTTGCCTGGTCAAGGCACATATGGGAGTTGATGCTTCTAGCTCCTCCCCCTTCTCTCTCTCTGTCTCTCCTCTCTGTCTCTCCCTCTCCTCTCTAAAATGAATAAATAAAAATTTAAAAAAAAAAAAAAAAAAAAAAAAAAAAGAAAAGGCTTCGATGGCAAGCCATTATAAAATTTCAGAACACTGGGAATAAGGAAAAATCCTAAAAGCTTTTTGGTCTGGAGTAGGGGTGGAGGAGTGGAAACATACTAAGTTACAGAGACCTATATGGGATTGGAATTTCCACCTCAATAAAGCAAGAAGATAATGAGTAACTTCACAATTTTGCAAAGTGGATTTTAACATAGACTTTTATGTCTAGTCAAATATTTTGTTCAAATGTGAGGGTAAAATAAGTCCATTTTTGAGATATGCAGGTTCTCAAATTTTTCACCTTCCTCATGTACTTTCTCAGAAAGTTACTGAAGGATATGCTTCCCCAGAATGAGAGATGAAATCAAGAAAGAGGAAAATATACAGTACCCAGGAAACAGGGACTCCAACTTAGGAGAGTGGGGAGGAGATCCCCGCGGTACTAGGGAACGAACGCCGTTGGAAGTTAGAGGTGCTTCAGACCTGGAAAGCAGCTAGTCCCGACAGGAGCAGGTGGAAGGATGAGGGCCCTAGGAGTTACATCATTAGGAAAAAATAATTGGGAGGGATTGACATTTCTGTCAGGGTTGAAGGGGAAGAATTGGTGATAGACACATAGAATACTGAAAAAAAAAATATTGGGCAATTGGTAACTTCAGAAAAAAAAAGTTAAAAAAGGAAATTATGATATACTCTGTGATTCAGTTATGAATAATAATTGATTTAACTAAAATTGTAGCAAAATTATGTTAGGAATCATGATGAGAGGAAGAGAAGTATATATGTTTGGGGACTGCGGTTGTAGACCATAACAGAGCTGCAGAATTATCTCCTGTACTAGAAAGTCTAGGGAATAAACCCCCAGAAAATAAGTTTGTTTTGTTCAGAAATATGAAGGAGAAAAAAAAAAGATGAAAATGGTTGTCTCTGGTGAGCAGCAGGCAGGGTAGGAGTAATAAGAAGTCTGCTGGTTTTCATTGTTAAATTTTGTACTGCTTAACCTTTACAACCATGTAGGTGTATTATTATTACTATCATTTTTTTGTGTGTGACAGAAACAATCAGAAAGAGGGACAGATAGACAGGAAGGGAGAGAGATGAGAAGCATTAATATTTCGTCGCAGCATCTTAGTTGTTCATTGATTGCTTTCTCATATGTGCCTTGACTGGGGGGCTACCGCAGAGCGAGTGACCCCTTACTCAAGCCAGAGACCTTGGTCTTCAAGCTAGCGACCTTTGAGCTCAAGCCAGCACCCTGAGGTCATGTCTATGATCCCACACGCTAGCTGGTGAGCCCGTGCTCAAGCCGTAGGAGCCAGCCCTCACGTCAGCGACCTTGGGGTTTTGAACCTGGGTCCTCCGCATCACAGTTCAAAGTTCTGTCCACTGCACCACCACCTGGTCAGGCTGTAGGAGTATAATTTTTTATGAAATGCATAGACCACACTTTTGAAAAAGCAACTAGATTTTAGCAGCAGCGAAAGAAAACCAGGAATGTGGGCATGGTTGCCCCGTGTTACATGTGGCCCTCAGGGTAGGTTCCTGTTTGTCTCATTTTAGCTTCCTGGAAAGACAGGCAAAGGGGTTATTTAATCTTTTTTTTTTTTACAATTGTGGAAACTGAATTTTGGGGCTAAAACTTTTTTTTTTTAATTTTTTTTTAAATTCATTTTTAGAGAGGAGAGAAAGAGGGAGAGAGAGAAACAGAGAGAGAAGGGGGGAGGAGCTGGAAGCATCAACTCCCATATGTGCCTTGACCAGGCAAACCCAGGGTTTCGAACCGACGACCTCAGCATTTCCAGGTCGACGCTTTACCCACTGCGCCACCACAGGTCAGGCCGGGGCTAAAACTTTTTTGATTCTTAATCCACTACATCACTATGCCTTGTAGGTATATGTTTGGATCTTTTTTAGGTTGTTAAACTTTGTTTTTAACCAAGAGAAGACAGGTATAGGAAAGCATCTCTTTTGACATCACGGGTAGGAATCCATGAAAGCAATAAGACCTGGCATTATGAGATCATGAGAGGAATACAGAGTACTGTATGGTATTTGTAGGTAAGGAGATCTGTGTTAGGTCGATGTCCTCAGAAAGCAGTATGTGAGGTGGGCTAAACTCTGGGGAAGGAGTAGTCTGTAGTCTTAACTCCCCCTACTACTTGAATGAGATTGACATAAAGTGTCCAGCTGACCGGATTAAAGAAACACAAAGGATAAATAGAAGTCCCTAATAAAGTGACCTGTAATTATCAAACAATATATGACACTGGAAAGCCCTTTGCAAAATAAAAAGCACGTCTTCAAGTTAAATTACCATGACTGTAGCCATTCAGTGAAAGATTTATTGGTTTGTTAACAAGAGATTATATTGTTTTGAACAAAATATAAAAGTAAAGTCTTTTCAAAGTAAAACTTAAAAAATTCTGTGTTTATTAGCTTTCAACAAATACTTGTTGAATTGAATTAGGCAATATTTTGGGGAGAAAGCAAAGGTTACAATATTCGAACAGCATGATTTATATCTGAAATTTCTTCCAGAAAGACTGGGAAAACCCCTTTTCTAAAGCCATTTATAGCCAAATTAAAAAAAAAAAAAGTATTTGTGGGCCTCTGTCTTCATTGGCCCCTGGGGAGCAGAATCTGACTCAAAAGACTTTTTTACTTTTAAAAGCTCTCTTTCTTCATGACATAGATGAAGGATTGGAACCATTTCTACTCAGATTGATATATTAACGTCATCATACTGATGATGTGTATTACACCTACAGAGCACTGGAAATAAAGTTAAAAGACGATTAGATTCTTCTGGCAATTTATTAGGTAATCTCAGTTTGTCTGAACTTCAGAAGGATGCTCATCTTTAAGTGAAGATGACACCAGTATTATAGGTTGGTTCAAGATCAGATGCATGTTACATTAATAGTAAAGCTCTTTGCATTGTTACTGTGACTACTTCGCACTCTTGGATCACTTTTTTTCCCTGAGACAAGGAGGAAAGTAGTGAAAAGAACATGAATCTCTAGGCCTTGGTTTTCTATTCTGTAAAATGAATTATACCCCCTCGTTAGAATTACTATGAAAATTAGATAGTCACATCTTAAGTATGTGGCATCGTAGAAGCTCAGTAAAAGATTGCTGTTAACATTTGTCACACACAGGTCAGAATTTCCCAGTGACTCTCAGAGCCTGCTGCAAATCAACATTTGTCCTCAAGACCGGTACCGATCAGTGGGCCATTGGTACCCGTTTACAGAGAAAGAATAATAAGTTATGTTATTTCCGTTTCATTTATATTTAAGTCTGAACGATGTTTTATTTTTAAAAAATGACCAGATTCCCTCTGTTACATCCGTCTAAGACTCACTCTTGACGCTTGTCTCGGTCACGTGATACATTTATCTGTCCCACCCTAAAGGCCGGTCCGTGAAAATATTTTCTGACATTAAACCGGTCTGTGGCCCAAAAAAGGTTGGGACCACTACTCAAGAGGATAGGCCAGGGGTTGGGTTCCTTCTCCGAGGGATTGTAAACTCCTCAAGCCCTGTCTTCAAGGTGTGCTCTATGAAGATACATCTGTATTTTGTTCTGTTTTTGTAGATGTTCTGCAGGAGAATTTCCCATGTTATCCTCAGACATTAAGGTACATATGTTTAGATGTACTTCATTGAGGAACAAGTCATTGGGGCTTACAGTAAGAGCTGTAACAGGTTAGAGGTGGAAAAGAAACTTGGAACTGAAGTAGTAAGGAAGTATTACATTAGTTTAACTTTAAAAATGAGTTAAATTATTAAAAAAATAAAATTGTAGCAAGGGGTATTTTATTTTTCTTTATAAAATGTATTTTAGCAAGAGATTGGAACATAGATTTTTTTTCTGTATGTGCCCTGACCAGGGATCAAACCCACAACCTTTGGGTATTAGGACGATGCTCTAACCAACAGCTATGCGGCCAGGGCTCAAGGGATATTTTAAACTTTTAAGGCCTGATTAAGAGAGAGGCCATTAATATCCTTAAGGAATGAAGAGACTATATGTAATACTTAAAAGTATGTTTTTAATAGGCAGACAGACCTTAGTTTGTATTCTAGCCCGGCCATTTACTAGCTGTGAGACCAGGGGCAAGGTACATAATCCCTCTTAGTCGCTATTGTTTTAATTATTATTCTATACAAGTATTGTAAAGACGAAATAATAATGCACATTTCTTAGCACAGTGCTTGGCTCTCAGTAAACATTCAGTGCCTGTTAGCTAGTGCTGCTGTCTTCCTAGTGAATAGGGCACATGATGAAGCAGAGGTTTCAAGCTGAAGTATAATGGAAAGTAAGGTCAAAGAGAAATTGGGCCTACCTGCTCTGGAATAAATGCTAAGGGATTTGATTCTAATTAGAAATTGGAGATGGACTGGAGATTTTTGAGTAGGTAAATGACATAAATATAGAATCCCAAAGTGACAGACCTAGAAAATCACTTGAAGGCCATAATCTAGACACTTCCTTTTACAGATGGGGAAAGAGAGACCCAGAGTAGTGTATCAGTCACAGAACTGGGACTAGCATCCAGATCTTAGACCTCCATAGGTTCGGGCGTGCCACCAAAATAAGTATAATGGGTTGTTCAGCATCTGTCAAGTACTTAGAAATGGGTATTTCCAGCAGGATTGGATAAAAGAAAAGTGTTTAGATTTTGGTGTGTATTAAATAAAATAAGTAAAAATAGTCTTTCATTGCTACTTTGAATCAAATAAATCAAGTTTTCCATAATTTCAATTAGAAAGTTCTCTTGATCACTGGTAACTACCTCAAGAGACATTTGCTGGAGAAAGTACATAAAGATGAACGAGTGGTTCTGGAATAGCTTCATTGGTATTTGTAGTATTTTTACTACTGGTGAGGTTAGAGGGTGATTTTTGCTTAAATAAAATTGAAGATAACTTTGTCCAGGAACTTTAAAGTTGCTGTTTCCTCAAGAATTTTAAATAAAAAACAAGAATAGCTGACTGACAGGAGAGTTACTACATAGATAGTAAGAGAATTTGGTTGGTATTCACTTAGGTGCTGATAATTTTTAAGTTTTTAGGTTAATATAAAAAATATAAGTAATTACAATTGGATGCCTTAATGATTAAATAAGATAGCTTTCAAATATTTATTCTTTGATAATTTTTTAAAAAATATTTATTGATTTTGAGAGAGAGAGAGAATAGGAGCTGGGGAGCAGGAAGCATCAACTAGTAGTTGCTTCTGGAGCGTGCCTTGACTAGGCAGACTGGGGCCTCGAACTGGTGACCTCAGCACCCCAGGTAGATGTTTCATCCATTGCGTCACCATAGGCCAGGCCCTTGATAATTGTTTCTTAAGATTAGTCCTTTAGTAGAAAAATTAAACACGATTTTATATATCGAGGTTTAGGGAAACATTACTTTGCCTGAAAGCTATATAAAAACCTGTAATGGAAATAAAGACTGAAACCCAGAACATACTTCTATAGTCTGTGAATATGTATGTGATGAACACAGACCTCTCAGAATTCTAAACGCAGTTCAACAGTACACTGCTAAAGATGTTTGTGACCAATAATACTCAGATTCTCATTTTAAATAACAAATCCAACAGTGCAGCCTATATTAAGCTGTGTGGAGAGGGCATTTGGTATGCAGTTTTCCTCAATAATATAAAAATACAATTGAAATAACTCATCATAGTTATCAGAAACATTTGTTTGTAATATGACTTTGCATGAAATAATTTTGTAGCCTCTTAATTTATTAGCTGACTCATAAATTACCTCCCCTACCACCTTTTTCCTCAAAATGACACTTTTATGTCTGCTTTTGTCAGGTAACAGTTCTTGAGCATTTCCTGCTCCTTGGCCTGTGGGATGGTTTACTGTGAGCGTAAAGCAACAATAGCAAAGCAGGAGGTCGACAGGGCAGTTAGCATTTATCCCTTATCTATACATGATTTGGGACAGTTTTGCCAAACACTGAATAATTTTCCTGTGGGAAACTTGAGCCCTAAAAGGAAATGAACATAGCTAAACGGCTGCATATCACATGGGACTAAGATTTATTTTTGGAATGGCACTATCATGCCATATTTGGATTGAAACAATGTGATAGCAGTACATTATTAATAAAGAGCAATTTTATCTGAAGTTATCTAATTTTTTATTGCATTTATATGCTATAGATTCAGCGTAATAAGTATATAACTGTTCAAAATTTAGTGCTAAAGTATGCATGAAAGTTAGAGGCTCTAATTTGGCAAACATTTCTGGAGCCTGCTTTCTGAGCCTGCACTCTGTAATAAAGATTCTTTGGCAGTTCATTGATTACAGTACATAGTTGTCATGCTTGGGGTAAATTGTTTTCTCTTTTGGAAGGCAAAAAGAGAGTAAATAAAGATCAGTACCAGTGGGGGTTGGTATAGTTATTTGATTGTCTTGAAATGGAAGAGCTCTTTACAAAATGAGGCAATGAGAACAGAGAAACCCAAATGGATTTTTGCCTCTGAGAAAAGATTTTTTGAAAAAGATAACCAACAAAGGACTTCATACTGAGTTCTACAGTGTTTTGGTTAGCATGGCTCAAAAGTTAAAAAAAAAACTTGTTGCAGCACTTCTATTTTGTGTCAGTTTTTCTGTTGCCTGATTTATCTTCTTTATAATTTCACTTAGATAAGATAAATTATGGTGTTGGTAAAATACAATGGATTTCTGAATTACATGCTATCTAAAATTGCAGATCCCCGACAGGGCACTAAGTCGCAAACCTGGGAAAATCTGCCAAACACATTTTGTCCCTTGGCTTCTCTCCCAAAGTTGAAACTATGCCAATGTCATAAATCTCAGGTTTGATGGGAGTGGTACCCCTGATGTACAAGACCTTATGCTACCTGCTTTCCATGTAGCATCTCATTAGGTTCTCATAAACTGGTGGAAGGGACCATTGCGTAGATTTTACAGTGGATATTAGAGCACAGACTAGTTAACAGACTTATCCAAGGTCACACAATTAAAGTGGGGAAAGCTGTATTTAGAGCCTGAGCTGCGTAACCCCAGAGGTAGAGTTCTGTTCATTATATTGTTGATCTCAGTAGAACACCTCAACTCTGTCTTCTCCATTCTCTGTCAAAAATCTAACTCCTGTCTTCACATAGCTGTGGCCAGGTTCTGAAGTTCCTTCAGTTACTTCCACGTTTCTGGAAATCTAGTTCCAGTTCACTCTCTGTGTTCTGGAGCATGTGTTTGAAATGGAAGTTTAAAATCAGTAATTACTAATATCTATACAATATATTTCATTTATTTAAACATGTTTAAGATCAATTTCTTATCTCCTTTTGGTCCAGCTTTTGAAGTCTTACTAACTTATTCAATGACAGTTTTACTGAAATTATTTTTTCACCTCTAAGAGCAAATCCCCAAGATAAATATACAAAGCAGTATCTACTCACAATTCAGTTTCCACTAAAATGCCTACTGTTGCATTGATGTGGAAGAACAGCGCTGTAGGTTCAAAGGACACCAATTTGAAGAGCAGTGGTTCTTGTCACACAGGGACAAGGGAAGATATGTGTGCATAGGTACACGTGTTTTATGTTCTTGAAGTCTGAGTTTAAGATAAAAGATGTTTTTGCATTGTCAGTGTTAGGTGAACCCATCAATCAGGTATATTTATTTACACAATTCCCCCACACACACACAGAGACAGAGAGAGGGATAGACAGGGACAGACAGACAGGAACAGAGAGATCAGAAGCATCAATCATTAGTTTTTCATTGCGCGTTGTAACACCTTAGTTGTTCATTGATTGCCCTCTCATACGTGCCTTGACTGTGGGCCTTCAGCAGACTAAGTAACCCCTTGCTTGAACTAGCGACCTTGGGCTCCAGCCAGTGACCCCACACTCTAGCTGCTGAACCCTTACTCAAAGCAGATGATCCCGCACTCAAGCCAGCAACCGCGAGTTTTGAACCTAGGCCCTATGAGAAACCAGATGAGCCCTTGCTCAAGCTGCTCAAGCTGGCGACCTCGGGGTCTCAAGCCTGGGTCCTCCGCATTCCGTCCAACGCTCTATCCACTGCGCCACTGCCGGGTCAGGCTATTTACACAATTCTTGTTGCTTAAATATGAAATGGATATGAGGGGCTTTTTATACAGATACACTGTACCTCATATTACTAAGGTATAGAGATACTTACAATTCAACAAAATAAGGAAATGTAAATAAGAAAGAGATTTTGAAAATAGAACAGGAAGATAATACACAGATACATGGATATGAGATCCTGTGTTGTTTAAGGTCTGACTGTGAAGTTGGTTCTGAGCTTTCTAAGGCCAAAACAAAAATGGACGTTTAATCACTGTCCATGGGGAAAAAAATACCCATATTTCTGTAGGATAGACAGAATTGAATAGGGACAGTGAGTAATGTGGTGGATGTCCTCACCTACCTTACCATGCAATACAAGGTTTCAATAGCAGGTTTTTAAAAAATAGGGTCTGAAAACATGCCAACAGCACAATTTTGTGAAGGTGGTTCCTTGAGAGGCCAAGATATAGTAGTCAAATTATATCTATCTGTTAGTCAGTCCTAATCAAAGAATAATGAAAAGATTACTCATTGTTTTGATGGAAAATAATTAAGATACATGTTGAAGGCCACCTGGTATTTACGGAAAATGCCCTTTTTTGATTAATGTACGGAGGACCACATGTTATGACTTTTTTCACTTTGTTTTTATATTTAAGTACAACATTATTTTTCTGTTTACATGTTATTAGGGCCTTAGTGAGTTCTGCCTTTTTTTTTTTAAGTGAGAGAGATTGAGAGGGACATACAGGAAGGGAAAGAGATGAGAAGCATCAGTTCTTCGTTGCAGCATCATAGTTGTTCGTTGATCGCTTGTTCATTGATTGATTTCTCATATGTGCCTTACTGGGAGGAAGGGCCTACAGCAGAGCCAGTGACCCCTTGCTCAAGCTAGCGACCTCGGGCTCCAGCCAGTGACCCCACACTCTAGCTGCTGAACCCTCACTCAAAGCGGATGATCCTGCACTCAAGCCGGCAACCGCGAGTTTTGAACCTAGGCCCTCAGCATCCCAGGCCAACGCTCTGTCCGCTGTGCCACCACCTGGTCAGGCAGTGATTTCTGCTTTTTTATAAACAGTGAACAGCTTTCATCTAAGGAAGCACTTTTATATGATTAAAAAGAAAAGGCACACTTTCAAAGTCAGTGTCATTCAATTTTAGTTATAAGAGACATGAAAACAAATAATTTTTTATGTATTGGGAATTATAAATCCCACTGATGAGAGAATTTCTTCACTTTTACAATATATTTATTTGGGTTAGGAATGTGGACTAGAAAGACACCAGTTGGGTTCCAGTGCCAGCTCCTCACTTCTAACCAAGTAATTTAGCTTCTTTCTTCATTTGTCAAATGGGATAAATAATGGAACGCACCTCAGAGGATTGTTACATTAAATAAGATCTATATAATCTATCTATAAGGTGCTTAGAACTGACTACAGATCAGTCTTAGCTCTTGTTATTGTTGCTTAATTATTTCTAAATCTGTCAAAGTGTTTGTCAAATTACTTCTGACAAGCTGTAGCTAACTTTTTAAGAGCAAAATGTAACCGAAAGATTATTTTATTTCTGTGATACATTGTAAAGCTAGGATATAGTATAATGGATTTGAGTCAGGTTTTGGTGTTTGTGTTTTATTTTGTTTTCTTAAGTATTACATGATGGCTTTTTAACAAAGCATGTACAACGTTCCGGAATAGTCTTAAGATCTAACTTTTTCTTTAGGCAATAAGCTACTGTGGAAATAATAATCTTCCCTATGCTGGCTATTTCTCATGGCAGCCTTCCATTGCATTCTCTTTGTTTGGGTACTTTCTTTTTCTTCCTGCCATTCTTAGCTTTCTATTTTTCAACTTGAGTTTACAAAGGGTGTGTATTCAAAGGGTTTCCGCCAGTTCCCAGTACCTTGTTAATCCTGAGAAGTTACCCAGTGGGCCAATTCTCACAGTAAGGTATAAAAATAGTCATCCAGAAAAATTACAGAAAGTGGTACTGCTGTGTTTTGAACTAATGGATGACTTTTAAAACCACAGGGAGAAGAAAACAGCACAAACTTTTTTCATTTTCTTAGATTTTTTTCTCTATGCAAATTATTTTAGAAGAGCCTTAAAATTTTTAAAAATATCAGAGCCTCATTATTGCTTTATCATATACACTAGGAGAGCATAAGAATTGGGTCCAAGAAAAATCATCCAGAAACCAGTCACATGAACAGAGCCCACTTTTGATTTCTGTTGAGCTTATTTATACCCAGTGTTCATTTCACCAGTTTTACTGATCGCCTAATAAGTATAAATCATTACTGGTATGTGAACTTGGGTGATTTAACCTCACTAAGCCTAAATTTTCTTATTGTATAATAAGGAGGTAATGCCTTCTTCTCTTTTAATAAACTTTATTTTTAAGATCAGTTTTAGATTTACAGAAATACTGTGAAAATAGTACAGAGTGTTCCCATATGCCCTGCACTGTTTTCCTTTGTTATTAACATCTTACCTGGATGTGGTACATTTGTTATAATTAATGAACCAATACTGATTTATTAGTACTAACTGAAGTCTACTTTATTTAGGTTTCCTTAGTTGTCACCTAATGTCCTTTTTCTGTTTTAGATCTCATCCAGAATACTGCATTATGTTTAGTCTTCATGTCTCCTTTTAACTGTAACAATTTAGACTTCCTTGTTTTTAGTGACTTCGGCAGTTTGAAGAAAATACTGGTCAGGTATTTTATATACTGCTCACAAAAATTAGGGGATATATCAAAATGAATATGAAGCTATAAAATATCCCCTAATTTTTGTGAGAAGTATAGAATGCCCTTCAACTGGAATCCATCTGATGTTTTTCTCATGAGGTTTATAAGTTTTGAGGAAAAACATAAAAGTAAAAGTACTGTTTCATTACCTCATATTAAGGGTACTGCTGTCAACATGACTAACCACTGTTGATGTTGATGTCGACCTTGACCATCTCGTTGACGATTTCCATTGCTCAATTACTCTTTTTCCCCCCTTTCTGCACTGGAGCCTTCTAAGGAACTCACTGTGCACAGTCCACACAGGTATGGGCTCCCTCCATGAGTGCAGGGCATCTACATGTATAGTTGTTTGGAATTCTTCTGCATGGGGCATTTGTCTCATTTCCCTATTTATTTATTTATTTACTTATATAAATAACTGACTGACAAATAAGTGTGAACTCATGGGTATTTATTTTATACTTTTGATTATAATTCAGTACTACTTCATTTATTTTATTGCTCAAGTTGTCCCAGTTTTGGCCATTGGGGACTTCCACTTCACTCTGGTGTCCATCTGACATACTCCTCTTGTGGGTTTGTGTGTTTTGTGGTTGGGGACTTGTGGAGCCTTCCTGTATTCTCTGTCACTTCTGTATGTTCCAGGTTTATTTTATATATTTCCCACCCAGTCCCAGAATCAACCATTTTTCTAAGGAGCCCTGGTTCCTTTGATTGGTAAATTTGAAAGCAAGATCCTAACACTACATGTGCTTATTGCTACTAGGTGTTATTTCTAAGCCATCTCAACTGACAGAGCAAGAAAATGTATGTATAACAGTGTTTTGTTTTTTAAATCAGCATATAGGTTTAGCAAATAATGCATTGGAGTTAGAATGGGATAGAGTCAGTAACCTTTATATGCAATTCTTTGCAACTTTAGATACACTTCTTAGTTATGTATAGATTAGAAGGAAGGCAAGACAAATACATAAGTGACTGTTCTAAACCAGCAGGATAATTGCTCTAAGGGTTCTACCAATGTGTCCAAATCGATGCAGCTTTTCTGGAGGACAGATTGGCAGAATAACTCAAAATTCAAAACACAAGGGCTATGCTGGATCTTTGGGGGGAACAGAGTGATTGTAGAAACCATTTCCTCTCCTTTAAGGATCACAGCTCTACTTTTCAGCCTAGTTTGTAATGGCAAAAAAAGAAGAACAGTCTGACTATTCCTAAGTCTGAGATTTCTCATAGTAAATCATGGTATAGCCATGTGACCATACTGTATATTAAAGATGCCAGAGGAGGGTAACTGTCAGGTAACGTGGAAAGATGCTTACAACATTGTGTAGTAAAAGTTAATTTTCAAAGCAGCATAAACTTACAAAAACACTTCAGTAAAAAGACATAGCACAACCTTACATAAGTTATTTCCGAGTTCTTTCTTTTTTCTTAATACCCCCAGTATTATTATTATATGAAACCAAAACAAATTTTATTTAAATGAGGAAACAAAAAGGTTTTGATGTTAAACTGAGAAAAGAGAAAGTTGGATATTTTTTTCCCCTTTTAAAAATGCAGTAAAGTATGTCATTAATTTAGGAGCTATATTTAGGGAACAGTGAGTAGTCCCATTTGGCAAGAGTATGGAAAGGCAAAATAAAAAAGATTTGGATGGTAGGGTGAGGTGTCACTTCTCAGTGTTTGTTTCATGAATAAATTTTAAAGTGCTGATTTTTAAAGTATAGTTTTTAATGAAATTATTTCCAGCAATGTATGTACGTATTAAGTGTCCCACTGAATATAAATCCCTCACCCCCCACCCCTATGTCCCTTTTTATACTCCCTTTGTGGGTGTTATTCTATTACTAGAAAGCCCGGCAGTCATATGAAATGACCGCTGTTCTAGATATTATAAATTGTAATTAAAATGATTTGTGCAAAGGTGTCTGCTAATTCAAACTGAATTACCCAGGGCAGGCAGCAAGGACGCCCCTTTGCTTACTGCCCCATGGGGTTTCCCCCTTCTACTTGCTTAATTGCTTAAAGTAGAGTGCAATGAAGGAAACCACTGGCGGTACATTTCTTAAGAGCCACCGCTAGCTCGATAAATAAAGGTGATTTAAATAATAAAATGTTAATTCATGTGTCAAAGATCTCTTTGTACACAACATTTCTTGTGTAGATCTTTCCATCATTTTTAAGCTCACCTTGCAGAGGACCATCAGTTATTTTTAATTTTATGTCCGTTCTTTCACAAACTCTTGAACAGGCAACATAAAGTTGACCGTGTCCAAATGCAGGCTCAGGTAAAAAAAATGCCAACACGCTTAAGCGTTTGGCCCTGAGACTTATTGAAGGTCATAGCAAAGGCAAGTTTTACAGGAAATTGTCTATGTCTCAATTGAAACGGCAACCCTGTTTGAGATGGAGCCAAATCAATTCTTGGAATGACATGTATTTCACCTTTAGAGGAGCCAGTCAAAGACTTAGCTATTATGACATTATTTTTCAATTGGAGAACCTCTAGTCTTGTCTTGTACCATTGCAAAGACCCCTTCTGGTGTTAAGATTTCTTAACAGCATAATAATTGCTCCAATCTTTAACCTCAATTTGTGAGGTGGCATGCCAGAAGGTGGGACTATTTGAATGCCGTGGCAACTTCACCCCATTGGCTAGTACAGTTACGCAAGCAACCAATAAGCTATCGGCGACAGACACTTAAGCCGCATACAATAAAGATATGAATTTACCATAATTTATCCCTTTCTGTGGTAGACATTTTGGGGTTTCTAGTTTTTGGCTGTTACAAATAAGGCTATTAGTAACATTTTTGTACATGTTTTGTTTCTCTTGGGTATATGTTTTTATTTCTCCTGGGTAGTACTTAGGAGTTGGAATTGCTGAGTCTGGGTAGATGTTTAAACTTAATTGCCTTGTGAGTCAACATATTGTTTGTCTCATTTTAAACCTCCATTAGCAACAATTGAGAGTTTCAGTTGTTTCATATGTTTTAGTGTGTTTGTTTATAATTTCTGAACTGTATATATCGTTTATATTGCTGCTTGAAATGGAAGGGACAGTGTACCACTATAATTACAGGGTTTTATTTCAACCTTTACTACATAAGAGATACAGACTTTGAGAATTGAATTTTGTAAAATGTAGCAAACATTTTTAACATTTGTTATGTGATATAAAGCGTGTGTCTAAAGGAATTTACATTTTAAGTTATTGCAGCTTTCTTGTTACAGAATTTTTGTGGGTAAACATGTATGAAGTTAATCAGAAATAGCATGTCTGTGTATTTAATATCAATACAAAAATCTTTCCAGTCATGTTGCCTGTGACAAATTACTATGTTGTATGTTTACAGCAAGGATTGGCACAGTGTGGCCCATAGGGAAATTCTGCATGTTGCTTAATTTTGTAAATAAAATTTTTTTAGAATAAAGAAATGTTTATTTATATATTGTGTACAGCTACTTTTGCTCTACAAATGGGGAATTAAGTAATTGTGACACTGAATGGCCCACAAACCCCAAAAAGTTTGGTATCTGGCTCAACAGAAAATGTTTGCAAGATGTTAATACCACATAATCACATGGTCGCTGGCTTGAACAGGTCACTGGCTCAGCTGGAGCACTCTGGTCAAGGCACATATGAGAAGCAATCAATGAACAACTGAAGTGCCGCAACTATGAATTGATGCTTCTCTCCTCTCTCCCTTCTCTCTCCTCTCTCTCCTCTCTCTCTCTCTCTCTCTCTCTCTCTCTTTCTCTCTTTCACACACACACACACACACACACACACACACAAAGAATAGAAGTAACAGTTTTTTCAGAATAATTTTTTATAACTGCACTTCAGATATAGGTCAATAACATGTCTTTATTTCTGGAATGTTTTGTCAATGTGAAATTTATCTTAATCATTGTTTTAGTGCTTTAAGTTCCCCTTTTTTAAGTTCAAAACCTTTCAGAAACTGCTTAATGCTGCCTTGGGTCACCTCTGTTCAGTACTTTGAAATGAATAATTCTGGTTTTTCAGGTCCTCGTTTGATTGAATTAGTATCTTCAGAGTATTCCATGTACCCCCTCTATCATTGCACAAGATGTCATTTTCCTTGGCAGGTGTTTGCTGGCTGTCTCATTGTGATTTTAATTGACATTGCCCTATTAACTACCTTTTCATTTGCTTATTTGATATTTATATAACTTCTTTTATGAATTTTCTTCTCAAATGTTTATCCATTTTATTAGATTGCTCTTTGAGTTCTATATATTTATATGTAAAGATCTTCTAGCAGTGTCTGATGTGTATAGATATGCCTTGATGAAAGTGAAAGGGAGCAACGTCCCCAGCAATGCTGAGAGCAGGGGCTGTTCTATGAACACACACTCACCTGACATACAGAATATACACACATGGAACTGAGAAGTTATATTTTTGATTTTTCTATATCCTATCTTCCCTATAAAACTATTCGCTAGATGTAGAAATAGTGATTTAATTTTGTACATCCGCAGAGCCTAACATAATGGATGGCACACAATCATGCTTGATAAGCATACCTAGTAACAGTCTAAATATTTTTTGGGGACTGAGCAATGGCAATGCTCACACGGTCAAAGCCCCTACCAACCAGGATCTCTAATGCTAATGTTTAGTTCAAGATCCATGTGATTTAGGCACCAAAATAAAAAAGGAAAGATCCATATTAACTAAATAATTTAAAAGACATTCCAGCTAAATATCTAAAAAAATATATGCTGGGATTCTATTCCAGGTTGGAGCACATGTAGGGATCAACCAATGAGTGTGTGGATGGGTGGAACAACAAATTGGTATTTCTCCCTCTTTCATCCCCTTCCTCTCTTCTTTAAAAAAGTATCAGTAAAAATACCTGTTGGTAGTGCAGTAAATAGAGCAGACACTGAGGTCCCAGGTTTAAAACCCCCAGGTTGCTGGCTTCAGCACAGGGTCGCTGGCTAGGCTAGGGTCCCCTGCTCAAGGCATGTATGAGAAGCAATCAATGAACTAAAGTGCCGCCACTATGAGTTGATGCTTGTCATCTCCCTTCCTTTCTGTCTCACTTTCTTGCTTTAAAAAAAATTAAATAAGTGAATAAATTTAAAAATTTTTAAATGCTGTAATGATTGTTTTATTAATGACTTCCAAACTGTGTAAAATAACAGGCAAGAGAAAATAACTGTCATTAGAAATAGATCAAAGTAAAGACTGTCCAAGTCTTTTAGCTCAAACTGTAAAATAAATTAAATTATCCTGCAATTGCCAAGAGAAATGACAAGAAAAGAGGGTATATATCAGAAATATGCTATTTTATTGTGGGTTAAGACTTTTTTTTAACCTAGGATAGGTGAATTCTCCTGAACTCGGTTTTAATTTTTACAAACACATAGGATGTGAAATAGCAACACACAGAGAACAAAAGGCATATATTATTTGCTAGGTAACTAAAAAAACCTTTTTCTTAATAAAGATGTTTCATAATAGTTCAAACAAATGGACCACAAACAGTCCCAAAGTCGATTGTGAAACTGAAGCATTAATTCTGAAACTTATTTTACCCCAGCATTAAGAAAAAACAATAAACTGACTTGATTAACATGAGAATTTTCTGCTTATAAAACATGCTATTAAAAAACACAGCCTGACCAGGTGGTGGCGCAGTGAGTAGAGGGTTGGACTGGGATGTGGAGACCCAGGTTCGAGACCCTGAGGTCACCAGCTTGAGCGTGGGCTCATCTGGTTTGAGCAAGGCTCACCAGCTTGGACCCAAGGTCTCTGGCTTGAGCAAGGGGTTACTTGGTCTGCTGAAGGCCCACGGTCAAGGCACATAAAAGAAAGCAATCAATGAACAACTAAGGTGTCACAGTGAAAAACTGATGATTGATGCTTGTCATCTCTCTCCGTTCCTGTCTGTCTGTATCTATCCCTCTGACACTCTGTCTCTGTAAAAAAAAAAAAAAAAGATTCTGAAACTTATTTCACCCCAGCATTAAGAAAAGATAAACTGACAAAATGAGAAGTTTCTGCTTCTAAAACATGCTATTATAAGAAAAAACACAGCCTGACTAGGTGGTGGCGCAGTGGATAGAGCAGGGACACAGCAGACCCAGGCTTGAAACCCTGAGGTTGCTGGCTTGAGCCCAAGGTTCCTAGCTTGAGCAAGGGGTCACTCGCTCTGCTGTAGCGCCCCGATCAAGGCACATATGAAAAAGCAATCACTGAACAACTAAGGAGCTGCAATGAAGAATTGATGCTTCTCATCTCTCTCCCTTCCTGTCTGTCCCTATCTGTCTCTCTCTCTGACTCTGTCAAAAAAAAAAAAAGAACACAGGCAGGCCGTGGCCAGATAGCTTAGTTGGTTAAGAGCGTTGTCCCAAACCACAGAGGTTGCTGGTTTGATATCCGGTCAGGGTACATACAGGAACAGCTTGATGTTCCTGTCTTTCTCTCCCTTCCTCCCTCACTAAAATCAGTAAATAATACTTTATAAAAAATTTATAAAAGAAAAAGTAAAATAAGACATAGGCGGCCCTGGCTGAATAGCTTGGTTGATTAGAGCATCCTTCCAAAACATCAAGGTTCAGGGTTCGATCCCCGGTAAGGGCACATGCAAGAATCAACCAATGAATGCATAAATGGGTGGAACAACAAACTGATGTTTCTTTCTCTCTCTAAAATCAATAGATAAGTAAATAAATAAATAAGAAAGAAAGAAAAAAACATAGGCAAGGAGTACATATTTCTGAAAAGGAACTGTATCCAGAATATATCAGATCTACCGGAAAGTTCTGTCCGTTTCTATCACAACAAGTTTCGACATGTAAGCACATGTTTATTTGGCGCATGTGTGCCTCTCTATTTTTATCACTTAATGTATACATACTGACGTAGCAAATTAAAAGTTGATTCACGTTAGTCTTATGTGTGAAGCGATAGTGTACCCATGGCTACTGATAAAGTTCATTTACGCCATATGAATTTCAACAAGGAAGAAATGCTACAGAAGCATGTAGAAATTTATTGAAAGTGTTTGGTGAAGGTACAGTTTCTGATAGGACATGCAGAAGATGGTTCGAAAAATTCGAAACGGGTGATTTCGACCTTTCTGATAAGCCATGTTCTTTGATCGATGATGATGTTGTTAAGACCATGTTGGAGCAAGATCCTTTTCTGACAACATCGGAGCACAGAAAGGCTTAATTCAGCTCAGCAAACCATGTCGGACCATATTTGGAAGATAGGATTGGTGTGGAAATATTCAAGATGGGTGCCACATGAATTAAGTCAGAAGAATTTGGATGATTGAGTCGTCATATGCATATCTCTGCTTGCTAGGAACAAAATCGAGCCCTTCTTGAACTGGATGATAACTGGGGATGAAAAGTGGATTACCTACGAAAACATCGTAAGGAAAAGGGCATATTGTGAACCTGGAAAACCTAAGCCCTTCCACCTCCAAACCAAATTTGACTCTGAATAAGAGAATGTTGTGTATATGGTGGGACATTCGAGGACCAATACATTATGAGCTTTTAAAACTGAACGAAAAGCTCAATTCGGAGTATTGTCAGCAACTGGATAATTTAAAGACAGCAGTCCAAGAAAAGAGGCCAGCGATGTTCAATAGGAAGGACATCATACTGCATCATGATAATGCCAGGCCACATGCTGCTTTGGGGACTTGTCAAAAAATTGCAGAACTATGCTGGGAAATTCTATCGCATCTACCATATTCCCCGGACTTAGCACCCTCCGACTAGCACTTGTTTTTGTCCTTACAAAATTTTTTGAAGGGCAAAAAATTCAAAAATGAAGAAGATATCAAACAAACACTGGTTCAATTTTTTGCATCAAAAGATAAAACATTTTTTTAAAATGGGATATGCAAATTGCCCTCACGCTGGCAAGAAATCATTAATAATAATGGCAATTATATTATTTAATAAAGTTTATTGATGGTAAGAAAAATTTGTATTTTGTTTTATTCCAAAAACGGACAGAACTTTCCAGTAGACCATATATATTATAGTTACTAAAATTCTGTGGCACACCAAAAAAATACTTTTTGCCAATGTGGCAAAAAAAAGAGTGTAATTTTGATTCATTCACCCTGGATGGCTGTTGTTGTGTTGGCTGCTGTTCTTTTTTTATCTGACAGTCTAAGGGAAAAGAAATCACTGCCCCTGACTAAACAGTCAGGTTTTTGCATGTTTTAAAAATTCTGACGGCGTATGTTACTGACTTCGTAGAATGCTTTTGAGATCAATCCATGCTGGATATATCAGTCGATTTATCCTCTACTGGTTGCTGAGCGGTATTCCTCTGTATGGAGGTACCACCTTTTCGTCCACTTAACCACTGCAGTATATCTGTATTGTTTCCAGTTTTGGTTATTATGAGTAAAGCTGCTATGAACATTTGAGTTCAAGTCTTTGCATGTATTCCATATTTTTGTTTCTCTTGGATAAATACCTAGGATTGGGATAAATTGTTTTATGATTCATGACTCACAGGGACCCCTGTAGATAGTTCTGCAGCTTCCTCTGTTCACCTTTTCCTCTCTGGTATTCTGACCCCCAAATTCTAGCTACCTTCCCCTCCCAATTTCTTCTCTCATTTCTCAACTCAGGAAGACACTCTCCACCCCAGATCTGTTTCTGTTCCCTCTGTGTGCTGCAGCCTGGAAGCTATCACCAGGCAATCTCTGCTGTAGTCTTAGGTTTCACCTTGAATTTTGTCCTTTTGTCAGGAATCACCACAGTGCTGAGCTGCCTTAACTAATGTTAATAACATATTAAAAACTAGAAACTCCTTGGAAAGCATTTGGCAATATCTTTGAAGGTCTTAATATATGATAGTTTATTGTAGTGGTAGTCAACCTGGTCCCTACCACCCACTAGTAGGCTTTCCAGCTTTCATGGTGGGTGGTAGCGGAGCAACCAAAGTATAAATAAAAAGATAGATTTAACTGTAGTAAGTTGTTTTATAAAGATTTATTCTGCCAAACTTAGTGAAAATCCGACATAAAGTACTTGATAAGTAATTATTACTATATGCTTTAATTTGCTGTAACTCTGCTTTATAAATTGTATAAAGTAAAGTTATTTACCTACTTTATAAATCACCATTACTGTGGAACCAGTGGGCGGTTAGAAAATTTTACTACTAACAGATACAAAAGTGGACGGTAGGTAATAAAAGGTTGACTACCCCTTGTTTATTGGTTAATAAAGAGCACATAGACTTTAAAGTTATTTTTATGACCCTGGGAACATAGTTACCCAAAAAGCTAGAGAAATTACTGGAGGAGAGAAGAATATCACTTTCACTTTTCACCTTGAAACAGGAGTGTCAGCCTCTTGGATGGTGCCCCACACATGATGTAGTCTCTTCAAGGAGAATCTTAGCTATGAAGACAATGCATTGTTAAAATAGAAGGTCATGTGTCTGTGCTCCAGTTCTTTAGCATGCGAGCAATTAAAATTTAACAAGGGGAAGGTATTAGAAATAGCTGGATGCTTGGTACATTTTATGAAGGATTGCTGACATTATTGTCATTTGTTCAGTTTTAGTTAAGTCATGACAAAAAAAGGAAACAGTTTTTCTCCATTGGCAAAAGCAAGGGATATTTTCTTGTTTTGAGTTTGAAGTTCTTTATTCAAGGGACAACAATGCTTGGATGGGGGTGTACGAAGTTTAACAAGCAGCGGAGCACTCTTCCTGAGCAAATTTTGACAGGAGAAAGTTTTATAGAGCATTAGAAGAGGCAGCAAAGAAACGGCGTGGTTGGCTTGGAGGTTGAGTATATCCTAATAAGGCTAGTACATCCTGTACTTTAGGGCAAGGTAAGCTAGCTAAAGCTGAGTTGGAAGATTGTGGTTGAGGTAAGTTAGGTCTCCTTTACAGGTGTGGGATGGAAAAATTAATTTTCCTTCTAAGTTCTGGCTGAACTTATAATCAAATTAAAATGAGGCAGATTAACTGGAGAAAATTACTAAATCTATTACATATGTACATGCTGAGGTTTCATACAAATATGAGCCTTATGGCTTGGGACATCAAGTGGGGAGAGAGGCAATTTACATGAAGATAGAATAGCAACTGTTTGGTAAACAAATGTTTGATGGGCCATCTTTAACAATAGGACACAGCTGGACATTGGTCAAAGGGGCTTAAGCAAGGGATAGTTTCCCATACTTGTTTGAATCCTTTGATACTTGGTAGACTATCTTCATACTGAGTGGGCAGCTGTGTACATTCATTCATATGCTATTTGTCCCTAGGATAAACCCAAATTAAGGGGCTTCTCTTTTCTATTTGAGAACCTGACACATGGGCTCTATGCCAAAGAATCAATTAAAACATCAGTTTAGCAGTTTTCCTGCCCCATTGATTTTTGACGATAGCACTTTACCTCCTTTTGAGGTTAGATTCAGTATTTCCCTCTGGGAATTCTCTTTCGAATAGCACGTATTACCCAGTTATGATAGAAAGGTCACCAGCTGTCCTTTCTTGCAGGAGGGATGGAGCATGCATGAGGTATACAGAGTGAAACAGGTTGCTTTTCAGCAATCTTCTTTTTTCCCTTAACTTTTGCTTTTGCTTGAATGGTTGGTCCCTGAAGACATATATGTAGTAATATGGGCATGCACATGTGTATATATGTCCCTGCAGCATTTCAAAATGTGTAAATGAGAAGACCTTGTTATAGAAACCCAAACCAATAGGTACACGAATGACCACTAAGCCTTCTCTTTCCTTATGTTTCCACAGGAGTCTCCCCAGGACAGTGCTATCACCCGGGATATTAACCGGACATTCCCAGCCCACGACTACTTTAAGGATACCGGAGGAGATGGGCAAGATTCCTTATATAAAATATGCAAGGTATTTCATATAAAAAGAAAAGACTCAGTTTTGAATGGTTGATAGGTTCTTTGAGACTGTGTAGAAGATAACTACAAAGTGTACTATATAGTTGATGTTCACGAATGAAAAAAAAAGGAGAAAATAATTGGTAAAATTAAAGGTAAAAACAGTTTTAGACTGCAATGATTAGTGTTTAATTGGAAATAAACTGTAGGGCTCCTTTTTTCAGATGAAAGTCCTCTGGCTCCACATTTAAAATAAAAAAATTGGTTTTGTGAAAACAACTCAGTCCTATAATGTTGCAAGCTCTTTTTCAGTATGCACAGTATAAGGGGTGAACCTGGTGTCTAGCACATGTCCAACAGGAGGAAGTGCTGATGTCCATCCAGGTGGACATTTAACACTGCAGCATAATAAATGCTGGGAAATACTGATGTCTGTCAAAAGGTCTGTACCTGGAAGCTATAGAGGAAATAATAACTTGCTCAATTTCAGTGACTCATTTCTAGTAGATTTTGGTAACTTCAGAGCCAAAAGGAAGAGTTCTTTAGCCTTCCTCTGTCCTGTGAACTTTAGTCTTTTCCCCCCAAAGCTAATCGGTACCTATTTAACATCTGCTATACGTAAAGTACCATCAAGGCATGAGACGTGTCCTTAAGAAACTTACATATTATGAGGGAAAAGGGAAAACTAACAACTAGTTTTAGGACAGGCTGTCAATAAAGGATGATTCTCCAATGATAAACTATGTGCTTTAAACTAGTGGGCATTTCTCTAACATTTAGAGAAATGTTTCTTGGGTTTCATTTATATCCACCCCCCACGGGATGCACAAAGCTCTGACTTCTGTTGTAGTCCTCTTTGGGCATTCTTTTTTAGCTCTTTCTCAGTCGTGCTTCGCACTTAAGCAGCCACACTAGCCTTCCAGAAAGCAAGCCTGCACTCTTGTGCCTTGGTCCTAGTGCCTCCTGCTGGTCGCTTTATGGCTCTCTCTCTGCTGGCTTCTCACCCTCTTGCATGTGCACTCCCCTCTCACCACTGCTCACTCCTGTTGTCTCTGTCCGCCTGCTCCCAAGACAGCGGTACTCAGTCATAGTTTCTGTGCTCCACTGTCTCCCTGGTGAGCCCCTTTACCCCAGGACCTCAGCTGTCACCACTGCACCGATGTTCCCAAATCTATGTTAGTACAGGGCCTCAATTTCCAGCTGCCGGTTGTCTCCATGTAAAATTCTGTCAAGTGTATCAAACAAAACAGGTCTAAAAATAGAGTATATTTATAAACACATTTTGCACTTGGCCCTTCTTAGCTTCAGGTGTCGGGTCCATTGATTTAACCAACCGCAAATCAAAAATATTCGAGAAATGCTTGACTGGTGGTAGCACAGTGGATAGAGTGTCGACCTGGGATGCTGAGGACCCAGGTTCAAAACCGCGAGGTTGCCGGCTTGAGCGTGGGATTATCCTGCTTGAGCACAGACCCATCGGCTTGAGCATGGGATCACAGACATAATAATCCCATGGTTGCTGGCTTAAGCCCAAAGGTCACCGGCTCAGCTTGAGCTTCATGGTCAAGGCACATTTTGAAGCACTCAGTGCACAACTAAAGTGACACAAGTACACATTGATGTCTCTCAGCTCTCTCCTGTCTCTCTCTCTCTCTCTTGCGCACACTAATTTTATATATATAAATTTTATACACACACACACACACACACACACACACACACACATGCATGGGGAAAAAAATTTTAGGATGTTCCAAAAAGCAGCACTTGAATTTACCATGCCTGAGCATTGTGCTGAATCCAGGAGATTAATGTGTAGGCACACCCTGCTTTAGCCTATGTGCAGATACTACATCGTTTTATATAAGGGACTTGAATATCTGCAGATTTGATATCCATGGGGATCCTGGGACCAATCTCCTGTGAATACTGAAAGATAGCTGTATTATGAAAAATTTTAAACACACACAAGTTGAATAATTGTGTGTGTCTCCACACCCAGATTTAATATTTGTCAACATACTGCTTTAGTTGCTTCATCAATCCCTCTTAAATTTTTTCGTGAAGTTGTTTAAAGCAAATCTTAGGCATCATGATCCTAGATTCTTAAGTATAAAGCTCTAAAAAATAAGGTCATTATTGGTATATCCAGTAGCCACACCTTATTTAGATTTCCCTAAATGTCTGTAGTTTGAATCAGGATTCAACAATATCCATATTATGTTTAGTTATCCTATCTCTTTTAATTAAAAAATCTTGTTAGTTTTCAGTTCCTTCCTTTGGCCTTGTTGAGTTTGGCGTGATTGAAGTCTTGTAGCCGTACTTCCTCTCTGTCTGCTGTCCTGGTACTGCTCTCTATCTTGGGGCGGCACTTTGTTACAAATGCCACCTTGCATTAGTCTCCCTGCCTTAGTAGTCTAGCCTATTTAGTATTTTCTCTTTGTGAACCCCAGAATTGAATCACTTCAGTGGCCTCCACTGAAACCTGTAATGCTTCCCTGTAACCTACAGAATGAAATAAAAAATTTCTTACTTTATTTCCTGGTCCTAGATTCCTTAGCTTAACATTAAAGGCTTTTTATAATATGTCTTGGCTTAGTCCCTAAATATTTTATGTTTCAAACCACATTGAACTTCTTTCCCTGTACTCTGGTTGATTTACTTGTCAAACTTCCCAACTGAACTGTGACATTCTTAAGGGCAGGAATAATTTCTTATATGTGTTAGCATGTGTAGCACTTGGCACTAAATGTTGACTTAATTAAAATGGTTTTCCTTCTTTGTATTTTTTATAGCTCTTATGAACTTTATATTTCAAACATGTCCCAAATGCATTATGCACTTTGATGTATGTAGGCATTCCTTCAAGCTTTTCCACAAGCCTGAAAAATATACTCCCCTCCTTTCTCTGTCTATGGAAATGCAATACACTTTTATCCTAGTGCATAACTGACTAAGCCAAGTGCTCAGCCCTTGACATGAGAGGACAGAGTAACATATCATGTAAATACTATGATTATTCTTGTTTTACAAATAAAGAATTTAAGTAATGGGTTTAATATCCAGACCTAGACATTAGCCCAATTCTAATGGGTTTTCAGCTCAATTCTAACTTTGAAGCCTGTGTTCTTTCATGATTGATACCTTCATAAGCATTGCGGTGGTTTGTAACACAGTCTTAACAACATTGATATTAACACTTGTTAATTTTTATAATTTTGAGTGGTTCCTCATTGTATTATGTAGAGGTCATCCCTAAACCCTGCGCACATCTTGTCTTTGGAAAAGTATGAGTCGCCCATTCTTTAGTTTTCTCATCAAATAACTTTGATGAAATGGGGATATGTAATGTGATTCTATTGAATTTTACCTGAATTTAGGAAAGCATGATTGTTTATTTAAAAGGTAGAGTTTAACCAAAATCTAATGATAAAAACCTTTGTTTTGACTTAATTTTTATCAAATGAGCATTAGCATAACATTTTGCTAAATAATCAATTACAAACATGCCCAATTTAAAATTGCTTTTTTGAGACACAGGAACTTTGTCACAAAAGTGGACAGTAAAAGGAGTTTCATTAGAAATAAATTTGTCAAACAGGAAATAGCATCTTGAATCTATAGGAAATCCCCTTTCTACCACAACTTACATGAGAACTATAAATATTAATCACAGAAACAAGACTCTGAAAAACAACTAAAGAACCAAATAGTAAACCACAAGGAATGTTAGATGGCAGTATTCTGTTAAAGATAATATTCAGAGAGATGGATAGTAATTGTCCACTGCCAAAAAAAATACAAAATAAGAATTTCAGAGGAACCCACAAATAGTTTCAGAGGAGTCCCTCTTATCAGAAAAGTTATTACTGGCGTAGAAAGAACTATATTTTGATGTCTTTGCCAAAAGACTTTTTCCCAGCAAGAAAGATGAATAACATTAACAGTGTTTAGTGAGGCCTGCTATGTGTGAGGTGCTGGCTAGGCTGACTAGGACATCACCGCAGCCCCTGAGAAGGTCACCATCCAGTGAGAGGATGGACATTTCAAATGCAGTGAGGTAAGCGCTGTAACAGCCGTACATGTGTAGGAAGTACCATGGAAGCACACAGAAGAGAGGGAATTCTGGGGGGTGGAATGTGTTTGAAGCCTGAAGGAAGGGCATTTTTTCCAACAGAGGGAAAATCGTGAGCAAAGACAAGGAGATAGGACAACCTTTTTTTTAGTGCCAAAGTGGTGTTTGCTTAACCTTCCCTGCTCCTTGGCAGCAGAAAGTGGAGTGGTGAAAGTCTTATTTATTGTAAAGTAAAAAATGGGATTGGGGAGAAATTGTTTACATCATTCATTGACTATCAAAATGCCACATCAGAGTGTGGGTAGCATCTTCCAGGTTCCTTTGTTCAAGGTCCTATAGGGCAGCCATGGCTCATGAGCAGTACATTTATACCTCCTGTTTTTTTGTCTCATTTTGTTTTACAGGCTTATTCTGTGTATGATGAGGAGATTGGCTATTGTCAGGGCCAGTCGTTTCTCGCTGCTGTTCTGCTTCTCCATGTGAGTAAACGAGTCTCTGTTACGATGTAGATGCGGCCTCCCTCAGCTTACCGCAGCCTCAGACTTGAGCACAGCTTTATGTTAGCTTTGGCCAGACTCTAGCATATGGAAACCTTTTTCTGAATTTAATGTCTTCATGGAAGAGAAGCATGATAAGAATAAGTGACAGTGTTGAAAACTGGTACAGAAGTAGACTTTTTTTTTTTTTTTTAAGTGAGAGGCAGGGAGGCAGAGACAGACTCCCTCTCACATGCACCCAGACCAGGATCCATCTGGCAAGCCCCCTACCATGCTAATCTCTGCCTGTCTGGGCTGCTACTTTGTTGCTCAGCAACTGAGCTATTTTAGTGCCTGAGGCGGGGCCATGGAGCCATCTCCGTGCCCCGGGCCAACTTTGCTCCAATGGAGCCTTGGCTGCAGGAGGAGAAGAGAGAGAAAGAGAGAAAGATGGGAGGGATGAAGAAGCAGATGGGCACTTCTCCTGTGTGCCCTGTCTGGGCATTGAACCCAGAACTTCCACATGCTGTGCTGACGCTCTACCGCTGAGCCAACTGTCAGGGCCCTGGTGGACTTCATTTTTATTGCTAGAAATGATTGGATAGACTTCAGTCTTAGTTAGACCCTTGAGGACATTTTATCTTCTCTAAAGTAGCCACTGTTCCTGACCGGGTGGTGGTGCAGTGACTAGAGCATCGGACTGGTACATGGAGAGGATCTAGGTTTGAAACCCCGAGGTCGCTGGCTTGAGTGTGGGCTCATCTAGCTTGAGTGGAGGCTCACCAGCTTGAGCGAGGGGTGGCTGGCTTGAGCCCAAAGGTCACCAGCTTGAAGCCCAAGGTCGCTGGCTGGAGCAAGAGGTCACTCACTCTGCTATAGCCGCCCTCCTGCCCCACATCACACACATATGAGAAAACAGCAACGAAGAATTGATGCTTCTCATCTCTCTCCCTTTGTGTCTGTCTGTCCCTATCTGTCCCTCTCTCTGTCTCTGTCAAAAAATAAAGTAGCCACTGTCATTATTCTGGGATCTATGGATTGGGGTGGGAGAAAGGCTGACAAGTAGGCTTTCTCTAGTGCATTTTTTCATTCATTCATCATTCATTCATCATTCATTTAGAAAAGACCTTGATCCTCCAACTTACTGATATTTTTTCAGATCCACAGCAAAATTGAAAAAATCTTAAGGCAAACACCCATATATTCTTTTTGTGTGTGTGTATGTGTGACAGAGACAGGGAGAGACAGAGGGCCAGACAGGCAGGAAGGGAGAGAGATGAGAAGCCTCAGTCCTTTGTTGCAGCACCTTAGTTGTTCATTGATTGCTTTCTCGTATATACCTTGACCGGGGGGGCTACAGAAGAGCAAGTGACCCCTTGCTCAAGCCAGTGACCTTGGGCTCAAGCTGTTGAGCCTTGCTCAAACCATTTGAGCCCGTGCTCAAGTTGGCGACCTCAGGGTTTGATCCTGGGTCCTCCACATCCCAGTATGATACTATTGTACCATCTCCTGGTAAGGCTGAACATCCATATACTCTTAACCTAATTTACCAATTACCAGTACTATTTTTCCAGTTTTCTGTGTCTTTCAATTTTTTACTTTTTTTTGCACACAAATGTTATTTATAAAAAAGGGTTTTTTTGGGGGGAAATTGGTAGTAAACATACTGTACTCCCAAATACTTGAGCATGTGTCTCAAGACATAACCATAATACCACTATCACATCCAAGAAACTTCACACTGATTCAGTATTATTGGCTTACACACAATTCACACTCACTTTTCCCCCCAACTGTTTACTCAGTAAAATTCTTTATAGCTTTTTTCCCCCTAAAATCAATGGTTTGCATTTGATTCAAACATTGCATTTGATTTTCACTTCTTTTTATTCTTCCCATGTAAACTACCCCTTTTTTGTTTATTTCATGCCATTGACAGTTTGAAACATTTTAGCAGATTATCTTGTAAAATATCCCACATTCTTGATTTGTCCATTTCTTCATGATTTAAGTTAAAATGCTTGGGGAAACCACTCAGGTGATGTTAACTGAGTTTTTGAGCACCTGTTATGGTCTGTACTGTGCTAGAAACCAGGAGAGAATAATGTGGGCATGGTTCCAATTTTCATGGATACAGAGCTGGTGAAGCTGACCACCTGTAAGCAGAAAGTCACACAATGTATCATTATTAACTTCATTGTCATCCCTGGCCGGTGGCTCAGTGGATAGAGCATTGGCACTGCGTATGGACGTCCCAGGTTTGATTCCTGGTCAGGGCACACATGAGAAGAGAAGCAACCATCTGCCTCTCCTCGCCCTCCCTTTCCCCTCAGCAGCCAGTAGCTTGATTGGTTTGAGTGTGGCCCTGGGCGCAGAGGATGGCTCCGACAGCCTCGGCACTTGAGCACTGGCCCCAGGTGGGGGTTTCTGGTGGATCCTGGTCAGGGCACATGTGGGGGTCTGTCTCCCCTCCTCACACCTAAAAAAAAAAAGGGAATTCCAATGGTGCCATGAAGACTTAGTAAAAAGTTCAATGCAAGATTATAACAAGGGAGCCACATTTAGATTCCTGGCTTCTCTGGGGAGGTAACCTTTAAGGTGAACCCGGAAAAATGAGCAGGGTTCTCATTTAACCTTTTCTTAACATTGTTATGAAAATAATAAAAAGTATTTTAAAAGCAAGAAACTAGAGCATTCCCAGAAAAGGAAATAACACAGCATATAGAAGCACTGATTTTGGGAAAGTCGGCATATGGAAGGAACTGCAGGCAGGACAGGAGGGACTGGAGCATCCAAGTGAAGGGGAAAGAGAGCTGAGGTGCAGGACCTGCCTCAAGCCCAGGGAGGCCGATCAGGCATTCTGGGTTTGTTCCTATAAGCGGAGGGGAGTGTTGGAAGCCATTTTGTGTTTTAATACAAGTAAAATACAAGGTTGTAATACAAGCAAAACAAAAAACAGTTTCTATGTTACTGAACTAGCTTACTGGTGTCTGTAGGCATGAAAAATATGATAAAGCTGCGACATTAATAAAGAAGTGTGCTCTGTGTGTGTGTGTGTGTGTGTGTAATGTGATAGTTTGATATACATGTACATAGTTAACACATCCATCACCAGGTCAAGTTTTTAAATTTTGTTTCGTTGTTTTAGGCAGACTTTATATCACAGAGTCTCACAAGCCTCTGTGGTTTATCTTTGTTCTGAACTTCAGTCTAAGGACATTATCCCGATAAAGTGTCACAACCCCTTTAAAATGGCTTTCCTGATTAAATCCATAGTGCCTTAGTTTGAATTCTTGCTGCTTGCCATTGTGTTAAATAAATGTCAATGAGAGGCAGAGGTGCTGCCTAACAAAAAGGCCCCTGTGATCAGACCAGGTCTCCCTCAGTGTGTGGAAGAGTGAAGTCGCCTTTCATAACAAAGACCACAAGGTCTGGTCCTTTGTCCCATGTCCTTAACTTTCCAATAGTACGTTGTAGTGTTCCCTTATATTACTTAATTTGATTTGCTCTTTAGCTCTGCTTCATTCTGGTGATTTCTGTGCTCCGCCCACCTTCATCTCCCTGTTCCACAGAAGCCCACCCACCTTCTTGACATTTTGAAGGCTCGCTACAGTCACACCAAGCCTCAAATAACATTTTTAGTGACTTTTTTCTATTTTGAAAACTAGACATTTTGCCAGGTTCTCAGGGAAATGTTTTTCTATAAAGCTACGGAAGATGTAGGTGTTATTATAAATGGGTAATATCTGTAAGTAGAAGTAGGGTTTTGTAGTATTTTAAATATTACTGTGAGTGTTAACTGTTGTACTTTAAGTGTTACTAAAGCCTTAGAATATGTAAGGTTTCTCTAGCCATCCTTTTTAACGACAATGGGGAAGAAAACCATTTTTACTAGACTGAAATGGCAGCTAAGGAAGTAAAATGATTTACACAGTCTCATAGTTGGGGAAGATGAGACCTGCCCTTCTGTATCGGCCTGACCTCCCTGCAAACCTCGCTGTCTTCCCAGGGCAGACTCAGGCTTCCCTGTCCCAGTGTTCTCGCCATCTTTCTGCCTCATTCTTACAGTTCCTGTGCCCTGGTTGTCTGGGAGGCTCTGCGAGGACAGGAGCGTGTCTGGCACAGACGGCATCATTAAGTATTTCGTGGTTGAATGAACTCTGCGAAGCACATCCACAGGCCTGTGGATACCACTAGACTTGCCGGTATCCCGACTAGAGTAGAAGGGTGAATTTAATAGACTGAGAAAACTTCTGTATATGTTTTGTGATTATTTTCCCTTCTCCCATTCCCTGTCTTGCAGATGCCTGAAGAACAGGCATTCAGTGTTCTGGTCAAGATCATGTTTGACTATGGTCTCAGGGAACTTTTCAAGCAAAACTTTGAAGATTTGCATTGCAAATTTTACCAGTTGGAGCGCCTCATGCAGGTAAACAAAGAAACCAGCTTGCATTTGCCAGTTGGGGCGTGGTGGGGGTGGGGAGAAGTGGACTGGTGATGTGGTGCCTAGTGGTGGGTGGGGTCGCCTTAGCCATCCAGGGTGAAAGGCGGGGTTTTTGTTTGGTTGGTTTCTCACTAAGTGATGAAGATGCCACGGTTAATAAGATGTGAGCCTGGTGGGGGTGAGCTAGGTTTTCAGTCTCATCAAACATTCACAATATCAGATGACTTTGTAGGGGCCTTTCACACAGCACACTGGGTCAGGAACTGTTCACCAGGGCTCCACGCTGACTGGTTAGGAATCACCTACCAAGAGTGAAACAGACTTTCCCAAGCATTTCACAGCGTGGTCAGAAAAACTGTCTTTCCAAATATTTGTCACCATTTTGGGGATTCCTCTTTAGAGCTGACAGTTTAATCCTGGGTAATAAGTGTTTTTCTGAGCACTTGGGAGGTTTTTAGAAAAATTGTAGGTATGTGACATTTTTGGCCTATTCCTGTTAGATTTATGAGCCCCTTGAGTGGGATTGAACTGCGGCATGTGTGCCCAAAACTAATTAGTTTGCTATTTCAGGAGTACATTCCCGACTTGTACAACCACTTCCTGGATATCAGCCTTGAAGCACACATGTACGCCTCCCAGTGGTTTCTTACCCTCTTCACGGCAAAATTCCCTCTCTACATGGTCTTCCACATCATCGACCTGCTTTTATGTGAGGTATGTATTGGTGGCTACAGCACTTGGGGAGCACTTGGGGATTGCTGCAGTGTCCTTCCTGTGACAGCTGCCAAAACAGAATTTGTTCTATGCAGTGTTTTATTTCAGTGCTGGGAAATCCAGATTTAAGTGACTCTTTGAAGCTAATGGTCACGTTTTGTTAAAGGCGCTCTTTGCTTAAAAAAAAAAAGTTATTGGCCCTGGTCGGTTGCCTCAGCGGTAGAGCGTGGGCCTGGCGTGCGGGGGACCCGGGTTCGATTCCCGGCCAGGGCACATAGGAGAAGCGCCCATTTGCTTCTCCAGCCCCCCCTCCTTCCTCTCTGTCTTTCTCTTCCCCTCCCGCAGCCAAGGCTCTATTGGAGCAAAGATGGCCCGGGTGCTGGGGATGGCTCCTTGGCCTCTGCCCCAGGCGCTAGAGTGGCTCTGGTCGCGGCAGAGCGATGCTCCGGAGGGGCAGAGCATCGCCCCCTGGTGGGCAGAGCGTCGCCCCTGGTGGGCGTGCCGGGTGGATCCCGGTCGGGCACATGCGGGAGTCTGTCTGTCTCTCCCCGTTTCCAGCTTCAGAAAAAGAAAAAAGAAAAAAAATACAATGAACAAATAACTATGCCCACTACACATATCTTATTTTAAAGTAAAAAAAGAACAAGGCCCTGGCCAGTTGGGTCAGTGGTAGAGCGTCAGCCTGGCGCGCAGAAGTCCCGGGTTCAATTCCCGGCCAGGGCACACAAGAGAAGCACCCATCTGCTTCTCCACCCCTCGCCCTCTCCTTCCTCTCTGTCTCTCTCTTCCCCTCCCGCAGCCAAGGCTCCATTGGAGCAAAGATGGCCCGGGCGCTGGGGATGGCTCCTTGGCCTCTGCCCCAGGAACTGGAGTGTCTCTGGTCACAACAGAGCGACCCCCCGGAGGGGCAGAGCATCGCCCCCTGGTGGGCATGCCAGGTGGATCCCGGTCGGGAGCATGCGAGAGTCTGTCTGACTGTCTCTCCCCGTTTCCAGCTTCAGAAAAATACAAAACAAAAACAAAAACAACGTTATTTCTATTAGTATTAGGTTTGGCTAAATGTTTTAAGAAATCCAAAACATCCGTGATTAAATAAAGCAGAGGTTTCTAGCTCATGTAAAACAAGTCAGAGGGTTGGCCGCCACCTGCCTTTCCTGGGATGTGACTCTCCTCTTGCAGCTGGTTAGAGCTCTAGCCACCAAATCTATATTTTAAGCTAATAGGGGAAGGGGACAGGAGTGGGTGTGTGTCCTCTTTTAAAAAGAGACTTCTGGGAAGTTCCACCTGCATTTCCACTTACCTCTCATTGGTATGAACTTAGGTACATGAGTACCACACCTATTGACAAGAAACTTTTTTTAAAGTTTGGTAGGAATTTACTAAAATTTGGGGTGGGGTCTATTATTAAAAGTAGATATTAAAGTAAATAACAGTCTTTGTTTCAAGGTACATGTGCCTAAGAAAACAACTAATTTAAACAATATATAATTATTATAGACACTGTAGAAAATATGAGCCAAAAAATTGAAAGGTACTTCTAATCCTACTGTATAAAGGGTAACTACTCTACTTTTAACATTTAAGTGTGTATTCTTTCAGCTTTTTCTGTTTATATATGTGCATATATAATTTCTATATGGAATAGTTTTTTCCTATGAAATATTATGTAATATATATTATAGGTTTATATATATTTAAAATAATAATTGTTATATATACTATTTGGTAACCTCTTTTTTTTTTTTTTAATAGAGGTGGGAAGGCAGGCAGACAGGCTCCCACATGCTCCCTGAGCAGGATCCACCTGGGAAGCCCCCTACCGGGCAATACTTGGTTTCTCAGCAACCGAGCTATTTTAGCGCCTGAGGCTAGGCCATGGAACCATCCTCAGCATCCAGGGCCAACTTGCTCAAACCATTTGAGCCATGGCTGCAGGAGGGGAAGAGAAAAGGGGGGGGGGAGGTTGAGAAGCAAATGGTTGCTTCTGCTGTGTGCCCTGACTGGGAATTAAACCCAGGACTTCCACACACTGGGCTGATGCTCTATCACTGAGCCACCCAGCCAGGGCCAGTCTTTTTTCATTTTCTGTACTTGAAATCTGTGGACACATACACATCTACACCATCTTTCTTTTTGTTTAATCTTACCTTATGCAAAACAGACAAAAATTCATTTGAGAATTTTTCTCTTCTACTCAGCTTGAAACATTATAAGAAATAGCATTACCAAACATGCCATTATTCTACTTGCTGCCAAGTATCGCATTATTTGGATATATACCATGATTTATATAATCAATTCCTAATCTCCGACCTTTGAATTGTCCAGTTTTCACAGTTGTAAACAACCATTTGTTAAGTAGTTAGGGGCCCAGAATCATGCTAAATAATTTAAATAAAACTTTTCAAGCTAATTGGCTCAGAAAACCCTTGGGAGAAATATTTATGGAAACTGGGGTCCCAAAACTTAAATTTGATGAGCAAATGTCAGTGACTCCCCTCATTGGTCCTCTGTCCTCGCCGTGCCCAGAATGGTAGATGAAGGAAGGCAGATGGGAGGGCCCTGCGCAGAGTCAGTTCTGGGGGTCCAGGAGCATTGTGACTGGCCCTCTGGGAGCTCTTTCCTGCTCATAACTTTGAGTCAGTTTTGGTTTGGAAGTATAGAATACTTTGGAAAAGTGTTCCTGTTAAATATGAGCCTAGAGTTAGAAAATTTTCTTACAAGAATGGGAGGCTGGTTCTACTTTAATTTTTATTTCCCAAGGTATTTTCAAGATACTCCATTTCTTAATGTTTTACAATTTCTCTAAAATTGTGACAAATGCTTCATATTCCAAAGTAAACACTGAAAATATTTTTTTGTGTTTTCTCTTTTAGGGGATAAGTGTTATTTTTAATGTCGCCCTCGGATTATTAAAGGTACACATTTATTCCTAAGCTGGGTTATCTGGTATTCTCAGTTCAGCACTGGCAGTAGCTTGGTCTTAGTCTTGTTCTAAGCATCCATTCCTCTGACGTCCCTGACAGTGAAGATGTACAAGAGGCTCTGGCCGAGCTAAGCAGGGCCTCCTGGGGATATAAAGCTGCTGAGATTAGTTGCTCTTGTACATCTTCCAAGCAAAGAACCTTTTCTGTACATGATTGTATTTCCTTTCTTTCAAGACTTCCAAGGATGACTTGCTGTTGACAGACTTTGAAGGTGCCTTGAAGTTTTTCAGGGTTCAGCTTCCTAAGAGATACCGTTCAGAAGAGAATGCAAAAAAGCTAATGGAATTAGCATGCAACATGAAGGTAAAATAATTTTTGTATTAATTTAGATTTTTATTTTGGGGGGGAGGGTATTTTTCTGTATAAGTACCGCGCGCTAACCGATTGCGCCACTGGAGCTCCGAGGGTATTTTTCTGAAGTGAGAGGCAGAGGGACATACTCCTGCATGCGCCTGACCAGGATCCACCGGCACGCCCACTAGGGGGCGATGCTCTGCTCATCTGGGCCATTGCTCCACTACAACCAGAGCCATTCTAGCACCTGTGGCAGGGGCCATGGATATGTTCTTAGCGCCCGGGCCAACTTTGCTCCAGTGGAGCCTTGGCTGTGGGAGAGGAAGGGAGAAATAGAGAGGAAGGAGAGGGGGAAGAGTGGAGAAGCAGATGGGCGCTTCTCCTCTGTGTGCCCTGACCGGAAATCAAACCTGGGGCTTCCACATGCTGGGTTGACACTCTACCACTGAGCCAGCTATCAACATTTATAATACATTAAAATAACAGTGTTTTCTTTTGTATTGTATATTTTGTCCATTTTTTAAAAAGATTCTCTTACTTTGGATAATTCTTGCTTTATGTAACTTACATATATAATAGTACAATATAGAGAAAATTCTTCTGTTTAACATAATTAAGAATAACAACCTTCCCTGCATCTCCCACTCTTCCAGAAAAAATCACAAACAACATCAGAAGCTCCAGATGTGCACTACATCAATTCATAAGTTGCAGTAGATATTTTTGACTCTTTGCCTTTCTTTCACAGTCTAGGCCTAAATTGATGGCTCCCATAGGATCCCAAATTATGCACTTTGGTTTTCCCCAGCTTTACTGAGATATAATGTTATGTAAATTTGAGCTGTACATTGTGATGATCTGATACATGTATATATTTTCAAAATATTTCCCACAGTGAGGTTAGTGAACACATCCTTCACTCACAGAATTATTTTTTTGTGATGGTAAGAACCATAAGTCCAATACTTACAGCAACTTTTGAATATACAATACAGTATTGTTAACTATAGCCACCATGCTGTACCTTAGATTCCTGGAACTTACTCATCTTAAAACTGGAAATACCTTTGACCAACATCTCTCCATTTTCCTCGCCCCTCGACCTTCCAAATACTTTCTCTGTATTACATATCCTATGTGTTAACTCTTACTGCCTCCCCCAAGCTTTGAACTCTAGAAAAGGTATTATTCCCAGTTTGAAGACAAACCAAACTACAAAGAGGTTTCGTGGTTTCTACAGTTCTGTCCTGTAACTTTCAGTGTTTATTGTCATGGTCGAGAATTCCCTAATATGAAACCAGTAACACATGAAGGAAACCCACAGTTTTTTCACACCAGTGGCATTTATGATTTGTGCAGTTTTTAAGTTAAAAAAATAGTGTTTGCATTATAATAAGATTTTGTTTTTAAAGAACAAAAAGTCATTTAAGGAGTTGAGTTTGGGATTTTCAGCTGGAGGAAAATGAGGGACAGAATAAGGAATTGTATTCCGATTCTTGTAGGGTACAGAAAAGACTGCCGTGTGTACTGTATGTGACTCTGGTGGGCAGAACAGGGGTTAGTGTGTCAGGGCAGGTGTGGCACGAGGCTTCCCAGTCTTCTGAACAGAGCACGGCCTTGGCATCAGAGAGAACTGAATTATTTCAGTTATTTAAGGAGCAGTCTTCTCATCTGTAAGGTAACATTGGACTTCGGGTTCTGGTTATATGTCAAACTGAGCTAACTCAGGCTACCTTTCTTTAAACACTTGGAGATGCTATGTGAAATATAACCCAAAATATGTTTAAATACCTGGATGAACTTGATAAAGAAGAAATAAATGCCCGGTACCTGAAGCAAAGTAGCTTGAAGCTAGCGTGTGTGAACTGATAGAACAGTGTTCTGAGGAAATGTGGAAACTAAGTGGGTACTTAATGCTCACAAGGACCTACGGTGTGGCTTTGGGCTTTCAGCAGGGAGCTGACACTGAAACCTCTGCGGCAAGTTCCCACCTTGGAACTGCTGCTGTGTTTTTGACGGGGATACAAAAACTTACCAGCCCATAAGATAAAAATGAATCAAAAGATAAAAATGAGTAGGAGATTTAAAAAGAAAAGGAAATAGAACTTCTAGAAATGAGATAATTATTAAAGGTATCATTCAAATTAAAATGTGGCATACTTCTCAAGCATATGGATGGCAGGTCATAGTACAGGGCTCGGGAACCTATGGCTCATGAGTCAGATGTGGCTCTTTTGATGGCTGCATCTGGCTCACAGACAAATCTTTAATAAAAAAAAAAGTTAAAAATATAGAACATTCTCATGTATTACAATCCATTCATTTCCTATTGCTCATGTTCATGGTTGCGGGTGGCTGGAGCCAATCACAGCTGTCCTCTGGGACAACACCAAATTTTTATTGGATAATGCGTAATGTACACGAGTTGTTGTGAGGTCAGGAAGTAAACTTCCCTCCTTTTAATCAAATAATCAGCTAGTTAATTGCAGAAACTTTTGACGAAGAAGATGGCTAAAAGAAAAAAAGAGGAGTATCGTACGTTTCAGGAGGAATGGACAGAGGAATTCGCCTTTGTGGAGAGATCAGGTTCTGCAGTGTATCTAATATGCAATGATAAAATTGCATCGATGAAACAAATATAAAGCGGCACTTCGACACACGCCATACTACATTTTCATTGAAATATCCAGCGGGGGAGAGCAGGAAGAAAGCATGTCAAGAGCTACTGTGCAGAGTGCAAGCTAGTCAGCAGCAACTCCGTGTTTGGACCCAACAAGGTGACTGGAATTCGGCTAGCTTTGCTGGTGCTTTAGCCATTGTAAGAAACGGAAAGCCATTCACAGAAGGGGAGTATACCAAAACATTCATGCTTGATGTTGCCAATGAACTTTTTGACGACTTTTCGGATAAAGACAAGATAATCAAACGAATAAAAGACATGCCTCTGTTCACGATCGAACCATCATGATGGCAAATCAAATTGAGGCAACACAAATGAAGGACATAAATGCAGCACCATTCTTTTCTCTTGCTTTGGATGAGTCAACAGACATAAGCCATTTATCCCAGTTCAGTGTAATTGCAAGGTATGCTGTCGGTGACATACTACATGAGGAAAGTCTTGCTGTTTTGCCTATGAAAGAGACGAGGGGAAGATTTATTCAGGTCTTCCACTGAGTTCGCTAAAGAAAAAAAAATCTACCAATGAATAAACTTATTTTGGTGTGTACTTATGGTGGGGAAAAACAGGATTTGTAGCGCTTCTTCATGAACCTGAAAAGAGACCCATCCTATTTTCACTGCATCCTACATCAGGAGGTGCTTTGTGCTCAGATGTGTGGCGAGCAGCTTGGTAAGTTGATGTTGCTGGTCATTCGGGTGGTCAACTTTATTGTTGCCCGAGCTTTAAATGATCACCAGTTTAAAACACTGCTGGATGAAGTTGGGAATAATTATCCTGGTCTGCTTCTGCACAGCAATGTGCGTTGGTTGTCAAGAGGGAAGGTGCTCAGCTGTTTCGCAGCTTGTCTGAGCGAAATCCAGACTTTTCTTGAAATGAAAAACGTCGAGCATCCTGAGTTAGCTAACACTGAGTGGCTCCTGAAGTTCTACTATCTCATAGACATGACTGAACATCTGAACCAGCTCAATGTGAAAATGCAAGGCGTTGTAAAGACAGTCTTATCCCTTCAACAAGCAGTGTTTGCATTTGAAAACAATCTGGAACTCTTCATCGCCGACATTGAAACAGGTCGTTTACTACACTTTGAAAAACTGGGAGAGTTTAAAGATGCATGCACAGCAAGTGACCCTGCTCAACATCTTGATCTCCAGCAACTAGCAGGCTTCACATCTAATCTGCAGTCATTCAAAGCGCACTTTGGAGAATTTTGTGAGCGCACTCGTCTTTTTAAGTTCACCCATCCACATGAGTGTGCAGTGGACAGCGCCGACCTGAGTTACATCCCCGGTGTCTCCATCAGAGATTGTGAGCTACAAGCTGCTGACCTGCAGGCCTCAGACATGTGGGTGAATAAGTTCAAGTCACTGAATGAAGATTTGGAAAGACTTGCATGACAGCAAGCAGAGCTGGTGAGCAAACACAAGTGGGGAGAAATGAAAAAACTTCAACCCACGGGCCAGCCTATTGTCAAAACTTGGAACACGCTTCCCGTCACAAACCGCACACTGCAGCGTGTGAGTATTGCTGTACTGACAATGTTTGGCTCTATGTATGCATGTGAGCAGTCTTTCTCACATCTAAAGAACATGAAGACCAACCTACGATCACGTTTAATGGATGGAAGTCTCAACGCCTGCATGAAGCTTAACCTCACCACGTATCAACCAGACTACAAAGCCATCAGCAAAACCATGCAGCACCAGAAAGTCACATTAATGGTAAGAAGTACTTTATTCATCATTGGTTAGCAACAACATAACAACATTGTTAAAAAGAATTCAGAGACTTACTGTACTTTAAAAGTGTTGGTCTTACATAAAATGCACAACACATTTACTTGTATTTAGTGTTAAACATATTGTATGGCTCTCATGGAATTACATTTTAAAATATGTGACATTCATGGCTCTCTCAGCCAAAAAGGTTCCCGACCCCTGCCATAGTATTTTACCATGTGCCAGGCGCTGTGGTTTAGTGCTTCTGTGTATGAGGATTAACTGCACTGTATCCGGTGCTTGTTTCCCACAGTGCCTGGTACTGGCATGACTACTACCACGATTACTTCCTCTCTGGTTTTGAAGCTGATAGAAAACACTTTTCCGTGACATTGTCATGGATGCACAGAGCAGAGACCAAGTGAACTCAGGTTCCCTTAGTCTCTCTTTTTATCTCAGCCTGGCTCAGCACACATCTGCCCCTTACTTATGCTTTCTTCCCTCCAGCGTTTGCTGCTTTCTCAGTGGCCCATCCTGGTGATACCTGGCTGGTGGCTTGTGCCAGAAATCTTGATACTATCTTGGGCTTCTCTTTCTCTCACACTCTCCATCTTTCATCATCATCTTATACTCTGCCATCAGAATCCGTCCTGCTCACTTCCTGCTCCTTCATCACCAGCACGCTCATCTGCCCATCACCATTACTCCTCTCCTGGAATATTCCAGTAGACTCCTTGGTCTTCTTGTTTCCACAGTGCTCTACTCCCGGGCTCTTCTTGGTTTCATCTCTCCCTCGCTGAAACTCTTAATGGCTTCTTAGAATAAAACTCAAGTTTTAGCCTTGGCCTACAAGGCCTGGCACCATCTGACCTCTTGGTCATCTCTCTGATTTCATCTCCTACGACTTGACCTCTTCCTCTTTCCACTTCAGACATCCTGTCTACTTGCTGGCCTCAGAGCGGCCAGTGTGTTCCTCTTGGTCTTGGCCCTGGCTGGGTCTGTCCATAGCGCTCTCCTGGGGTCTGTGTGGCTTCTCCACCGCCTCACTCAGACCCGGGCTCAAATGCCATGCCATCAGGGGCCATCTCACTGAGTCTAAAGGGGCAGCTCCAGCCCTTATCTCCTTACCATTCTCTGCTCATCACCGCTTCACATTGTTTTATGTCTATTTATTAAGTCCCCTTCCGCACTAGAATTGAGCCTGTGACAGAGCCGACTTTATGTCTTGTTGACCTCTGGATCCCCAGCACAAGAGCAGGAACTGGTGTATAAACAGTGTTTCAGTGAGTGAGTAAATTAATGTGCTGTCGATGTTCTTCCTGGAGGTTTACAAACAAGAGTTCACATGGATTTGGGGAAGGTTTAATAGCTTCCAGCCGAAGGGTTTACCTTTCGGGTTTTCATTAGCTTGAAACACTTGAATAACATATGGCTCCTTTATTTTTGTACTTCCAATGGGTAGTGTCTAATGTCTTCTTTTTCTCGAGGCAGCCACGGCTGCGTAGCTCACACATTTTGTGCTTAGATGTGTGATTCCTCTGGCCCCGGAGAACTCTGCGTGGCCGGGGTGCGCTTTAGATGATACCCCTATTTGCACAGGGTTTCCGGTGAGAAAGTAATTAAAAAAAATTTTTTTTTTATTCACAGCATGGAAAGCCTACTGATTCACCAGGACATGAGAGGATGAGATTTTTCTGCTGAAGGGTGGGCTGTGGAGTGCACAGTTTAGTTCGTGATGACTGGTTGTGATCTGGCAGCTGTTAGTTAATACCGCCAAATACGAAGGACAATGCAGGCCGCAGTTGAGCCCGTTACCGGGAGAAGTCTTGTCACGGTGTAATTGGCCAGCTTGGGAACAAGAAGGCCCTCTGCTTGCCCAGGGATTCGATTCGAGAGTGCTCAGTCAGCACTGCGAGCGCAGAGGGGCTCCTGCTGTGGAATGGGTTGGAAACTGGCTTTGGAACTTTTTGGTGTAGAGTTTAGAAAGGAGACATTGACTCTAGCTTACTGAAATTTCATTCTATCACTTCTTTTTATTTAAAAAAAAATTCTGGCTTAATTTTCAAAGTTGTACTTTTTGATTAAGTTAGGAATTGGGAATACTTTGCATCGCATACCAGTCCAGGAAACAAATACCTATTTTCCCTGTGGTTTTCTTTTGTTTGTTTGTTTTTTGTTTTGTTTTTTGTTTTTAAAGATTGTATTTATTTTTAGAGAGGAGAGAGATAGAGTGTGAGAAAGATGGGGGGAGGAGCAGGAAGCATCAACTGTCATATGTGCCTTGAGCAGGCAAGCCCAGGGCCCCAAACTGGTGTCCTCAGCATTCCAGGTCAGTGCTTTACCCACTGCACCACCACAGGTCAGGCTCGTTGTTGTGTTTTTAACAGTCATAATGTTGTAGTGTAACTTTCTGTATTTGTATAGTTTCTAGAGGTATCTCATTTCTTCTTCACGGTACCCTGTGAGGTATGTAGGGCAAATCAGGTGTGGAAACAGAGGCTTATAGAAGTCAAGAAAGTTACCCACCTGGTTCTGGCTGGGCAATGATGAGCCCGAGTGGAACTCAGTTCTTCATATTTTGTGTTCCCGGTGCTTCCACTCCATTACACTTGTGTCTTCTCATTGTAGTAGTTGTTTGTTGTGGCAATGCCTTAAATGGCCACAAGATGGGGGTGTTGCCCAAAAAGGTCTGTATTCCTCCCTGTGCCTCTGGGTCTTCCTTCTCTCTAAATCTTTTACCATGTGTCTACTGCCCTCATAACTTGTCTCTATTTTCTGCCCGTTTACATCTCCCCTTCTCCCTCCTTCTTAGTTTATTGTGGGATTGAAATATTTCTTCTTTGAGAAGTTTTTGATCTCTTTTCCCCATTGATTTGAGGGGGTGGGAGGGACAGAGAGAAAGAAGCATTAACTCGTTCCATATTGTTGTGTGCTCACTGGTTGCCCTACCAGGGATCGAACCCATGACCTTGGGGTGTGGGGACAGTGCTCTGTCTGTGGAGCCACCTGGCCAGGGCCCTTCTCCTGCTCTTGATCTAAAATTTAACAACATACGTCAAACTTATTTAGCTATCCATTGACTTTCTCTTTCTTTATGGGTCAGAGTGCTGAAACAAAAAAATTTTGCCCTGGCTGGATGGCTCCATTGGTTGGAGCATCACCCCAAGTGCAGAGGTAGCCGATTCCATCCCGGTCAGGGCACACACAGGAGCAGATTGATGTTCCTGTCTCTCCCCCACCCCCTCACTAAAGTCAATAAATACAAACTTTAAAAATAAAATAAAATGAAATTTGTTTCTACTTCTGATATAAGTCTAAAATCATTTTAAGAGATTGTTCCAGGAATTTGTGAATGGCCTTAGTAGTGACAGAGCCCTTTCATTCTCTTAACTGTGCTGTGCATTGTTTAGAAGGGGGAGTGGGGAGGTACCACATTTAGCTCTTTTAAATTTTTGATTCTAGAAATATGTGAGAGCAACTATTTCTTTATGTCTGTGCAGGTATTGTAGAGAACAAGTCAGACATGTGAGGCTGGTTCAGAAGCAGCAGGAACCAAGCTAAAAGACTGCTCCATGGGGTTTTTTTAGATTAAACTTGAAGACTTAACCTTTTGGTTGTAGAATCCGAAGGTGAAATGTAATTTCTGAACTATTGTTTCACTAAAATTTGTTATTTTAAACATAAAGTGATTGTGTTAGAGTTCAAACTACCTATATGGAAAGATACATCAAACAGCAAAGAGCAGTATCTCCAAATTAATGTAACCCTGTTTACTAGGAGAAACAGAGAGCTCTGGGACATTGGAGTTTTTGCCCGTGGAGGCCATTTTTATTCATGGGCTAAAAGTCGCACTAGTTTCAATTTAACACTCTGCTCAGATCATTCGTGTGGTTACTGTGTGTTAAGATTTTTAAGATCTGTGATTGCAGTGACTTCATCAGTCTTTTCTTGATATGTTCACAGAATCTTCCGTAGTGTCTAAATATAGTAAATAATCCTTAGAGGGACCACATGAGGTCATTTTCAAATGTGTAAAAGGCTTAGAAAATTGAAGAAAATTCCCAAAGGATATAAAGTTCATAAGTGATGGAGTAGGGATTCGATCTGGGAATTTCAGGCTCTAAACAGTGTGCATTGTCACTGTGCTTTACTGTAAATGAGGGATTAAGTGAATAGGACGAGAGGCACTTGGTGTTGATGAGTAACGTAGTCTGCCCACATTGCAACTCTGTGCCTGTGCTGTACCTAAGGTCAGTCTTCCCTGTAACTAGACCAGGCTGGAGCGCTTTCTGTTCTCTTGTTCCACCCATTGCAGTGGTTTCACGAGGAAACTGCTGAGTGGCTGCTTGCTTTTTCTGCACTGTACCCTCAGTTTTTCAGTGTTGCAAGGGTAGCTGTGGTCACTGCCTTCTTATTTTAATAAGTCAGTCTCCCTTGGTCCTCAGCTCTGTTTTGGTTTTCCACTACTAATTTTTTTTAAAGATTTTATTTATTGATTTAGAGAGAAAAGAGGGAGAGAAATGGGGGGAGGAGCATGAAGCATCAGCTCATAGTAGTTGCTTCTCATATGTGCCTTGACCGGGGGCCAGTGACCTCGGTGTTCCAGGTCTATGCTTGATCCACTGCGCCCTTTACACAGGTCAGGTTCTTCGCTGCTAAGTTACCTCTGCATTTTAGAAAAATACTCTGATGGTAGCCTGACCAGGCAGTGGCGCAGTGGATAGAGCGTCGGACTGGGAAGTGGAAGACCCAGGTTCAAGACCCTGAGGTCTCTAGCTTGAGCACGAGCTCACCTGGGTTGAGCAAAAAAAGCTCACCAGCTCAGACCTAAGGTCCCTGAGCAAGGGGTCACTCGGTCTGCTGAAAGGCTCATGGTCAAGGCACATATGAGAAAGCAATCAATGAACAACTAAGGTATCACAACAAGAAACTGATGATTGATGCTTCTCATCTCTCTCCGTTCCTGTCTGTCAGTCCCTATCTATCCCTCTCTCTGACTTTCTCTCGGTCCCTGTAAAAAAAAAAAAAGAAAAAGAAAAAAATACTCTGATGGTAGGACCAGAATGCCTAATTCTATTTACTGATCTTTGAGGGAGTTTGAGTCAGAACTATTTGAACAAATTAAATAAAAAGGCTCAGAAATTAAATAGAATGTTGATTTGTTTTAAGTGGTTACAAGTGTGGGCCTTGGAGTCACAGAGACTTTGACTGTCCTGCTAGTTCTGCCTCTGCTGCCCCGAGCTGGGTTAACGCGGCAGGGTGGAGCACAGAGCAGCGAGGTGACGCCCTTAATATGGCTGCTGCTCTCCTGATGTCATTGTCATCATCCTCGAGCACCAGTGGCCTCCTGGCCTGCCCTGTTCTGACCTCCCCTGCCCGGGCATCTACTTAAGTCAGTTCAAGCCAGCAAACATTTACGGATTATGTGCCAAGAACTAGTCTCGGTGCTGAGCGTGCTGCAGAGATGGGAGAGAAATGGGAATGCCCCTGGCTTGTGTTCTGATGCTGGCCTTGCACTTAACAGGCTGGCGCCTTGGCTTAGACCAGTCACTGTGCCCATCTGGGTCTCAGTTCCTCATCAGTAAAGTGAGGGTGGTAATCCCTGCTGTATCCATCCCAGAGTTGTTTGAAGGATTAAATAAAATAGCAGTTATAGAGGTGTGTTATGTGATAGTCCTGTGTAAATCTCAGGTTATTTCTAGTAACTGAAAAGTAAAGTTCTTGCCCCAAGCAATCTACAAAAGAGAGGGGCTTGGGTCAGATAGATTTCTTTATTTAGCAATGAGGACTTTGGTGTCAGGATCTCCTTAATGTACAAAACGTCTTCCTCCCCACCCACTCACCCACATAGTGTCCTTCAGCACTGCCTACCTTCCCTGACTCCCTGTGACTCCGACCCAGCGAGAGTTCTGGCCTTCGCACAGGTTTCTTAAGCCAGACTTGGAAATCTCCTATTTCCTATCGGCAGTCTATTTCCTGCTCTTCCATGGTCAGTGGGCTTTGTTTAAATGGCTCATTGTTTGTAGCATGTGTTCAGAGAGTAATTCTGTCTCTGATTCACGACAAGAATACAGCTGTTAATATTAATCCTTTGAGTCGTGAGTTTTTTGTTAACCCTTTGAGTGAGGGTGTACATGAATGTTCATAGTACTCAAAGGGTTAATAAGAACTAGTAGCTATTAGCCTGACCAGGCGGTGGCGCAGTGGATGGAGTATCGGACTGGGATGCAGAGGACCCAGGTTCGAGACCCCGAGGTCGCTAGCTTGAGCGCGGGCTCATCTGGTTTGAGCAAAGCTCACCAGCTTGGACCCAAGGTCGCTGGCTCCAGCAAGGGGTTACTCAGTCTGCTGAAGGCCCGCAGTCAAGGCACATATGAGAAAGCAATCAATGAACAACTAAGGTGTCGCAACGAAAAACTGATGGTTGATGCTTTTCATCTCTCTTCGTTCCTGTCTGTCCCTATCTATCCCTCTCTCTGACTCTCTCTCTGTCCCTGTAAAAAAAAAAGGGGGGGTGGGAACTATTAGCTGTCATTAATTAAAAAGACCCACTGTGTGCTGGGCACTCTTCTGAGCTCTTTAAGTATTTTATTCAGTATATCATGTGATCCTCTAACAGTAGTCCTCCTAACAATAGCCCTTACATGGACTGTTGCATTTGTCACAGATGAGGAGCCTAAGGCCAAGGTAAAGGCAGCCTGGCCTCGGTCATACAGTCATCAGCAGGGCCACGGCTCGAGTCTGGGTCTGTCCACCTGCAGACTGTACCCCCGCACTTCCATGCAAGTTAGCAGCCACTCCTTCTGCATCTGGGAGGGCCTCGACATCCCTGTCTGTCCCCACGGCTGGTCAGAGCCACCCTCCAGGGCAGGTAGCACATGTTGTAAAAAAGCGTTATCCAGTTCCTGTGGCTAATTGTTGACATGGGAGTGACTGAGGGGAAAGATTTGGGACTTAATTTGAACTACCAAGATCTCCAACTGGCATGTTCCAAGTCTCCACTTTCTAACTCAAGGTCTGTTAATCAGGAACTGTTGATGGGTGTCACGGAGCCTAAGAACTCTCTAAAATGGTATGTAGGGTGTTCTGTGGGTGGGGTGGGGCAGAGCTGGCTCTATGCTCTTTGTGGGGACAGTGCTGTCTAGAGGAGCCGTGGCGCTCAGGAAATTCTGAGAGTGCTTCTATTCCTAACAGTGTTAGAACCTCTGAACTAACTGCAGTGGGGTATAAAATTGGTTTTACCTAAATTATAAACAGCCTTACCCCAGGAAACTATTAGAATTTTTTTCCCCTCAAATGTACATTTAAACAAAAAATTTCAAATATGATCTTTTTCTTTTTCTTTTTTTGTATTTTTCTGAAGCTGGAAACCGGGAGGCAGTCAGACAGACTCCCACATGTGCCCGACCGGGATCCACCCAGCACGCCCACCAGGGGGTGATGCTCTCCCCATCTGGAGCGTCGCTCTGTCACGACCAGAGCCACTCTAGTGCCTGGGGCAGAGGCCAAGGAGCCATCCCCAGCGCCCGGGCCATCTTTTGCTCCAATGGAGTCTCGGCTGCGGGAGGGGAAGAGAGAAACAGAAAGGAAGGATAGGGGGAGAGGTGGAGAAGCAGATGGACGCTTCTCCTGTGTGCCCTGGCCGGGAATCGAACCCGGGACTTCCGCACGCCAGGCCAACGCTCTACTGCTGAGCCAACCGGCCAGGGCAATATGATCTTCTTTAAGGGCAGAAACACCAGTGTGTGAAGCTGTGATTCCCACAGTATCTGGCAGAAGGCAGCTGGCAGTGGGTATGACTCAGAGCTCAGGCAGGTTCCGCAGCTGCCCTACTCCCTCCACTCAATTAAAATGCTATTGCTGTAAATAAAGGGCAGACAGAATAACCCTTGGACTTTTCAGAGTGTAGATTGTGTCTCTATTCGTTAAGTATTTCCTTGTTTACTGTGGGCCAGGCATTAGGAGTTTCAGAACCACTAGGGAAGTTCCTGCCCTGTGGGGTTTGCCTGTTGTGATCTATGTCCTTCTATCGCTAATGCCTAGCAAAGAACATGCCCATAGCCACACCAACTGTTGGGCAAACGAATTTCCCTGTCTACCCTGATTAGATTAAAGGGAAGGCTGTTGCTTTTGTTTTGTTCAGCATTTCATTATTGAGTCTCAGCTGTGTTCAAGCATTGAGCTAGGCACTGGTGGTAAGCAAAACAAACAAGGCCAGCTTTCTAGTGGGAAGACAACAATCAAGTAGCATGTACAGCCCTGGCCAGTTGGCTCAGCAGTAGAGCGTGGGCCCGGAGTGTGGAAGTCCCGGGTTCAATTCCCGGCCAGGGCACATAGGAGAAGCGCCCATCTTCTCTACCCCTCCCCCTCTCCTTCCCCTCTGTCTCTCTCTTCCCTTCCTGCAGCCAAGGCTCCACGGGGAGCAGAGTTGGCCCTGGGCGCTGAGGCTGCATGGCCTCCACCTCAGGCGCTAGAATGGCTCCGGTTGCAACAGAACAACACCCCAGATGGGCTGAGCATCACCCCCTAGTGGGCATGCCAGGTGGTTCCCAGTCGGGCACATGTGGGAGTCTGTCTGACTCCCCCTGCTTCTCACTTGGCGGGAGGAGTAGCACGTACATAAGTAATCGTGGGTGTGGACAGGTGCCATGGAGGAACTGCCCGTGGCTGGGAGGATATATAATGAAAGACCTGGTCTGGCAGAGGGAAGAGGGTCCCAGGGAGGGGTTCCTACCAAAGCGAGGCTGGATCTCTGATCTGAGAGGTGAATCAGGTGTGCACTGGTCCAGGCCGCGGGACCAGGTGCACAGTGTGTGTTCACTCTGGTTGCCATGTCCATTCAGAAGAGAGGTAGATGTAACGAACCGTCAATGTAATTAGCATTTCCGGGCACCCTCTGTGCCTGGGCAGGGGGACATGAGGAGGGAAACTGTTCTGATCTGGAGGCGCTGGAACAGGTCAGACAGGCTGAGAGGCAGGTACTGGTCTGTCCGGGATGCAGCCTCGGATGGAGCTTGAATGGGGCTTCTGCTGCTGGCACCTGCGGTTGCTGTGCAGGCGGCAGTTTGGCAGTCTCTCGGTGGGGTCTGTGCCTCGGGGGAGCCTGAGCAAGGTGGCTCTGCTGGGCAGGTGGCTCCGCTGGGCAGCCGCCCACGCTCCCCTGCGAGGCCCTTGTGAGCAGTATTGTTTGTTTGTTTGTGATGGGGTTGGCGGTAAGGCATTTAAGGGAGGGAGAGAAGAAGAGAGAGACTGAGAGGCAGTGAGGCTGAGAAATGGGGAGGGAGCCTCAGCTGGGCGAGAAGCCCGGAATGTGGACCTGCCGGCTCAACGGAGGCGGAGGGCGTTGTATGTGTCCTTCCCGAGGGGCCCGAGGACTGACTGAGGACCCCAAGATCAAGAACTAAGAGGAGCTCTGTCTCAGAGAGGCCCAGAGTAATTATGAGAATTATTTTAACAGCATTTATTTTGTTAATTATAAAAATGATTTTGCTCAATGCAGAACACTTGGAAAACATGAGAAATGCATCAAGAAATGCCCATATCCTATCACAAAAATATAGGAACAAGAAATAACCGGATGTGAAGGGCCCAGCACTTACCAGGTCCTCATTATCCATGGACAGCTGTCACAGTGCTGAGGGACAGTCAGCCCTGCTGCTCTGAGAACGCAGCATTTATAACCAGGCATGGTGAAACGTGGAAGAAATTATCTTGTAATTAGCTTTTTAAAATGTATGTCTCTAGGGGAAAAAACGATAATTCTTTCTTACCCCAGCATGAATGAGAATGAGAAGTTGTAGAATCCTGAAGATTTGTGAAAATGTTTTGTAGGATTTGGAGTCTATTCTCTCTTTTTTTTTAATCACTAAGGGGAGCCTCATATACTACTCCCCTCCTTGTCATTTACCCAGAGTGACATCAAAGAGCTCAGGAGGAAGTGTCTGCCTCCCACAAACCTTGTTTCATTTCTGTCTTTCTACTACTGATCTGTTAGGATTGTTTATAAAGTTACTGATCACTCAGATTTGCTTAGATGCTTGCTTTGTGAATCGCATATACAGTAAACGTTTACCCGGCACTGGCCATGAGCCACAGTAGATCGGAGCTGAAAGGTGTCATTCTCCAGCACGTAGCTTCACTGCCAGGGTTTACTGGACATTTTCTATAGACTGCAACCAGGACATAGTGCTGAATTCTGGGCCACCTCCCCCTGGGCAGCAGCCAGACTCCAGGCGTCTGCTGTGGCTGAAGCAGACCTGTGAACACCCCGACAAGTGCAGGTGGCCAGAGACACCCCGACAAGTACAGGTGGCCAGAGTCAGGGAGGGGACGCCAGGCAGCATGAGCATAGGGAAAGGGAATATGGAACAGAACTGGAGGCAGTGCAACCCTGGGCCTGTCCCACCCTCATTCAGATCTCAGTTTCTTCGTCTATAAAATAAGGAAGTTGGACTAGACTAGCAGTTGGAACTGGCAGCTAAAATTTGTGAGTCAACGCAGTGCCGACTGTTGAAGCTTTAGAAAGGGTTGAACCTTAGTCTTGTGATTGTACCCTTAAGTATGTGCACATACCTATTTCACCACTTTTCTATTTCTTATTTTCATTATTATTGAAAACACCAAAGAGAATGGGTTAGTGGTTTAGAGGAAGGTATCAAACAAAAGACTAAGAGTTGAATCTTGGAAGGATGCCTTAGGTTATGGTCCAGACTGAAGAACGAGAAGGGCTAACCAATAAAAGAGGAATGCAACCTGTTAAGTAGAAGGAGAGCTAAGAGAGAAAGGATGGAAAGACTTCCCAGAGACGGCAGGGTTGGTCATGGTGAAGCATGCAAGTCAAGGAGCTTTGAAGTCTAGTTGGGGAGAGAGAACCCACTGGATAGAGTGAAAAAGAAACCACTTGGTGACCTTCAAAGGGGTACTTTGCCTCAAGTAGAGCAGAAGCTTGGTTTAGAGAGGGCCCTGAGGCAGTGGGAGGGAAAGGTACAGAGCTGTAGTTTGCTGTGGTTGGAGAGAGAGCTGGAGGACAGTGGCTCAGTGGGGCAGGAGCACCGCCAAGGGGAGTGGTCAGCGGAACTGTTTGGAAAGGCAGGGAGAATTGGGCCTGTTCGACAGCAGCACAGACGGAGCTAGAGGAGAGGACAGTCAATCGGATAGCAGGCATGCTGCAGCTTGGGCCTTGAATAGAGTCTAGCTGCCTGGGCTCAAATCCCAGATCTACTAGCCACTGACTGAGTGATCTTGGTCAAGATACTTAACCTTCTTATACTTCAGTTAACTTGCATACAAAATGAGGATGATAATTCTGTACTTGTAGGAGGTGACAACGAGGTCAGAGGTTCAAAGCACCTTGCAACAGTACTTTATAAAATGTTGGTGGGGGTGGGGGGGTGGTGATGGTGGTGATGGTGGTGATGGTGGTGATGGTGGTGATGGTGGTGATGGTGGTGATGATTAGGAACAGTAGGACCCAGAACTCAGGTAGGAGGAGCTATCTGTAGGTGTTCTTCTAACACTGTTAATTAATACCTTGGAAGCCAATTATCCCTAAAAGAACCCTGGACACAGGAGTCATTGAGTAAGAATTTTGGGGCCTGGGCTATGCCCCATTCTGATGATTTCTCTCCAGAAATAGGAAACACCACTTCAATAGTACCTGAGGATGCTGCGGCCTTCGGTCAAGTCCCTGAAGCACATGCTACTTGATGATACTTTTTATTTATTTTGTTTTATCCTACAGATTAGTCAGAAGAAGTTGAAAAAATATGAAAAAGAATATCACACCATGAGGGAACAACAGGCCCAACAGGAAGACCCCATCGAGCGGTTTGAGGTGCGTTTGCTTGTGGCTGACACGGTGTGAAGCTTCCAGACTTGCATCTCAGTTGTGCTGCAACAGCTTTGTTGAGCTCTTTTTAAAATTCACTTTCACTATATCTAGGTTCAAGTTTCAGTTTGAATTTGCAAATGAGAAAGTAAGTTTGTTTTGCTTCAAACCAGCTGCCAAGTTACAGTTCAGTGACCTTTCAGCACAGTTAATAAGACATAGCTACTTGACAAGGTCACTTGACTCGGTTAAGTATTTCTTGGTGGAGCAGGAAAATGAGCAGTTACTGATTGGCAGCTCATCAGGACCAGCCACGTCCCCCAGTTTCCGTAGGACTCGGAAAGTAGCCTTGAGAAATTGTCGTTTTCATTTGATTCTTCTGTGCCTGTAACTGGCTTCTTTCAACCCTTCAGCGGGAGAATAGGCGTCTGCAAGAAGCGAACATGAGGCTGGAACAGGAAAATGATGACTTAGCCCACGAGCTGGTGACCAGCAAGATCGCGCTGCGCAAAGACCTGGACAACGTAAGTGGGACTCGCCTTCAGGGTTAGACTATAGTCAGCACTTGGCTTCTCCCTTAATCCCATGAAAGCCTAGCTTTTTAGTGTTTGTTGTGCTGGTTACCTCTCTTTTGAGGACCCACCAGGCTCTTGTAAGCATCCCTTTCCTGCTCCTCAGGGCTTAGCGCCCACCTCATGGAGCCCCCACCACACTCCGCACTCCTTACACGCGCAGTCCTCAAACCTCTTTCCACACGTCGAAGACCTTCTGGCTAGTTCTTATGCTACCACAGTTGGCTTTTAGTCACCATGCTACTTAACCTCTCCCTAAAACAGGAAGGGATTTTTGTTGTCTTGCATATTATGTGCGTGTTGACCAAGCACTGCCAGTAATTTCTGTTGGCTGTTGTGCTGTTTTTCTTCTCCTAATCTTTTTTTTTTATTTTTAATGAGAAAGACAGCCAGCCAGGAAGGGAAAGAGATGAGAAGCATCAATTCTTCATTGTAGCACTTTTTAGTTGTTCATTGATTGCCTCTCCTATGTGCCTTGACTGGGCGACTCCAGCTGAGCCAGTCACGCTCAAACCAGTGACCTTGGGGTTTTGAATCTGGCACCGCAGCGTCCCAAGTCACTCTATCCACTGTGCTACCACCTGTCAGGCATTTCCCCTAATCTCAGTAAGTTTGAGACGGCGGCTTTCCCGGCAGGGCGTCTGTCCATATTCTGTACTACAGCTTCCTGAAGAGGAAGTATAGCATCGGTCATGGTCTGCCAACCTCGGACCTAAAGGGATAGATTGTAAATGATTCAGGTTCTATGGCCACGTGGTCTCTGGTCTCTGGTCTCTGTTGCGAATGTTTCACTCTGCCATTGGTGAACTCACTCAGACAGTAAACGGATGAGCATGGCTGTGTTCCTCATTCTCAGGAAGCTGTGCGTTTGGTACACAGGCCATTTGCTAACACCTGACCTGGATCCCCTGTCAGGCTCCAAAGATTCCTTTTCTGCTCATTGGTTTCCTGAAGTTTTAGAAATAGGCTCAAGCTGTTGAGAGTGTCTAGGGGACTGATGTGATAGAGTGAACCCCGCAGTCTCTGACCCTCCCAAGGCCCTTGACATGCACCAGATGTTTTGAAAACCATGTGCAGTACTGTATTTTGTTGAAAGTGTGTGTTCACTTGTCACATGTCAGATTAGATGGCAGTATCTATTGGTTCTTATGATTTCTCTTTAGAAATAGAATAATGGAGTAAAAAACTAAACAGGCCTAGACTCTAATACCAACTTCTCCACTTTCAAATTGTGAAAAACATTGGGGGTGTTGCAGAATAGTAACTGTGTCCCGGGTACAGTGAGAAGTACATGATTTGGTGTATATAAACACCCCCCCAAAAAAAATTGGTCACAAGCACTCCCCCCCCCAAATCAGAGCAATATTAGTTCCCTGCTTGTGTCGTTATCAGCTTCCGAGAGCCACGTGCAGCCGGGAAGGCTCTGTTTTCCTGTTCCTGCAGCGAGGGTGTTTCAAGGTCGTTAGCTCAGTCACCAGTACCTAGGGCTCTCACTGCTCTTGGGTTCCCATCTGCTCATCCGGTCGGGTTTCGTCCCCAGGGTGCAGGTTCCCAGCATGCCCTCTGCTCTTTGTAGAAACACCATGCGAAGTGCTCCCTCCCCTGTCAGGCATTTCTGCCCAGTGAGTGGAGGCTGTGATGCACTGGGCAGGGAGGGCAGAGGCGGCCCCAGCGCACACAGGGGCCAGCCCTCAGCAGCGCAGCCCACGCAGAACGGGTGAGAGAGAAGTGGTCCTGGGCAGGACTGTGTGTTCTACAGTGAATGAGGGCGATCTGGCTGCGACATGTCACCCCATGGATGCGGCTTACCTGGCTGGCTAGGTGTGTGTCCCCTGCCTCCCTCACCCTCCACATGGCGTCCTTCCCAGAGCTGTGCTCAAAGAGGACACCTTTCCCGATAGAGGAGAGGACCGTTCTTCAGTCAAGGGGATGCGAGTAGCTGCGCTCCCCTGCTAGACCTCCAGACAGGCTCCCCAGAGGCACCTTGTGCTACAGTTGCAGGTGGGTTTTTAGTTTGTGCTCCCTGGTCTGACAGGCTGAGAGAACGTTGATGCCCCGAGGCTCCAGTGTTCCTGACGCCTGATCCCGAGCAGGGCGACCCTGCTTTCAGGTTGTCTGCTCCTGATGCAGTGGGCAGAGAACCAGGCTCCGCTCCTGGAGCAGTGAGAACTAGTCAGAATACAGGAGTGCCATTCACTGAAGTGTGTGACAGACACTAAGACAATACACACTTCGCCAAACTCCAGTACCCATACCCACTCCTCTGCCTTGTAAGGACGGTAACATGAGCCCCGTCTATGGGTGAGGATTTTTTTTTTTAACAACCAGGAAACTTGAGATGCGGGGTAAAGGCACCCAGGAAGAAGCAATCAGGCATCTAACCCAGCCCAGGCCTTTCCTCCAATGCCACACTGTCTCCAAAGCAGATGTGGCACAAGAAGCTCTGATTTGGTGTCATAACTGCGTCAGAAGCGTGAGTCCAGGAGGACCAGTGATACTGTCATGTGACGGCAGATGTTTCTTGTGCACCAGGGACTAGGCAGTGTTCTAGGGGCTTTTGTGTTTACCATCCCATCAAATCCTCAGAATAGCCCATATTGTGGAAGGGATGCAATTATGGTTCCCTTTTTACTGATAAGGAAACTGAGACAAATCAGGTCACACTGAGAGTGGCAGCTTTTAGATGGAAACCCAGACGGTCCAGAGGAGAGGGTACCTGCTGCCTTCAGGGCGTAGGACGCCCGGGGCCGCCCTCCAGCATCTGCATTGCTGAGAAGACCAGCCTTCCCCACGCCACAGTCCGAGTCCCTTTCCAAGTTCTCGTTTTTTCCAGCCGTCTCTGAAAATCCACTAGGTTCTGAAGGGTGTGGCTCTCACCTTTTTTTGAATTCAGGGACTCACATTTTTTTTAAATAAATAAATTTTTATTAATTTTAATGGGGTGACATCAATAAATCAGGGTACATATATTCAAAGAAAACATGTCCAGGTTATCTTGTCATTCAATTATGTTGCATACCCATCACCCAAAGTTAGATTGTCCTCTGGGGACTCACATTTTGAAAGAACTTCATTCCTTCCAACTCTTTCCTTTCTACAACCCAGTTAAGAGCTCTGGTATGTGGCTTATAGGATTTCCAGAATCCTCTTTGTGTTTCCAATCGAGTTTACATCACTTGTTAGGCTCACCTGTCACTCTTTCAGTCAGCACAGCCGCCGTGGAACAACTACAGCACGAGAACCGTGCGAGGTGCGTGCACAGGGCTGGGCGCACGTCTGAGCATGTGAGCGCTGGCGTGGCTGCGCTTGGCTCTGGGACAGCGTCCTGGACAGGACAGGAAACGCTCGGGCCGCCCGCCGAGTGTGAGCATGAGCTCCCTGCTTACTAGTTCTGTGACCTGAAGCAGATCGCTAGGCTTGACCCATTGAATTATTTTGATCTCTTGATCAAAAATCAATTGACCCTGTCTACATGGGTCTACTCCAGGGGTCTCAAACTCGTGGCCTGCCGAACAATTTTGTGCGGCCCGCAGACTAATCCACGAAGTTCAAAATATTTTGGATAAAATTAAGTAAGCCCGTGGATTAGTCTGCGGGCCGCACAAAATTGTTCGGCGGGCCGCGAGTTTGAGACCCCTGGTCTACTCGATTCTTTATCTGCTCCATTGGGTGTCCTTAGGCCAATACCAGTCTTAATTACTGCAGCTTTACAATCTTAAGATCAGGTCACGTGTGACCTCCAACTCGTTCTTTTCAAAAAATAGTTTGGCTATTTTAAATCATTTGCATTTTGCCTGACCAGGTGGTGGTGCAGTGGATAGAGCATCATACTGGGACATGGAGGACCCAGATTTGAAACCCCGAGGTCACCACCTTGAACCCAAGGTCGCTGGCTTCAGCAAGGAGTCACTCGCTCTGCTGTAGCTCCCCACTCCTGGCCAAGGCACATATGAGAAAGCAATCAATGAACAACTAAGGTGCCGCAACGAAGAATTGATGCTTCTCATCTCTCTCCCTTCCTGTCTATCCCTATCTTTCTCTCTCTGTCTCTGTCACAAAAAAGTAAATCATTTGCATTCTATGATATATAAATACTAGGATCAGTCTGTCAACTTTTGAGTGGCATCTATAAATCAACTTGGAGAGAATTAACGTCTAAACAATAATTACATCTTCCAATCCATGGATCTGTTATGATTTTCATTTATGTAGATCTCTTTCAATTTTAGCATTGTTTTTAGTTTACAAAATTCGCACATACTCTAATCTATTGTAAAGAGTATTGTCTTTTTAAGTGCATTTTTTCCATTGTTTATTGCTAATTTTTACAGTTGACTTTATGCCCTTGTATCCTGTGATCTTGCTAAATTCACTTATGATTCTGGTAGTTCTTTGTTTATATTTAGGATTTGCCATATTCATAGTCACGTCATCTCTGCATAAAGACAGTTTTACTTTTTTCCTTCAGTTAGAAAGTCTATGTTCCATTTCCCCGGGCCTTCCTGCACTGACTGGACCTTCCGAGCAAGGTTGAACAGTGTGAGTCTTGCTGCCCTGGTACAGGTATTAGCTGTAGCTTTTTCAGAGGGCAGGTTGAAGAGGTTGGCCTTTCTTCCTCTTTGCTGATAGTTTTTGTCATGAATGGGTGTTGAATTTTGTCAAATGCTCTTCCTTCTGTTGAGCTGATTATTTGGTATTTCTCCTAATTCTGTTAATAATGGTGAAATAAATAGATTTTTCATTGTAAACCAACCTTGCACTCCTAGGAAACTTGGAATTTCTATTTTATGTTAAAGATTGTTATTTGTATTAAAGATTTTTATGTCTATGAAGAATGTTTGTCTAGAGTTTCTTGAATGTTTTGTCTAGTTTCGCTGTCAGGATAATGCTGGTCTTTTAACACAAACTGAAGAGTGTTATCTCCTGTTTTCTTAAGTACTTTATGTAGAGTTGTTTCCTGATTAAATCTTTGATTTAATTCCTAAGTGAAGCCACATGAGCTTGGAATTTTCTTAAGGAAATTATTTAATTATGAATATAATTTTCTGCTAAGAAAATTTATTCAGAAAATTTATTCTGTTTATTTTTAGATATGACACTATTTGAATTTTCTAAGTCTTCATGTGTTCCTTTTAATAATTTGTGTCTTTTGAGCAATTTTTATTTTAGTTGTCAAACGTGTAGGCATGCAGTCACTGGTATTTCCGGCCTCTCTTCTGTTGAAAGGACCTGCTGAGATGTCCTCTCTTTCACTCCTGGTCATTTGTGTCTTTTCCTTTTTTCCTTTATTAATCTAACTAGGATTTTATCAGTTGCCTTCATCTCTTCAAAACTCAGCTTTTGGTTTCACTGATTACTTTTTCTCTATTTTGTTATATTGATTTCTGTATTTATGATTTCCTTTTACTTTTATTTAGGTTTAGTTTGCTTTTTCTAGACTTTTTTTATTTTTTCGATGTTTTATTTTTTTATTTTATTTATTCATTTTTTTATTATTATTATTTTTTTTTTTTTTCATTTTTCTGAAGCTGGAAACAGGGAGAGACAGTCAGACAGACTCCCGCATGCGCCCGACCGGGATCCACCCGGCACGCCCACCATGGGGCGATGCTCTGCCCACCAGGGGGCGATGCTCTGCCCATCCTGGGCGTCGCCATGTTGCGACCAGAGCCACTGTAGCGCCTGAGGCAGAGGCCACAGAGCCATCCCCAGCGCCCAGGCCATCTTTGCTCCAATGGAGCCTTGGCTGCGGGAGGGGAAGAGAGAGACAGAGAGGAAGGCGTGGCGGAGGGGTGGAGAAGCAAAATGGGCGCTTCTCCTGTGTGCCCTGGCCGGGAATCGAACCCGGGTCCTCCGCACGCTAGGCCGACGCTCTACCGCTGAGCCAACCGACCAGGGCTATTTATTCATTTTAGAGAGGAGAGGGGGAGAGAGGGAGAGAGAGAGAGAGAGAGAGAGAAGTGGGGAGAAGCTGGAAGCATCAACTCCCATATGTGCCTTGACCAGGCAAGCCCATGGTTTCGAACCGGCGACCTCAGCATTTCCAGGTCGACGCTTTATCCACTGCGCCACCACAGGTCAGGCAAGACTTTTTTTATTTTTAATGGAGATTGTTAGTGCGTTCACTTGGTCAGGGTGAGAATGGGAAGTAGGCGTCGGCCAGTGGAGAGTCCCGGGGGCAGTGGTATGTGTTGTGCCTTCCAGGACTGTGTCTCACTTTTTTTTTTAATAGAATTTTATTGAGATGACTGGTTACAGAATTATACAGGTTTCAGGTGCCCTATTTTACAATACATCCCTGTATACCATATTGTGTGTGCACCTAGCTTCCTAAAGAGGAAGCTCGAACAGTGATTTAGACCGTTTTTGTTTTCTAGAATAAGCGATAAGTTGTGAATCTCCCTGAGGCACTGTTTCAGCTGATAGGCAGTGTTTTTCTTTTCCTTTAGTCTTTGGATTTCTTCTTTGACCTAGGAGTTAGCAGTGTGTTAATTTTCAACTATTAGGGATTTTTCTGTTGTTCACTTTTAATTTAATTCAGTTGTGATCAGAGTACATTTCCTCTCTGATTTCACTTATTTTAGGATATATTTATGCTTATTCTAAGGCCTGCCGTGTGGTCTGTTTGGGTGAATGTCACACGTGCACTGGAGAGGGTGTGTGTTCTTGCGGTGGGGTGTTCTGTAACTGTCAGTCAGTCTGGTCCAGTTGGTTGAGTGTGGTGGGATCTTTCCTAGACGCACTGGTGTTCTCTCACTTGTTCTGGCACTTAACTGAGCACGTGGGGGGGGGGGCACGTCTGACTGTGTGCGTCTGTCCCCTTTCATTATGTCATCTTTCATTTCCTGTCATTTGAATTTATGCATACATTTCTGATTGTTACATCTTCTTAATGAAATGTCCCTCAAGTGCTCTGTTCTGAAATCTACTTTGTCCTATAGTAATGTCACCACTCTGACTTCCCGGCATTGCGTGGCATGTCCTTTTGCATCCTTCTACTTTTAACACTCCTGTGTCTTTATATTTCAAATGGGTTTTTAATTTTTCCATTGATTTAAGGGGGGAAGGGTAGAAAGAAGCATCAACTCATTGTTCCACTTGGTTGTGCACTCATTGGTTACTTCTGTGTGCCCTGACCGGGGACCAAACCTGTGCCCTTGCTTGCCAGGACGATGCTCTATCCACTGAGCCACCCCGCGGGGCTGGGTCTTGCTTTATTAGTACAGTCTGATAATCTCCCTTTCATCAGAAAGTTTAGACCAGTTACATTTGATGCAGTTATTTATATGGTGCATTTAAATATCACCTTGCTATTTATTCTGTTTTATCTGCCTTTTCCTTCTCTTTTCTCCTTTTCAGCCTTCATGATATTACTTTATCACTTCCTGTGCCTTAATAGCTGTTCCGGGCGCTCTCACCAAAGCTCTGCCCCACAGCTTCCAGCCGCCTCAGCCTCTCTGCCTCCTGAACCCTCTGAGGCTGTTCAGTGTGAAACCCTCCCCTGCCCCCAGGCCCCAGCGCACCTCCAGGCAGACACCCAGGGGGCAGTAGGGCTCACCTTGTTTTCTTTCTCCTGCAACCACAGTCCCACATTTATTGCGCCTGGGTCTGAAGACAGTGTTTCTTCTGCCCAGGTTTTGTTTACACTGGGAGGGTAGATCTGGCTGGTTAGTCCTTCAGGACCCGAAGTGAAAGTCTGGATTGATGCTTCTTAGCACCAGATGTTCTGTCCTCATGCTCATGTAACTAGAGTGGACGGTGTGGTGCCATTAGAGGACCCTCACTGGGGTGGTCCAGTCGTCTCTGCACCTTGCGGTGTTGAGGATCCACTTGTACAGTGATGCCCAATGCTGGACTGAATGTCAAGCAACCTGGTCTCGGATACCAGCTGTGCCTTGCATCATGAGAGCTTGGCGAAGTCACTTCACTTCCTGACGTTTTTATAAACTGGGGAGTCAGGGTGGGCAGGGAAGACTCGAGTTAGAAGAGGGGGTGATCCAGCTGTCCCACACTTCAGTCGGCCTCAGTGTTAACCCTTACCTACTATGGTAGCAACGGCGGGTGAGGGAGGGAACAGGGTCTGTGCCGCGGGCTCCAGCTGCTGCTCGGGAGATGGGACCTGAGGCCAGTGGAGAAATAGGAAGGGGACAGGTCGTTCTGTCCACTCAAGTGAAACAGAAGCTGTAACAGGACTTCGTTCTCCTCACTAGTCACTTCCTGTTGCTTCTCATTTCCCTCCTGATTTCTCTTGGGGATTGAGCTACAGGTGAGGAGAAGCCACCCCCAGAAAGGACAGGATCCCATTTAATCACGTGCATGACAGTTTGCTAATAATTAACGGCCTTTGGAGTTTGCCTGTCACGCCATCCTCAGGTCTCTGGAACCTGTCCCTCCCAAGGAAGGTTGTCAGAGGGCCTGCGGTCTGCTGGGGAGCACAGCTCAGTCACACAGCGTTAGCTCTGTGCTTGGCCAGGGAAATTCCGCACGTGGTCAATGGAGGTTGTGTGAAAGGAGCCGGCAGGGACCCTCTGTATCTAGTGCTCTGTGACTCGGAGCTGTCACCTGTTTCTCTGACTGACCGCCCTCTGCCATCTATAGTCATTCATTCTTCAGTTACCCTTGGAATGCCTGAGCCAGGGACTCATCATTTTCACTTGGACTCACGGATCTATCTGCGGGCCTCTGCATGCTTTAGAAACTCTTGGGGTGGAGGGTGGCCGTTTCAGGAAATAAAAAGTGTGAGGAAAGGTGTGGCTTCCTTTACCCGGGGACAAGGAGAGCGAAGTGCAGAACTGTTGTTTTTTTGTGATAGAACGGGGGGGGGGGGTACAGATAGGGAGGGACAGACAGTAGAGGAAAGAGATGAGAAGCATCAACTCTTTGTTGCGGCTCCTTAGTTGTTCATTGATTGCTTTCTCATATGTGCCTTGACGGGGGGGGGGGGGGAGTGCTCCTACAGAGCAAGTGACCCCTTGCTCAAGCCAGCAACCATGGGGTGATGTCTTTGATCCCGCGCTCAAGCCGGTGACCTCAGGGTCTTGAACCTGGGTCCTTCGCATCCCAATCTGATGCTCTCTCCACTGTGCCACTGCCTGGTCAGGCTGCAGAACTGGTTTGATGGAGCAGAGGACATACTGAGAGTCTGGAGGAAGAAAACCAGAATTTATTATCACTGTTGATGATGACAGCGACCCTTTACTGAGAGTTTACCACGTGCTGGGCACTGTGCCGAGTCCTTTCCATGCTTGGCCCCGCCGCTGAGGAGCCTGAAGCTCACACAGGCTCTCCATGACTTGGCCAGTGGCACATGGTCAGGGAACAATGGAAATTGGGCCCAGGTTGTCCAGTGCTAGAGGCCGCCTTCCTAACCACTGCCTGGCGCTGCCTCTGGGTCAGAGACTGCGCCCGGCATTCAGCAGCTCCCATCTCAGTGTGGCCTTGGGCACATCTTCCCCCCTGTCCGGATCACAGCTTCCCCTTCGTCTTATCATGGGATTGCGCTGGGTGACTCAGGCCCTTCCAGTTTTCAGTTCTTGGTCGGTAATGGCATCCCTTAAATGTTTCAGGCTGAGGAAAAGGCAGACGCACTGAATAAGGAGCTACTTATGACCAAACAGAAGCTGATTGATGCAGAAGAGGAGAAAAGGCGGCTAGAAGAAGAGTCTGCTCAGGTGAGAAAGCCCCGCACCCTCTGCATCAGGCATTCTGGATGTGGGGGGTGGGCTGGAGGCTTCCTGGTGGCACTGGAGATCCTGCAGACAGCTGGCTTTGGTGTCTCTCCAGAGGCCTTTTGTATCTTCTCTGTAAAGCACAACGGTTCTTCATAATCAAGGCATAGGAGGGACGGGGGGCAAAGGCCATCATACATGTGGCAGGAGAGATTCCTGCATGTGAGCATCTGAGTGTCACAAGGACAGGGTTAGCATTTCTGCACGAGGAAAGCAGGTCATAAAATTTCTGGCTCTTGCCCTGCCTATCCACTACAGTACCCACAGAGCAAACCCTGGAAGGCGTGTCCAGAGCCAGCTCTCTGGTCTCTGGGCACAGGCCTGCAGCTGTAGGAAGAGTTTGGGGTGCTAGGTGCCCTGGGCAACCCTTGTCCCCCTTCCCCCCAGTTTTCCGCAAAGGACTGCCTATGGTCGCAGTCAGAGCAGCCTGAGGTGAGAGGTCACAGGGCATTTGCTACACAGATAGGTCAGTTACTGACGCGGCTGCCGTCCCTCATCAGCTCAGGGCCTGTGCCTCTGCGGCCGGGGCCCTGGGCTGGGCTGCTCACAGGCAGGGAGGGACTTCAGCAGAGGCTCCTGCAGAGCAGTTTGGTGTGTCTGGAAGTTCTGACTGTTCACCCGCTCCTGGCATCTGGAACAGGGCTAGCACTGCCCAGAGGGAAGGCGGGGAGGGGGTGGGGGTGGTTAGAAGCACCTTTTGGAAAGTCCTTTATATTGCCTTTAAAACATCCACTTCTGCTTTTTTCATGTATGCAGTTAAAAGAAATGTGTCGGCGGGAACTCGACAAGGCAGAATCTGAGATTAAAAAAAACAGTTCTATCATCGGTGACTACAAGCAGGTGGGTTGTGTGCCTGGAATTAGGCCATGTTCCTAGCAACCCTGTTTGTCGGGTGAACTGTACCCTCTCCTCACCCAGGAGCTCCCGCTCTGCCGCGGGCACTGCCCAGTCCCCGCTTCTTCCCAGCTGCAGGGGGAGGACCCATAGAGCACCGGGCACAGTGAATGCCTGGCATTCACCTGGGCACTAGTAAGTGAGGCCGCACCGTGTCCTTGGGAGCATTTCAGATGCCACTTGTGGCCTTGTATTGACGGGTGGTCGTGTGCAGAACCACCCCTCTCCCTGGCTGGTTCCATTTTAAGAACATATCTGAACTGGTCTGGTCCCTTCCTGTACTGGGATCTCATGCTGGCTCGTGGGACTGCAAGTGTTTGGAAACCACTGGCCATTGAGTGTGGCACTGACACTTTCCTGCAGGTCCTTGGCCGATGGATGCAGAGGTGGCGTGGCCGGAGGGGCCTCCGCTCACTGTCAGCGCCCAGCACGCCGAGCTGTGGCGGCCCGCGGTGTCTTCATTCTGCTTAGTGTCGGCCAGCTGCCGCCACATAACTTGTCCCAGGCCCAAAGTATGCAGGAGATGGCACTGCTCAAGAGATTATCATTTGGAATTGTTTGTTTTTTCAGATTTGTTCTCAGTTGAGTGAAAGATTGGAGAAGCAGCAGACAGCCAATAAAGTGGAAATTGAGAAAATTCGGGTAAGCCTTCCTTTACCAGAGAAACTTTACAGCACCTGGCTCAGGTTATGGCTGTAAAACAGCACAACAGGTTTAGGGGGCGGGGTTTACTTTGATTTCAGAAGTGAGAGGAACTGACAGATACCTGATTGGGCGCCTGTCCTGACCTGACTCAGTATGACAGCTGCTACTGTGCCCGTTTACTCTGGGGGACACAGAGGAGACCCGCACAAGGACCCTGTCCTTATACATTTATTTGTACAGCGTCCTCCTTGGGGGTCTGTAAACAGCAGAGCAAGTGCCACCACTTTTCGGGTGTCACGTGGGACATGGGTGTGTGTAGCATGGGGTCTGGAGCATGGCTCTGCCTGAGGTGGGTGCAGAGGTCAGGACCGCACGGTGGGACTTGCCACTCGAGTGGGGACACTCGCCCTCCGAATGCAGTCCTTCTGCTCCCGTAATGATCCAAATGCTGTCAGTGAGGACTTGAGTTTTGAATAAGTTCTTGCTGATTTGGGGACTTTTGTAACGTGGCACGCGCTCTCATTAAGCTGTACCTGTATTACCTGTATTAGAGTACTTCCCAAACTGTACTGAGGTGAGCTGATTACTGAAATATGCTTTTCTAACAGATTTACAACTCAGTGGGCAGGAAAGTGGGCAAGGTCTGTGCTTGTGGCCACATTTGCACAAAACATTGCACCTGGAGCAAGACACCCGGCCCGCATTACAAGGAGTGTGTAATAACCAGCAGTTTCTATTTTTTAGTTTATTTTCTGATTTTAGAACTAATAATACTCATTGCAGAAACTGTGGAAAATAAGGAGTAAATTAGGAAAAAGACCCTTACACCCTGTGACCCACAGACACATCGCCATGGTTAACACTTTGGAGTGCCTTCTTTAGGTCTCTTCTTGGTGAACACGCAGAATTCTGCTCATTCCCAGATACGCGTGTCTTCATATTCACATCCTTGAACTTCATATTCACATCCCTGCTTTATAACTGACGGCTTCTTATGGTTTAGTTGGCAGAATATTTTCTTAGAGGAACATAAAATGTGCCTTACCGTCAGTGGCATCTTATTTTGAATGAACTGTGATATAGTATATATTTTAAACATACCATATATACATTTTTGTGTCCTGGTCCATTCAGCATTTACCATTTTACCGTGTAATAAAAAATTCCTCAGAAGCCACTCAGGCTGTGTCCTCTTGTACCAATGCAGCAGTGCCTCAACTTTCTCCCAGGTACTGAGAGCTTCTCCCCCTTTTCCTTATCTCATTCTGCAGTGACAATCCTTGAACATAAGTCTTACCTAGTCACTGCTGCTTCATGTTTTTAGCCACAGTTCTAGATGTGAGGATACTGGATCGAGACACCAGAGTGTTTTTATTGCTTTCGGTATATGATACCAGGTGGCTTCTCGGTAGGCTGTCTGCCGGCTTCAGAGAGAACAGACGTCTAGGGGCTGTAATGCCCTTCTGAAAAGCCACATCTGGGCTTCCCAGAAAGAGCATGCTCACACCTTCTAGAGGGCCACTTCCCCCTCCGTCTCTTCACATCTGACATTCCATTGCAGCAAAAGGTGGACGACTGTGAGCGGTGTCGCGAGTTCTTCAACAAAGAAGGGCGCGTGAAGAGCATCAGCGCAGCCAAGGAAGCTCTGGATGAGGACACGGACGAGGAGAAGGAGACGCTCAAGAACCAGCTGAGGGAGATGGAGCTGGAGCTGGCCCAGACCAAGCTGCAGCTGGTGGAGGCCGAGTGCAAGATCCAGGTACTGGCCCCCCCGGGCCCGGAGGGGTCCTGCTGGGGGCTGGAGGCGCCAGGAACGGTCTTCATAGTTGCAGTTCTTTTCCCTTTAAACTTTGACTAGAATCCTCGCGGGAAGAAGCCCATTGCTTGTTATCTACTGGTGGATGTTTAAGTAGTATTTGTCCTATTCTAAGGATTAGACTTTCTCATAATGAGAATTTTTCCATCAAGCTTGGGAGCTTTTTGGTGGAGCAAAGAAGACAGGCTTTGAAATCACAGCTATACTATCAAACTCTGACCTCGGGTTAGTTTTTAACTTCACACTCCAGGCTCAGCTGCAAGTGCAATGTGAGGGTCCCTAGCTGATCCCTTGCCCTGAGGACTGAAGAAAAGGTGCAGAAAGGGTTTAGCGCAGTGTTTGAGGGCTTCATAGATGCCAGCCTTTGTGTCCCAGCTCCCCTCACGTAACTAGCTTTGTGACTTTGGACATGTTAACCTAATCTTTCTCAGCCTCCGTTCCTGATGAAGGAACTGGGGCTTGTTTTGGTGTCTTTTTATGGCAAGGGTAGGTTTGTCAGCACCAAGTTCAGGAGTAAAGCTTAGGCCTGGTCTCCATCCCACACATCGCCGTGCACTTGCTCCCTGCCAGGCCCTGTCCCATGTGCTGGGGCCGCCAAGCTAAGACCTGGCTCACGGGGCTGTCCAAGCGGTTGGGAGGCTTCACCAAGCAGCGGTGTCTGAGGGCAAAGAAGGGGCGGGTTGCAGCCGCAGAAGAGAAGGAAGAATGGGCGTGCCTGGGGGAGGGGGTGGCACACTGAGAACACGGAGGGGGGCGGGGGCTTGGCCGGGGAGAGCCCAGTATGTAGGGTGGATGTGGGGGCTGAGCTGGAAGAGGCCACGGCCCAGGCTGACACCTCACAGCCTTGCTCAGGAGTGGACATGTTCCAGGTTTTCTGAGAATCTGTGATGTTTTCAGCTTGGGCATGCACTCTGCCTGCCTTGTGCGCAGTGGGTAGACAGAGCGCACGCTCATTTAGGAGGCGGTTTTAATAGACTTAGGCAAGAAATGAGGGCTTAACAAGGAGAGACTCCCATATCTTCAGGCATTCCACATCTTTCTGTGCCAGTTTGCGACTGGGGGGTGTCCGGAGGCCTCTCGAGTAGACAGACTGAACTGTCTGGGCTCAGCTCTGGGAGGCAGCGGCACTGGCGCTGGAGCAGCCTGCTCACACTGTCCTCCTCCTGCAGGACTTGGAGCACCATTTGGGCCTGGCCCTCAGTGAGGTGCAGGCAGCCAAGAAGACGTGGTTCAACCGAACACTGAGCTCCATTAAGACAGCAGCTGGGGCTCAAGGGAAAGAGACTTGCTGAAAGCAGCTGTGGCCTCGAGACACCGTCAGAAAACACGACACCTTTTGTTGCCTTCTTTGGCCAGATGTGTGATTCTGTGACATGTCCCTGGACCAGAACGTACCTAAGTCAGATTCCTAGAAGCATACTGGTAGGTCACTGGACCAGAGCTCATGCAGCAGGTAGCCTCTGGGTGAGGCTGTCCTAACTACTGACACTAATCGACCTGCTCGCCCGGCAGCTGCTCTGGACGCTAGAAAGTTACTCCTCGGGTGACCTCCAGGCCTCGCCCGGCCCCTGGGCTAAGCTGATATTATCAGAGTTGGGGGGTCCTTTCAGGCTGTTGGGTTTTTTTCTAAACCTTTAATTTTTTTTAATATACATATTATATATATATATATATACATATATATATATTGTGGTGGGGGCAGGGCAGAGGATCGGTAACAGTTCTTACCTGCTTCAGTGCCAGCAGAGGGTCCTCCAGGTGGATAATGGAGAAGCACTTTGTTTTAAATAGGATGGTTTCACCGTTGCAGCTGAAGCCGCCTAGTTCTGTCAAACTGTATGACACAGGTTTTGGTTTGGCGTTATTCACGTTTCTGATCAATTCTATGCAACTCTGATGGTCCCTATTGTTTTTTAGTGTTAGCTGCCAAATGACTTCCCGGGCTAGGTGGGGACTGACTGTGAGACTGGATCCAGCATAACGTGGACAGATCTTATTTCGCTCAATGTGTCATGTATGTATATATATATATAAATACCTCTCCCAGTGCCCCAGTGACTGTCCAGATCCCAGACCAGGGCTGACCTGCACACCTTCATGATGTGGCTGTTCGGGCACTTAATTCACTCACGGGTTGTAGGGTTCTGCTCTCCTCCCAGCCGGTGGGGGAGCCATGAAGAGCTCCCTCACTTCCAGATTCCACGCGTTTGCACAACAAATCACGTGAGGACACTAAGCTGTGTGTCTTTGTAACGTGTATGTGGGACACACATGCTGAGACTCCCCCCAGAATGTGTGTGGCTGGGTGCAAATTTCGCTGTTCAGATGGGCTGCAAGCTCTCATTTCAGAACTGCGGAGTGGAGGGGTTAGCTCCTTTTTATATAAAAAGAAGCAACTGACTTAATTTAAATAGTGATGTGCTGACAGGCTGTCCGCAGATGGTTCGTGGGGATAGCTGGTTTGTATGCAGACACGTGGGTTGTTTTGAAGCGTTTCCCGGTGGCTGTGCTGAACACTTGCTGAGGTCACCTGTGATAATGGGGAAGTGACAAGTGGCAGCTGCTCCTCCCTCACCGCCCTCCCCTTTCTGTGTCTTTCTTGTTCCGTTACCCAAACAGCTGTTAAGCCCATCTAAAACTAGGTGCGTGGACATTGTGTTAGGTAGTTTCAGTGTGTTAACTTTATGAATTGAAATATAAACCAGTAAAATTGTATTACTATTTCTTCTGTTGGTTTTATTTTAACAGCATATTCATTAAATATTTTGGTACAAACAGCATTGCTTTGTAAAAGCCAGTTGTATCATTATGTGCTCCTGCCCCCCCCCAGGTCCCTGGCAGTGGGAGACCACCACCCTCTGTGCTGCTCAATAGGGTGTTTGAGCCTCACCCCTCCATGCGGGCCCTTTGGAAGCAGCACGGGGTGAGCAGACAGACACAGGCTGTCTCGGGAGGCTGGTGCCCGGCTTCACTGTGAGGACTGCCCTGCAGGAAGTCACTACTGAGGCACTATTTGTGTATGGGAGGGTTAGGGAAATCATCAGGGTGTACTTAAGCCTTAAAAGACAAAAGCACATCACCAGGCTGAGATGGCAGAGGGATTCCCGCCCAAAATGTACACAGGCAGAAGTGCAGCAGAGCCCCTGGCATCCAGGCATGCTCTGCTCAGACTCGCAGGGGGGTGGCACAGACACGGCATCTCTGAGGAAACTCCTTCCTATGCCCTGGTGGCTCCCACACGTCCGCCGACCTTACCACCTCACCCCTTCCCTGTAGCAGGAAGAAGAGCATTGCTCCCCAAGTTCGCCTGCCCCCCAGGTGGACATGGCTTGAGATGCAGGCCACGAAGACGGAGGTGGTGAGTAAGCCCCTGAAGCTGGGCACGTGCTAAGCAGGGGGCTGGGCCACGGCAGGGCCTCTGGCGCACAGTGGGGATCCCTTGGCCACAAACAGGTCAGTAGGTGTATTTCTGGGGTCGGCATTTCTTACCGGCCGGGGCACGGGTCCAGCACAGCCTTTTCTAGGCTCTCTGGTCCCAAAGGCTGCGGTGTCCGGGAGTTAGGGACGCAGCAGAAATCCTCACTCTGCCAGCGGTGCCCAACTCCAGAGGTGTCAGTCCATGCCCAGGGCGGTCCCCTGGCTATGCTGGGGCCCAGGGTAAGAGCAGTAACTGCACATGTGCACTGCGTGCTGCAGGGGGTGTACGGGACCCACGGGGACGGGGTGCTGGGACCTGCTGGGTCTGAAGCAGGAAGACGGTTGGGAGAACCGCAGGTGGCAGGGAGTCTGACAGGCGAGTGGTGGGAGATGGGGGTGGTCATGGACCTCCAGGCCCAGGTGTGGAAGGGGAACCACTGGACAGTTTTAAACCAACTTCCTTTAAAAATCTTTGGTTTTGTAAGTTTTCTGGCAACGTTTTAGGAGGAAATATTCAGAAGAAATGTAGAGTGCAGAGGTGCCAGGGAAGCCGGCTTTGAGGGAAGTTCCTGGAGAGGTGAAGGATGAGCTGAGCTCCTGTGTATTTCAGGTCACCTGGGATACGTGGGGGGAGGGGGCTGGAATCCACACCCTCGGGGCGGAGTGGGCGTCAGCTCTTTGTGGTGGGCTGTCCTGTCCATCACAGAGCGTTTAGCAACATCCCTGGTCTCTGCTTGCTACTTGTTACTGTACCCCCCCCCAAGCAGCTGTCACAACCAAAATGTCTACAAATACTGCCAGCTGTCCCCGGGGCGGGGGAGGACCCCCTGGCTGGGCACCCCTGCTCTGCCATGGAAGCGGAAGCTGGGAGGAAGACTGCCCTGGTGGATCCAGGGTTAGAAGTGCCCTGGGGCGGGGAGGAGGAAGGCTGTGCACTCCTACCTTGGGGAGGGCAGGACTGGAAAGGCTCATTGGGAGTGACATGCTTCAGACAGGCAGAGGTGGGAGGGGAGGACACAGAGCTGCAAGTGCTGGGAGGCTGTGAGCCTGGCTCTGCGGGGCCCAGAGGGAGGGGGCTGCGGGGGGTGGAGTCCAGGGCTCCTGGGTCCGACCCTGTCCGGCCCGCTTGTTTCCCTGCGCTCGACCCCTCACAAGATGAGTGGACGTTCAGCAGGCCCTGCTGAGCCTGCGTGGGTCTCGAGCCCTGTTAGTACCTCGGTTCAGGATAAGACAAAAGGCATCTGCCTCAGTCTCCGGGGAGAGCTGCCACCTGTGTGCTGAGCTCTGAGTCCCAGTAACAGCAGTGAGAGGGCCAAGGACAGAAAAGTCTCTCTCAGCTCTCAACTTGCCAACAGTTGTGCAAACCAGAGTGTATACAGGGGATTATGTGGGTAACATGGGCACTGTAGGGCCTTCAGGAACCATACTGTCACCGGTCTGACGGGTGTGTGAATGGGGACAGTGCATCCCTCGCTCTGAGATAGACTGATGCCTACACTGGGATTCAAACCTGATTCCCCTGGGCTTGGGGGCGTGGGCATGATCAGAGAAGAGGAAGGAGAGAGACAGGACCAGGAACACCCAATGGCCGAGGCACTGGCTCCCTGAAGGAGCTGACTGAGCACAAGTTGTCACCCTTCCCCATTCCATAGGCTGGGAAGTCGAGCCCACAGAGGCCCCTGACCCTGCAGCGCAGCTGGAATGCTAACCCAGGTCTCTAGCTCCCAGGGCCCAGCAGGGCTGCTGCTTTCAGATGCTTTGTGGGAAGCAGGAGGGTGGACGGCTCAGCCCTTCACTACAGACAGCACCTCCAACTGGGCCAGGGCCTTCCTCTCGCCCAAGCGGGGGAGGGGGCACTGCAGGGCCGGTCTCCAGGGGCTGCCGCACTCCTGCAGCTCTGCCTCTCCTGGTCTCTCCCTCCAGCTGCCAGGCACCCTATGAGTTAAGGTTATTATTTGCAGATTTGAAAGTAAAGGTGAAAGGCTTGCCTGGGATCACAAGAGCAGGGGTTTCAGCTCTTTCTATCAGGTGACACCACCTCCATTTCTCTCAGGGCCCACAAAGGCGGGCAGGGGGTCCGGCCCATCAGTTCTAGTGTGCTTGGAAATCCAGGTTGGTGTCCCAGGGACAAGCAGGCCCCAAGTTATAAAACAAAGCAAAACACCCAGTGCCTTTGTCTGCACACTGTCAGCTAAGCAGAGGGTGGCAGCACTGGTCTGGGAGCAGCAGCTCCAGAGGAGCAAGAGCAGGAGCTTCAGCTTCGTGTTCAGTGTTGTTGCTACTGAGACTTTGCGCCCCCAGGCGTGTCCCTCTGCCCGAGCCTCAGTGCGCCGAGCTGTCCCCACCGTCCCAGCTGGGCAGTGCTAGGCCAGGGACCAGGTGGGAGGAGTGAGAGAGCGCTGTGTGAAAAGCACCTGATCAGTTCCGAGTTCAGGACTCGGCACCCAAGAACGCACGCTCACTCACTGTGCTGATGTGACACTGAGCAGAGAGGACCATGAACAGAAAGCAGGCATTGGCTCCTTGTGTGAAGGGAACAGTTGGCCACGTGGACTGAGCTGACTCATCAGCGTCAGCAAGATCGCCACCTTCACTTAACAAGAGAAGGCGAAGGTCCTGCTTAAGACAGAAGCTTTTATTTTTATTCATCCAAATGGGGGAAATGCAACATGACAGGGCATTACAGACTGGAGTAGCCAAACAAGAGGGTCAGTCTATGGCCGAGTCCAACAGAGAGGGCGCCCCGGGTGGGCACTGCCTGTGGGAGTCAGGTGGCAGAGAGTCCCTTTGGATGGACAGGCATCTGGGCGAGGCACTGGTGACAGTCCACACATGCAGGCTGCTGCTTCAACCACGCCGAGGTTTCAAGTTCTGAGTGCTGCATGTAGTCACTGCCCCAAGGGGAAGGACAATCCGTGGTGCTTGCGGCCTCCAATGTTTTTAGGATGATACACAACAGAATTATTGCCAAGGACTTTGCACTGCAACTTACACTATTCACACTTGTGTAGTGGGGGGGGGGGGGGGGACAGATACAGGGAGATATTTTAAATTGATTTCTAAAGACTACGTTGGGCACCACCAGACCAGAGTGAGAAGAAGCTACAGCCAGGAGTCATGTGTACGTGACCCTCCATGCCTCTAGAACCCACAGTCGTGAGCAGGGCCACCTCTTGTGGGGCAAGCCCCTTCCTGAGCAGCCCAGGATCAGAGTTCTGTGTGGAGTGGGAGGGGGCAAGTTTGACGGGCTCCTTTCCAGGAACACTGGGCAGCAGGAAGACAGCGTATAGGCAGCGGGGCCACCAGCCTGGACCACGCCCTGCCCCGCCTGCCAAGAGCACCCTTGGAAGCAGGGCCATTAGCCCCACCATCCCTGAAAGTACAGTCACCCTAATTAGGACTGCCTTGGGAGGCCCATCTCCTGATATAGCTGGGTCCCAACCAGCTGCTCGCAGAGACCAGAGGTTCAGCATAACCCCCAACAGATGGGCCCGGAGAGGCCCGAGTTCAGAGAAAACGGGTGGACAGGCTGCGGACTGGAGTGAGAGTCAGCCACAGAAAACAGCTTGGGACTCGCCAGAAGACAGGGACAAAGGGAGAGCAGTCCCACCCCAACCAGCACTCACTGCCTCAAGTCCCTGGAAAGGAAGTTTGCCTGGAGATGGCTCACACGAAAGCCAGAGCCACCCTAGAGAATGCCTGCAAGGTGGCTCCCCAGTTGAGTTTCTAAAAATGAGTCTTCCAATCCAAACGAGTAATAAATGGTAACTAACCCCCCCCCCCCAGCTGTGGCAGGGCCCACCGCTGAGAAACAGCCCCCATGAGCAAGAGCAGGTGATGCTCAGAGGCCCCTCAACAGAACGGACGCAAGGTGAGCCCAACTGCACGGAGCTGGTGCAGGCGGTGCCTGCGTGGTCGTGTCAGAAGGATGCGTCTGACAGCTGCACACCAGGTGAGAGGAGAGAGATCGGGAACCTCGATTCCAGACCTCAGCTGTGCGTGGGCCACAGTGAGATGGTACCCAAGGACGTGTAAGAGTGACACGAGCCAAGGAAACGAACGCACCTGGATCACTCTTCCGCTGACCCACCAAACCAGAACTCTTAAAGCCCAATGGGTGCTGGTGACAGCAGGACCACAGGTCTCAAGGAGGACAAGAGCCATGCTCAGCCCAGAAGGGGTTGGGGGAGGCTGGACACTTAGAACGCAACTTTCTGAATTCTTAAAAGACCCATCTGTGCCATCTAAAATGCTTAGCCCTAGCCTTAATTCAGTTCCACGAAAAAGATAGAACATGACCCCAGAGCAGCAGAAACATGTAGGCTAGAATCAAAGTTTTGACCATCATGTTTCCTAAGTAGGAAAGGGAGAAGGGTGCCATCCAGCTCCAGAGCCCCCCATGAGACCAGACGCAGCGTGCAGGCTGAGCGCCTAAAGTATGGCTGCCTCAGCCTCAGCCAGGCCCACCTCCATCCTTTCTCCCGAGCCCAGAAAAGCCGCTAGGAAGCACAGGGAGTGTTCCTTCTTAGAACTGAGTAGTTACTCACCCATCGTCAGACCCTGAGAGCCTCCGGCGTGCCCCAAGACACCCGTCCACAAGAGGGAAACAGATCCTCAATTGATGAGACAACTGGCAGCATCCAGGTCCCTAGGTTTTCAGTGGTTTCCTACACACACTACCAGGGCCAAGAGGCCACCCTCTTGAGCAGGGTGCACCTGCCTAATAATGCCCTCACCTGGGCCTGTCTGCTCAAATCCCTTACTTCCTCAGTCCCCAAAGGACCAGAGCGTCCACAGGCCACGTGGAAGCCAGTCTGCAGCACACAGCGGCACTGGGAGAGCCCGATGGGGCTGGCTGCCGCGGCCTTACCTACTTCCACAGGCCTGTTGAGGATTCTTTTTTAAAGTGAGAGCTGGGGAGGCAGAGAGACAGACTCCCACATGCACCCGACTGGGATCTACCCGGCATGCCCAGCAGGGGGCAATGCTCTTCCCACCTGGGGCCTTTGCTCCAGTGCTCCGGAAAACTGAGCTATTTGAGTGCCTGAGATGAGGCCATGGAGCCATCCTCAGCACCCAGGACAACTCATATTCAAGCCCTGCCTGCAGGAGGGGGAGAGGGGGTGGAGAAGCAGATGGACACTTCCTCCAGTGTGCTCTGACCAGGAATCGGACCCAGCACTTCCACACACTGAGCCAACTGGCCAGGTTCAATAAAATACTGTCTGTGGGCACTTGTGGTTGGGTCTCCTTTATTCAGTCCCTGTGGTCCTTTCATGGCAACTCCTGCCACCCGATGTGAAGCACACATCCCCTTCCAGCTTGCGTTCACATTAGACCATGTTGGCAACTAGAGTCGCTTGTCTAGAAGCCTACTTTGGGAGTAGACAGCATTATATACACTTGAGGTTTTTCTCTGCTGTTCCAGCTACACTGAGCACCTGGGGCAAGCCCCACGTCTGCTATGCCTCAGTCTCCCCTCCTGCAGCCTCCCGAGGCCTGTCCTAGAGCCATCTGCGCCGCCCCTGAGCAGCGCCTGCTTCAGCCCGTAACATGTGCCTTGCCTTGGTAGTCTGTAGGTTTCTTGAGGGTCTAGACCGTCATCCCTGTCTGTGTGCTGGCCACATGCGGAGGAAGTGAGCCTGCTCCACATACTTCCTGCCACGTGACTCCCATCTGAAGCGAGGGATGGGCTGCCTCCTGCACTTTTCCTACCCCCAAGCCTAAATTCGAGTTGAGACAATGCTCTGCTCATCTTGCCCTTTAAAATGTTTCAGGATAGGGAGGAAGAGCCTGAAGACTGAAGTATCTGTCTAACTAGGTCTATTGACAAGTGTGGCACTTGCTGGGCCTCTCCCACTCTAACCAATAGTCACCCAATCTTGGCGCAAGTCCAGGCTAAGACCTGAGAAAGACATTTCAGAAGTGCACTCGTGATCACTTTGCCATCCTGCACGCAACCCTTAGCGGCTGCCCACCACTCGCCAAGTAGCCTGGCTCCTTAGCCCAAGGCTCGGTGCTTCCCAGGCTGCACTCACCACATTCCCACCCAACTGGACGGGTTTGTGTCCAGCAGTCTTCCTGTCACCTGCACCCACTCTTCAAGCTGCCACCCTGCTGGGCTCTCCTGACTCAGCCTGAGCCTGCTTTCCCGTGAACTTCCCTGGCCCCAGCCCTCCCTCAAAACCTACGGTTCTCCCGGGCAAAGACTTGCCTTCTCCTCTTCCTCCTCTGCGTGCAGCAGACCAGGCTCAGGAAGCCTTAGTGGGAAGCTGGAGTCCCAGCAGGTGGCAGGGGTTTTCCAGTCAGGATTAAGCAAAGGCAGGGCTGGCGGAACACATCCCAGTACCTATACTGTGACAGGGTCTGCAGGACCAAAGCCAGCCTCGTCTGTCACAGTGGCTGAGCTGTAATGGTGCATGGTCCCCAAGTCCTCGAAGGTTACCTATAGGGCCCTTTTCAGAGTTTTCTAAAACCCGTCTAAAGCAGTGATCCCATACATTTCTGCATTATGACACCCACAGGGGTAAACAAAAAGGCCACTTATAGTTAGACACACCTGGCCCTGGGGTTCTGGCTACCCCCAAGGGTCAGTGTCTCAATGTTACCTTCCATAGCTCCAACCTAAAGACACAGCACAGCTGCCTCTTTGGCCATAGTCCCCAAAGAGCGACAGAAAAAAGAGTACAGACACCCATCGACTCCTCCACGGGCTGCCTGCCCGTCTGTCCAGGGTGAACCCAAGGCGGCAGGACGGAGACAGACAGACCTGAGGCCCAGAGCAAACCCTCTAGTAATTGTACTATTTCCCATTTATTTTCTTTCTGAAAACACCGTATTTCCCCGTGTATAAGATGCACCTTTTCCAGAATAATTAGGGGTCTAAAAACTGGGTGCATCTTATACAGTGGTGGTAGATTTTTGTTTTACTTGCATTTCCCGCTTTTTTGCGCTCCATGATGAGTTGTATGACTTTTTATGATGAATAAAACTCGAGTTCAATAACTTTATGTCATACATTTCTTTCAAATTTCGGGCCCCAGAATTAAGGCGCGTCTTATGTGTGGGGAAATGTGGTGCTCTGTAAAGCTAGTCTACACCTTCCCACTCACTGACGACCATGTCCCACAGACGCTGACTCAGATGAGCTCCAGCCCTTATCCGGGTACAGAAACCAAAATATTCTTTTAAAAGCACAAGGCTCCTGTATGAAGGGGCACCCAGTAGCCGTCATCCCTCCGCTGGGCAGGCCAACAGAGCAGCAACTGCAGGGCAGGGAGGCTGCTGATTGAGCAGCCTGTCTGTCCGCTGCCGGCACACCCTTCCCGGGCGGCAGAGAGAGCACCCAGCCCAGAGAGCTGGGCCCAGCAACCCCCACCTCCGGGCCCAACGGAGACAACCCCTGCTGCATTGCAACTACCACCCACTTTCTGCCCGGTCAGCATCTTCCTGCCCGGCCTTCCCCATCTGGGTCCCAGGCACCGCCTGGACAGTGGCCCCCGGACAGGGGCTTGGGTAAGAGGTTCCCGGGCCCTGTGCTGGGCACTGCCAAGCCTACCTCCTGCCTGGTCCAGGAGATAACCCAGCCCGTGAAGAGACGTCCTTCCTGCCTCCGCGGCCTTTAGCCAACCCCCTGCCTGAACCCCTCCAGAATGCCTGTGCCGTGCTGGCGGAGGACGACCACTGAGGGCACAGCATACCTGCCCCTTAGCTGACGGCTGCACTAGCAAGGGCCTGGGTGCGGTCTTGGGAGGTCATGCCCCCTTTTGAACGCTCACCACCTTACAGGGCAGACTCCTCCCCAGCTTGGAGGCCTTGATCAGAGCTGCTCCAGTTTTCCCTTGTGTCAGTCTCCACGGGCCTGGCTCCGGAGCCCAGAACACAGGGTGTACTTCTCACCACACCTGCTGCCAAGGCAGCCTGGCCCGTCCTCCCATGGGGGAGCCACACTGGGGCTCAGACTGCCCGCTGACTTCCTGTAACTGCCTATGACTTCTACGCTAACCCTCTAGAGCTGCATAAGACAAGTCCTTAAACAGCCGGTGGAGAGACCGTGTCCTCCCCAGCCTCAGTCAGCGCCACTCTGAAGGGCTTCCCGCGTTCCTCAGTCCTCAGGCGCCACCTCCCCGAGGCCTTCCCCTCCCAGGTGGCCTCCACATGTGACTGCAGCCGCTGTGGGCACGAAGGACGTAGGAAAGCTAAATGGTTTCTATGACCTGATGGAGGGTCCAACGAAATCCCAGCACCAGGGCACTCGGGAGACGTGTCACGGTGAGGTAGTACACATACTGACAACCTCGCCAGGAACAAATGACAGCCAACACGTGGATGAGGCCAAACCCAGAAAGCCCACTTCCATTTCCCACAGCACACCCCCCTCCCTGTAGGCCGAGGCCTGGGTCTCCAGCAGGATTATCGGCTCACCCTCTATTTTGGGGTCAGTCACAGTACAGACGGACAGTGTGTGGAAACAGACCCAATTGTACGTCAGGCACCAAAACAAGAAAACCCCCCCATAGGCTGCTTGGCCCAGGAGCGAGCAGACAGACCGCTAGCCTGACGTGTGGGTTCTTTCTTATTCCACGTCCAGTGGCAGAGGTGAGAGGGAGGTGGAGTCTTGCTTCAAACCAAGAGAGACAGGAACAACACATGACGAGGAGGAACCTGGCAGTTTTGGGCAACAGGACAGGCTGCAGCCTGGACCAGTGACACCCCAGCAGCACTGGGCACAGCCGCCACGGGGCACAGACACTCCTGGCTTGCGCTACACAAGTCACTGTGTCTAAGCCTCTGTTTCTTTGTCTAAATGGAGAACAAGTCTAGGTCCCACAACTGTGATTCAGTTCAAATCTCACCCTGGAGAAAGAGCTTCTCTTAACTCTAAAAACAGTAAAAGAATGTCATTTCTTCTCCGTGGTTAAAAACTCACTAATTAAGAGCCACAAAATCTGCCGAGAACAAGTTATTCAGAGGTCTCCGGCCTCCCATGTCCTGCCTGCCGCGGGAGGAAGCCCGCACTGCCCCGCCCAGTCGCCGCAGAGCGGTACGGCCCTGCCGCGGAGGGGGAGGCCCGCTAAGCTGTCCTCTACAAGGTCGGGGACCCAGCCGCCCTCCCTCTGGGCCTCACACGGCCCAGGGTTAAAGTCAAGTCCCCTCTTACTTCCCTCCACGGTCACGGCAGGGGGCTCTGTACAAGGCCAGCTGCCTAGCATGATGCAGACTTGGGCTGAGGGAGGAGTATCTCTCCCTAAAGAGGACTGGAGGCCCATCCCACACCCTCCAGGCCCCCAGCAGAGCCAGCAGCCACAGGAGAGCAGCAGACCAGTTCAGCAAGGCAACCAGGTCACTGAGACCTAAGGCCACTGCCCCAGGAGGCTCTGCAAGCACAATGACCTAGAGGGACCCCCCCCCCCAGGCCAGGGGGACTCCCAAGATCACAACAGGCCACTGCAGTTCCACCCTCAGGCCTGCTCGGGGGCCTCCCTGACTCTCCTCCCCACACCTGGGCTGTTGCCCCCCACACCCCTGTCCCTTCTACTCAGTGAGATAAGCCTTTTCCAGCCCTCCTTCAAAGTCTGGCTCAAATCTTTTACGGGGATCTTGGGCCAGACAGAGAATATTCTCAGGAAGTTCATTAGCTAAATGAAAACATACCTGTCTCTTACTGACACAAACAAGCAGCAGCTTCAAATACAGAGCTTCCTCAGTTTATATAGCTGCCCCTTAGTCTTCCAGTGCATCCTGCTAGTCTGTTAAGTAATCTCTTTCAATTGGTCTGAAAGAAAATAGCCCTATTTTAGGCCAGCACGTCTCATCTAAAACTGGGTCAAGACAGAGAGCCTATCTTCCAGCCCAGAAATCGAGGGTGGCTTCTAGCCTGTGACTCTAGAGCCCCGGTGACACCCGACCGGTGGCTCCAGTGCTGCCCCAGCGCCAGCACGCCTCCCCCCTGCCTCCAGGAGCCCCCGGAAGGCCGACTTTTAACCCACAGCATGGTGTAGCGGGAAGGGGCTTCAGCACTGAGCAGAGCTGGGTCTCATTCTTGGCTCTAGCATTCAACTCTGAGCCTCATTTTTTTTCATCTGTAAAACAGGGGTGATACCACCTGCAGAGGGTTGAGAATCAAGAATGTCCAAGTCCCTGGCACACACGATATATCCATTTTGGCATCCTTCGCTCTTTCTTCCATTCCTGCTTCAATCTATTGATGCCCACAGCCCACAGTGACCTAAACAGAAGGCGACTGTGAACTAATCACCTGGGACATACAGCTGACCTGAAGGCAGGCCATCATGCAGACCGCATAAAAGGTCCGGGTGAGAGAAGCAGACGCAGCAGAGAGCGTTGTCCCCCGCAGCCAGGCGCGCTCCCTCCCACCATCCACACAGCCGCAGCAGGCCCATGCATCTCCAGCCAGGCAGACGAGGTTGTCTTCAGGCCACCCCCCTGCAGAGGCGGCCGAGTTTGTTTAGAAATGGTGAGTGCTGCCGCAAAAGACCAAGACCCTCCTTAGCAGGACCAGGTAAGAAAGATACAAACGACTGGGCAAGGCAAAGAGAGGCCTGCCCTTAACCCTGGCTGCAGTGGCCACGCCTCCCCTCACAGCCACAGCGGAGGAAAGACAAATCTGTCTTCCTCTCCTGGAAAAGTAACACCCAGGCCTTGTCTGCAGAGTTTTTACAACTGTGGAGCATCCCAGAACTCAACCTGAGCTCCACGCTGTGCTCAGCTCCGGCTGAGGGGGCCGCGTCCCTCCCCTCCCCTCCCCTCCCCTCCCCCACAGGCCCGAGCCCACAGACACGGACTAGCCAGATGCAGCAGAAGGATGAACACCCTCCACCCAGTCCACCAGCGTCACCATCGACCCATTTCTCCTGCTGCTGAATAGCAACTTACCAGCTGTGTCCGGACAGATGAGCTGACGGACAGACGGACGGACAGAGACGGACGGACGGGGAGACGGTGCACACATTTCCCCCCAAGTGCTGCAGCAAACCGGAAGAGAGAAGCTACAGGAGCGCTATTCAGAGAAACATCTGCATCAAAAGCCCTGTTTCTGTTCTGTGATTTATGGTGACTTGCTTTCTACCTGCCAGACATTGCTGAGTTGAGTGTTGGATTCCAGGACTGGCTGTAATCAAACATGCTGTTTTCTTATTGCCCTGGTAGGAAACTTGGAATCAGCAGGTTGACATTCTAAGCTCAGCCGTTCAAAGCACACTTAAATCTCAATGCAAGTATTTCTGCTCCCCTGGCAGCAGACTGGCCAGTGCTTTCCCCTTCATCGCAGGAAAGCGAGCATTTCATTCAGCACCGATCTGAAGTGACACCCCCACACCAGCTCTCACCAAACAAGTGCCCTGTTTCCTGTTTAACCCCAGGATGCTAGGACAGGCATCTCCCAAAGCCTGGGCACCCAAACCTGTTAGCACTAAGGAAACAACGGTCCCCCGCCAAGGAGGCCACACACCTGCTTCTCAGCTACCTGCCAGCACAGCCGTGCCTGCCTCATACACTGTCACCTAGCCAACCATGGGAAGAACAGTCAATGTTCCTGAGGACCTCCTGCACCGGGCACTACTCGAAGCACTTCAGTGTATTAGCTCATCTAATTCCCAAGCCCCGTGGGAATTTGCTGGAGGGGGAGACAATCTCTGGCCCACATTCCCACGTGGTTTCTATTCCCTATTTCTAGCCATGCTGTAAAGCTTACATAACCTAATTTGCATTGTGCTGCTATTTTAAAAGTCTCCAAAGAGCACTGCTTTAAGTATCAATGGAAGCTGTTAGCTCCTACCTAAAATGATAATGTGAGAAAGGATATCTATTCTTACGACAAACTCAACTCAGATTCTTAACTTAAAACTGTCTTTCTGGAAGATGCTATGGGAAAGGAAGGGACTTGTTCTTACATAAGAAGTACTAGCTCTGTGCTCCATACGTGACTGCTGGAGACACATCGACAGAGACTCACCTCCATGGGAGATAGTTTCTTGGCTCTGTGGTTGTTACTCAGGCACCATCCACCTCCCTTCCAGGCCTCCTGGTAACACTGAGAAATCTCTGGTTACTGGGTGGAGTGGCATCAGTGCGAGTTTGAATAAAAGAGAACTGTTCTTGTTCTGAACCACGGAGAACCCACCCCACCCAGCAAGGAGGCACGGGCTTGGGCTCAAAGGCAGTTACACAAGACCAGTCAGAGCAGGCTGTCTTCAGCTTTCACTGCTCTTACTGGCCTGGATCTTAGCGCTCTAGATTGCTAGAACCTAACTGCTGGGGATGGGGTGGGGGATCTCCTTAGTCCATTTCCCTAACTCTACTGAAAGTGACCTCCACGGCAACTGTTAATGAGACCTAAGAAACGGAGTTATGAATGATTTATTAGAAGGATAAAATTCCCCTTCTTTGTCATAAAAAAAACATGGTCAGTATCTAAACTAACTTGTTTGTTCTTCGCCATGTTATAAAAATTGCTTTAAAAGGACTGGGGTACCTGTCATTCATTTCACTCAGTTCACTGACTTGGACGGAGGTCCATGAACACCAAACCAGAGTTGGTTTCGAGCTGTCAAAACTGGCAGGAAGTACTGACCATCAGTGAACTTCCAACTGATGCCCATTTCAGTGATGTCAGAGGGCCCTTATTATGAATTTAAAAATAAACTATTAAATAAGTTTTGTCCTTTTGAGACTGCTAACACATTACCTGCCTCCCAACCTAGGTATTTACAATAGACCCAGTTTCCCCAACGAGAAGACTCTCAGGCTTAAGTGCTTCCCCTGGGCAGGCTCCTGTGTTGCTAACACCAGAGAGGACCTGGCACGGAGTGGGCACTCGGCCGCTGGATCAGGACTGGAAGGTGCTTGGCACTAGTCCGCCAGACCTCGCCCGACCTTTACAGATGCGAAAGCCACATTCATTCAGCACACACAGGTTCTGTATGGGAAAGAGAGCTGTTCCAGCACCCTTCAAGTACCGAAAAGAAAACTGCTACTTAGAGACAAATACAAAACATAAAATTCATTTTAATCTCTATATGTAAATACACCTTAGATTAGAACATCGGACACATATGAAATGTATTTATGGGACACACTAAATGACGCAAATCCTCACCAAACTCTCACATCTCTCAAATAAACTGCGTGATGGTTGAATAAGGTGGAAAGTGAGTTGTCTAGCTTCCTAGCCGAGAAAAGACAGGTGAGCTGCCTACGCCTCTATGGTCTCGGCAGACTAGGTATTCACCATACCGAGTCTTGCCAAAGTTGGTTCGGCAAATAGTTAGCTTAACTCAGCCAATTATATATTTCCCCACAGTTACCATGATATTTTGGTTTTGTCATTTTCTATTGCTTTTTTTTATGGCTTCTTGCTGTTGTATTAGGGCATATAACACAGATCAGAAGTTTCACTCCTCAGAGAAGTTTCTCTCCTGGAGAAATTGGCACTTCAACCCTCAGCTTAATAGCTCCATATAACCTGATCCTACCAGCACTGTTACCAATCTGGCTGCTTTTGAGATTCCAGCACTTTGGCCAAAAGAGTGCCCTGACATTAAAATATTCTTAGGTGAATTCTTTCCACCACTGAATTCTTTTATTTCAACAAGTACATGTGTGTGATTCACTTATGTTATATTGTAAGTTTCTACACACATAACACTTAACTCAGCAAAAGTGAAACGTGTCTCTTGAATAGAAAGTCATCACAATGGTATTAAACGCTGAAAATAATTATTTTACACTTAGATCATACAGATTTTTTAAAGTAAGGTGATGGCATAAGACCTAAGAGATAAATACATCATATATGATTGTCATATATGCATGCATGTTGTGGTCATTGATTTTTAATTACTTTTCTCTTTAATCAGAAAGTAAAAGAGCTTACCTTTGTATACTGAGAGCACAGCTTACAGTCACTATATCTCAGCCTATTTTATACAAGTGATATGGCTACGGAGGTCCGAGGAGAACGAGAATAAAGTGACATAAACGTGCTGAAAACTGCTTAAAAGTATTAACCTGAAATACACAGAGGGTCCAACACCAGTTTTAAAAATACATTAACGAGGTATTCCCAGCTCTTCAATTAATAACGGTGACTGACTGGTTCATGATTTTCAAACATTCACCCAAATTTTAAAAAGCAGCAAGGTTAAAGCAGCGCCCTCTGTCAGTGCCTGTTGCCCAGGTGAGTGCCGTGAGGACCAGGTGCCCGGGCCCCTCACTACGCTGCCCTGTGCTCTGCACCGTCAGCGTGAGGGACGCAGGGACCCATTGGACCGGATGCCGTGCACAAGAGAGGGGTGCTTCTGGAGCCTGAAGGAACATGGGCTGCAGGCCACGCCCCTAGCTGGGCGCCAGGCCCCATGCAAAGAATATGGCTTCACAGAGGATCCCTATCTCTGAGAAAGTATAATAGTGCTAACTGACGCAGTCAGGAGTGCAACTATCAGATTTATGTGCCAAAATAGTTTAAAAACTGTCAGAAGATATAGCACAGCTCACACACTAATTCTAAGTTCTGCATTGGTCTGTACACGCCCTGACAGAGACTACGCCAGGAGGGATCAAGTGCAGATATTGCTAGGTTTCCAAAGGAAAAGTTTTAAAACAGACACCGTGGCTTTGAGTAAAGTATTGCTCTTCTTTAAAATGTTCAGTCATTGCTTTCCCAAAGAAGGTGGCAGAGTGGTGTGTCTGAGAGCTGGAAAGCCTCAGGGGTCACATCGCTCTTAAGACCAAGACATAGGAATTGCCATTTCAAGCCAGACAACCTGATGGTTCTAGAAGTCAGAGAAGAAATCTTGAGGGCCCAAGTGAATAATAAATGGTGCGACGCTCAGAGGCTGGCAATAGGGGCTGTCAATGAAAAAACCACCTACAGTGGAGAAAAGAGCAGAGAAGCAAAACCTGACATTAATGTCACAGGAATTTGGTGAAGCCAAGAGCTTCATTTATATTTCTCTGCTCCTTCAGCTGTAAGTGGAATTTTCATTACAAAATGGAGGGGAGGGAGGGCAGAGGAGGGGACACTTAATTCATTACAAAATGTAAACAGTTGAACTTGCAATGTTACCACTTCTAACAAAGGGCTGACAGCTCAATTATTTAAGTAAAGCAGAGAAATGTAAAAGTTCGCAGCAACTGGGCAGGTTTACAACATGGTTAGTAACTTCCAACAAACAACAAAATTAAAAAAAAAAAAGGACTTGGTAGAAACCATTTGAAATGACTGCCATCATGTTGGAAAACAGCACAGCTCCCTCTCACCAATACACAGGGGTGAGCTACGAAGCTGGGTCAGCTACTTCAAAAGAATTTTCTAAAGAGAAATCTCCAGAGAGATTCCAACTTGGAATGCAAATTTGATGATCAATTTCAAATGACAATACAGCTGCAGCTGCCAATTAATAGTATTCCAAGAACAAAGAGGGCTATTATAAATATTTACTTAATAAAAACTGGACACTACCAGCCATGCTTTTTCTTCTCAGTGATGGCTCTGTTTCATCCATAGGTCAGCAAAATGAATCAATGAAACATGAAAACTTCCAGCCCAGCTGGGCCCTCCTGTTAAGGACTAGCCAGTAATGTACAGGACGAGAATGTTAAGTTCACAGCTATTTCTAGCAAGTGAGGAGGTTTTATTAAAGTATCACCCACCACTAATAAAGACAAAGGTCAAGGAACAGAAGTAACAATCCACTGTGTGATAAATACACATCTGAGAAGCGATACTAACATTTGTTTTAAATTGCCTATTTCATTCTCAGGTAGTGGTTCCAAGAAATCTGGTACATACATTTCCCATATTTTGTGAAGCCCATTCTCACTGATGCGCTGTGTTCCGCTCCGAAAAACAATTTAAGAGGGAAGAGTAAAGCTGATTTATACAAAAACAGACATTTTTAAGACACAGCAACTTGTAATACGGACAAGAGACTACAGTGGCGCCTTCATGGGGGTGAGTACCTTAATGAAACCATTACCTTCTAGTAACATCGTAGGCTTTCCAAACAAGGTGAGAGGCAGGGGCAGGCCGAAGTCCGCACCCTTTACAGACAGCGCAATGGGACCAACGGATCGCTTTTCACCAGCTTCAATTGGTGTCTAAAAATAAATGCTGACCCATGGCTGAAACCTGTCACTTTTCACAGCAGCACTCAACAAGAACTGGGACAATTGAAGAGCAAGTTTTTATGGGGACCCTGTTGCTGCTTCAGATTCTGGTGTAATTGAAGAGGAAAAGCCGACCCTTCAATGAATCTCAGAAACACTGTTAATCTGCTACTTGCATGAACGAGCCAGGGAGTGAACACAGTATCTTACAGAGTGAAGAAGGCCACAAGAACAAAAGAGGGTGATTGACCGATTAATTTATTATCTTTTAAAACTTGGAAATTCGAGAACCAAAATAATCACCTTCCTCTTTTCCCATCTCTGGGTGGTGCCACCGTTTTGATAAGCAATACTGGGGTCACAGGACGCCCTCGGTTGCCCCGAGATCGTGGGGGGCCCTGGTGTGGCAGGGGCACAGGGCACAGAGGGAGACTGGCTCAGACTCACAACCGCCTGGCTTTGTTTCAGCAGTATGCTTACAAATAGCTGGGTTTCTAGGGCTAAGCTATTATTAGTTTTCAATTCCTTGTAATCTTATACCAAAACATATAAAAAATAATAAGCTAAAACAATATCCAAACCCATATTTTATTGGCTTTAATTACACACTTCAGTATTTACAAAGTTAAAGTTAAATGAAGTCTCTATTGTATTAAAAAAAAATAACTACAGCCCGAATTGAAGTGCCCTGGGGCAAATGCATACCGCTCGCCAAGAACCAGTGACTGCGTCAGGAACCAGGCAGCACTCTGTGTCACAACAAAGCAGTTTATTTGTGATCAGTGTTTGAGACTCTATACATCCTTCACAAATTTAACTTTACATAATCTGATACTCCTCTTCAACTCTGAACTGCTAGACTTACTTCCCTACAAACAGAAGGGCTGGTATCAGTTATTTTCCGGAAATGAGGTACCGTTTCACAGAACTAGTTTCTTTTTTTGTTTGTTTTCAAGTTTTAGAGAACTAAATTTGCATTTGTTAAAATCAAAAAGTAGGAAAGATGTTCTTTACAAATAATTTTGATCAAGTATGTGTTCAAAGAAAGCAGGATAAAAAGGCTTTTTCTCTAACATTCTGTATGTACTGTGTTGCTGTTCAGTAGGAATGATTAGCTTCTGTCACTGGCTAAAAGAAGGAGTAGTGGGGGACAGGGTAGGTTGGGAATTTCATAACGGGCAACAGAACCATTCTCTTGGGTAAACCTACAGAGAAAAGAAACGGAGAGGACTCCAAATAAGTTTGATAATCCAATAAAAATTTCAGGTAAAAAAAAATATCTTACAATTATTATCATTAACCTTTTCCAGATTAGTCAGTCAGCATGTACCACAGAGCTCTCACAGTCCACCAATTTTGAAATGGCTCTTAATATTTTGATATTTTCCACTCCAAATTAAGATGGCTGCTGCACAGGGAGAACTGGTCTTCAGATGGCAATCTCTCAGGAGTGAATTTTAATGATCAAAAGCAGTGCTACTGAGGAGTATTCTAAAGTGCCTGTAGAAATTCATACTGGTTCTGTTCTGCATTTGGCCAATCACATTTTACAGGAGAATCGGGCTGTCAAGATTCAAAGCACATCTTTCTGTGCAGCCTGAGCTGCCCAGGAAGCCAGCTGCAAGGAGAGTCGTGACCGGGAGCTTAGCTTGTTGATGGCCATTGCCAATATTGGTCTGGCAAATCTGGAAAGATTAATAATTACGTTCTTAATTTTGTAATTAATGAGTTCTTGTGGCCTCGCAAACTTCTGCATACTCAAGCATGATTTGAAATCTCCTATTTCTAATCTTTAACCTATGGAGAAATCACAAAGCAGCAACAGCAGGTATTCGAGAGCACCAGATGATCAGAGGGGATCACCCCACATGCAACAGCTTTACAAAGGCCAAAGACATAGTAACCTTACAGCCAAAATAAAGCCTCGTTTTAGTAGGTTGGCATCACAGTAACATTTAAACCAAATCTTTTATGTGAAAAATGGGGGCATCAAATTTCACCAGCTTTGGAAGTCAGTTATATGGCACATAGAAAAGAGAAGCCTTCTGCAGTGGGGCTCAGAGGCCACAGGGTGAAAGTACAATGTTAGAGAAAAGGGAGAAGCAGAGAGAAAAATTAAAAAGATTGAGGGAAGACGTGAGTGTAGCTTAGAGCCTAGATAGAACAGTGTTTTAAAGGGAAGGGCAAAGCGCTAGCAGACCCGTACCAAGAACATGAGACTCACTGTGTCTGACAGACAGACTCAGGGCCCTGCCCTGGAGGCAGGTGTGTGGCGCTCACCTAGACATGTTACAGTGAGTCCAGTGAGTCAAATGTGTTTGGATCACGTGAGCAGACCTACTTCACAGGAAGGATGAGGTAGTCAGGATACCCAGAAGCTGGCTGAATGATAAAAGCAAATGCCCAAGGTGAAAGGACTTAGTTTGAATTTAGAGGCAATTCTGGGTGAACGCATTCTCTCGAATGAATCCCTACTTCCTAATCACCCTATGTGAGACCAGGGGTTGGGGGGCTGCCCACCCAGAGTGTGCCCCAGGGGACATTCAGGCCGCAGGGCCAGCTACAGACTCTGCACTGCGCCTTAGAAAAAACTCACCCCAAACACTTGACCCTGAGAGCTTCTCCAGGGCTCTCCAGGACATACATTGTCTAGCTTAACAAGGAAAGTGGTCAGATGGTTCCCTTTCTACTTATCCCTACAGTTACAAAACTGGATGAAGCTACAATTTAGCAGTGTCTTAAGGACCCAAATTTTCATCCAAACAAAAATGGAAAGCTGATGCATGAAGAAAAAAAGCAAAATGAGCAGCCATGAGGCTCAGGTGGAGGACCAGCACCCGGTGGCCGCACACGCGGGCCTTCCCCGCCGTGCACACACTTGCCAGCCCAGGCGGCGCTGACTCACCACGCTTTCTCTCCCTCTCTCTCTCTCTCTCTCTCTCTCACACACACACACACACACACATACACACACACTTGCTCCCATCTCTCTCAATGACAAACGTCCTGCGGATGGCCGAGTCTAGAACGGGAAGCACCCGAGTTAGGGAAAATGTCTGAGAGAGCATATCACTGACTCCAAACCCATTGCCTCCATTGCCACATAAACCTCATTCAAAAGCTATCCAAAGGGCCACTGTGGTTCATGTCTTTATGTGCTTTTACTTTTCAGTTTTGGAGGGAGAGGGGATACCCTGTGGTTTCCTAACAGGTGGTCTGGGCTTCCTGCAGTAAGCACTTGTCCCACTGTGGCGACAGCCCCAGCACCTCTAGGACCCGGGCATTCCACCGCTAAAGAAAATCTCTGGGTAGGGCGATGGCTGCCAATCTGAAGCGAGCACTTCCTCTCCCTGACTTCAATCCCCTGCATTCACCCAGTTTCCAGCCTGAAACTTAAGTGCAGCTACATAACGGCAAGCAGCCAAGCTAGAAACTGCATATGGCCCTTCAGTAGCCTTTGAATGGAGTATAATAAGTTGGCTGTAAGAAAAACTACTTAAAATACTTAATTTCAGTATGGTCAGAAACAGGCAATTAGAACAAGCAGACCTTCAATCAGGCAAAGCGGAGAGAAGAGCAACTCCAACCAAACCGAGAACCACAAGGTTGTGGCATTTTCAAAGGGAATTTAAGTTGGGTCACTAGAATGAACAGGTCTGAGATCCTCCAATTCATTTAAAGACACTCTAGATACAAACTGTGCCTGGGACTGCTGTGACAGAGTCGCTAACAGGAGAAACCGGTAAGATGGTGTACATACCATAGGCAGGGGCAGCTGTGCTGTAACCATATGGTGTTCCATAGCCTAGTGCAAAGAAGAAGAGATCACATCAGTCCGGGACGCAGGGCAGCTGGTACTGGCGCAATTCACAATGACCACTGGGCCAGGCCCCATGGGCCCTGAGGAGGTCTTCCAGATGCTGGAAGAATGAGAGCCATTCCCAGAACAGCTCGAGCCAACCGATCCTGTCGGTCCTGCTCAGAGTGGTGGTGTTCTGCATGGTCCACAGGCTCCCGGCCAAGCAGAACATCCTGTCTCCCTCTCACCACGCTGGCCATGCTACAGAATTATCGACCCCTGTGTGCCCCCACTAGAGTGGCAGAGATACTCTGCATCACCTAAATCTAGCAAAATGTCTGGCATAGAGTAACCACTGGCTAAATACAATTTGTTGAACAAAGGAATTCTCAGAACCACCCAAATAGCTAATTTCTCAAAGCTGGAAAAGACAACTTTCCAAGTCTCTCGTCAGAAAGCAGTGACAGAGCAGGCTGAAGCCTCCAGTGCCATCAGAGAGGACACCTAGATCAGGTGTGGGCTCCAGGGCAAGAGCAGCTTTCTGACATCTGAGTTCCTGGCCCCAGTGTGGGGTCTCTCAGTCAACACTGATAGAAATGACATCAGCATCCGGTGCCTATGAAAAAGGGCTCCTATTGTCAATAAAAACAAATACAAAGAACACAGAATTCTGAACCAGTTAGTTCTGGCACAAGTTTCTTCTATGGCCTTAGACACATCATTTATCAGTTGACATTTTCTCATCTGTAAAATGGAAAACCTTCCAAGGTACTTTATAGGTTGTAAGGATTCAAAATGCTATTATTAATAAAAGCTACAATCTTTAACCTTTCAGGAGAACAGCTTTAAAACATATCAATACTAAATCACTTGGGTAAATTTCTAACAGACACTAGAACAAGGGCACCAGTCTACATGGGCACATCACACGGGATCCACAACCCAGCAAGCTCTCTCGCATTACACAGCCCCTTTGCTTATATCATTTCCCCTGCTCAGAATTTTTTCCCTCCTCTAACTGAACAACTAGCTCATGATTTAGATCAGGACCAAATGCCACCTCCTCTGTGAAGTCTCCCAAGCTTGCTGGTTACTCCTTTGCCCACTCACCTTACAGCTTGCATCACATTGCATGGTGTTTATTCAAGTGTCTGTCCCTACCCTATCTGAACCCAAGCATGTATGAGGGCCGACAACAGGTTCTGGTCATCTTTGAAGGCCCAGACCAATCTCTGGTTGAGACAAAACACTCAAGTGCATGCTGAATAAGTAAACTGCTTTTAGGGACTAATTGAAATATTTCCTGAGAGATGAAGTTTTTTCACATTTTTGTGTATACTTAAGTCATATAAAACTGAGTGTAGTACAACTTAGTCTCAATGTTTCTTTTAGTATTTGATGCTCAGAAGTATATTTCAAGAGGACACAATGAGCTAAGATAAGCTGTAGGAACAGTATCAGAGAGCAAAAGAGAAATCAATGGTTAAAGAGTACTTGGGGCCCTGGCCGGTTGGCTCAGTGGTAGAGCGCTGGCCTGGCGTGCGGGGGACCCGGGTTCGATTACCGGCCAGGGCACATAGGAGAAGCGCCCATTTGCTTCTCCACCCCCACCCCCTCCTTCCTCTCTGTCTCTCTCTTCCCCTCCCGTAGCCGAGGCTCCATTGGAGCAAAAATGGCCCAGGCGCTGGGGATGGCTCCTTGGCCTCTGCCCCAGGCGCTAGAGTGGCTCTGGTCGCGGCAGAGCGATGCTCTGGAGGGGCAGAGCATCGCCCCCTGGTGGGCAGAGCTTCGCCCCTGGTGGGCGTGCCAGGTGGATCCCGGTCGGGCGCATGCGGGAGTCTGTCTGTCTCTCCCCGTTTCCAGCTTCAGAAAAATACAAAAAAAAAAAAAAGAGTACTTGGTACATCAAACCCAGGAAAGGGTGTCTCAGTAGCTAAAGCTACAGTTTCAAGAGTTTTACCCAAACCTCCTTGGAGATGAAACTCAATTACTTGGCCGCCACCAAGCAGGCCACTGGGGCTCTAATCCTGACTTCACATCTCAGGAACAAGACGGCTTTGAATTGCACCTGTTACTTAACCTCTCTGAACCTCACAGACTTCTGCAGTAACTGAGCGTTGGCAGGGAAATGCAGTTAAATAATATAATATATGTAAAAATACTTAACTATAGTCTCTGCTGTACAGAATATACTCCACAAATGGCATGTAACCTATTCACAATCTAAAATGACCTCATCTGAATCTTCTCTAGGCGATAAAGAACATCTTGAAGAGCTTCAGGAGACAGGCCTCTCACAGAGGTCAATGTGATGACATGAGAGAGAAGCCTCTACGGAGCAGGTGAGCCTGGCGACAAGCACACACAGGACTCCTGTCACTACTGCTGCCACTGGACGATGGCTGCTACCACTCAAGCAGGAGAGAGACGTCCCACAGTGAAGCAACCACAGACACAGCCGGATGAAGCCCCAGGAGAACATGTAATCAAAGGCAAGAGAGCTCGATAACTTGCCCATTGTTGTGAAATGAAAGCTGCTGCTAGTAAACAATGCATTAAATAAGGCAGAACAATGATTAGACTTCAGGAGAGACAGTGAGATGCACAGAGCATGCCTTCATTGGAATACAGACCGTATCAAACTCTAGCCTTGCCCCACACCCCCTTTGTGTCCTCACTCCTGAAATGGCACAATCGTCCAATCTAATTCCTCCAGCTCCAGCTTCTGGGCTTATCCTTGAAACATCATTCTGTCATTCTTCATATTAAATACATCAATCCTGCTTCTAAAGGACGTCCTTCCTCCTACTGGAGACACCTGCACTGCTCCTTGCCTGGGCTACTGGTTTACAAAAACCTTGTCTTGTCTTGTCACGTCCACTCCTGTTCCTGCAATCTGTTCTTCACACTGTAGGGTGATCTTGAAAACCAAGTCTGATCCTGTCACTTCTCAGAATCCTTCACGACATTGCCCTGCACTTAGGATTCTAAGACCAAACTCCAAACCACAGCTTCCAGGACCAGGACTGGGCGTCCAGCGTTAGCAGTCACTCCCGTCCCGCCCCACCTAGTCACTTCCATGTGACAGTCTGGCCTCCTGAATCTTCAGATGAGCCCAGTCCCTACCACCAGCACCGCCAGGGCTCTGCACACACGCTCCCCTCTCCACGCCTCTCCTCCCCTCACACTTCCCGAGTGACTCCTACTCCTTCTTCAAAGCTTGGTTACTTCTTCAGGGAAGCCTTCAGGGACCCAACAGACTAGCTCAGGTGTCTCTGTTACATCCTCCTACCGCATCATGGCCTTCCCCTTCACCGTCACCTTCTCTGTCTAGAATGCAATTGATTAGCATGTGTCACCTTTTGAGCAGAACCCACATCAGGTGTGTGAAAAAGCAGGCACACAATATCTGAATGAACGGGTCTATTACTAATAATGACACGTCTAGGAGTTAGGTCCCTACTGAGATCAACTTCTAGAAGTATAATTACACACTCACATCATCTACAGAACTTCCCAGTCTATTCTAATTCTTTCTTAGAGAAAAAGCAATAATCTAACTAAACTTCTTAGGTGTGTTACATAAAAAACAATGACTAGATAAAACCCAATCTTTATAACAATGTCGTCTTGATCGACAACTACCGATGGTTTACTTGTCAGGTTAAAAGTTCCATACTTTCGCCTGACCAGACGGTAACGCAGTGGATAGAGCGTTGGAGTGGGATGTGGAGGACCCAGGTTCGAGACCCCGAGGTCACCAGCTTGAGCACGGGCTCATCTGGTTTGAGCAAAGCTCACCAGCTTGGACCCAAGGTCGCTGGCTCGAGCAAGGGGTTACTCGGTCTGCTGCAGCCCCACAGTCAAGGCACTTATGAGAAAGCAATCAATGAACTAAGGTGTCGCAACGAAAAACTGATGATTGATGCTTCTCATCTCTCCGTTCCTGTCTGTCTGTCCCTACCTGTCCCTCTCTCTGACTCTCTGTCTCGGTAAAAAAAAAAAAAAAAAGTTCCATACTTTCAACATTGCAGAGAACTGAATTGTACTGAGACAAAAGGGTTAGGACAGAAGGCACGTTCTCCTGTCTCCCTCACGCCACGTGGGGAAACGGAAGGGAGAGCACCTGGAACTGCAAACATGTCCACATTTACTCTTTGCTTGGCCTTACCGCCCTACACCTGAGTTTCCTCATCTGGAAAATGGAAACAATTTCTTGTGAAGAAACACTGAAGATGAGAAACAATCAGAAATCAGCAATAGGCGAGTCTGGTGTAGAGTGCTGGGGTAAGTCAGTTCCCTGCTCTCCTTCTGTACTTCTGTAGCCTGTGATGGTTCCACAGGCGAGCTAAGGACACACTAATGATGGCCGGGCTTCACCACAGTTAAGCATCATCCTAGCAGCCATTCCTCTATCCTGCATCACCCGACCTATCTTCTCGGTCTCCTGTGAACACACTCTGCTCCTCCATCTGTGGAGTATCTTTCAACTTCCTCATCGTCAAAATATGTCCCCTCAACCAAGTGCAGCCTTCCTCACCCATCAGGTCCCTCCAGGGAGCCTCTAGCCACTCGGCAGACCCCTGCAAGAGCCGCGGCATTCTGCAGACTCTCTCCTTCCTGATTCTGCGCACGCCGCCCACCCCGTGTTGTTCCCTGAGCCTGTGTCTAGCCCTGGAAAACAAAAGAGACGCTGGTCTCCAGACCTGGGCCCAGAAAAAGAGGTGGATCTCCAATGGACGGTACTATACCTGGAGCTATGTAGCCAGGAGTAGTTGTGGCCCCAACAAAAGCTCCCCTCGTGAGCGTTCCTCTTCCTCTGCCCCGAACGGCTTGGACTGCTGCAGACACAGCTGTATTCACAATACCCTTTGCCTGTGAAACATAACACATTTTCATTACTAAGAGGAATATGGGCTATTATCCCATCATCTCTGCACTGTACCACCTCCTAAGAAAAAGAGCCAGCAGATGTGACAGCGAGTCCTCTATGACCCTTACACTGCCCTTCGTCACCTGTGAAATGAAACTGACGCCCACCTCACAGAGCTGTTCTGGAGACTGTGCTGAGCACAAATGACTTCTTTTCACTGGAGGGTTACCCAAAAAGAGTTCATTTGCTACATACAAATTTCAGTATCAAAGTACAGCCCAAGTCAGTTTAGGTCTGACTAAAGTAATTACAGACCCTTGATACCCAGGCTCTAAGTCCATTGAATTTTCTGCCCACAGACAAAATACTGCCAACAACAAACCACCTAGAATAAGCTGAGACCTTGAACAAGGCTTTTTAAAAAGACAGGAAGACCAAACACGTACCAGGTCTGCTCTAAGTTACTAGGACCTCAGGAAGATCATGTGATCTCCGAGTCTGTTTCTTCACTCTGGTGGTTGGCGGGAGGGCTGGGGGGTGGGGGTGGCAGTGTGTGTTTCATTCAAATACCAACTCTAAAGTCTCTTCTTGCTCTAAAACGCCATGGAGTTGGGTAAAGCCCCCTAATCTCTCTCTAGGGGATCTCCCAGTAATTGTAAAATGAGGATAATGATACTCGTTGTTTTCCTTGCTTCAGAGTACAAAGAGCAGCTTAGATATAAAACTGAAAAGTCATCCTGGTAAGTCAAGAAGTAACAGTACACAGGATTGCTAAAACATCCCTTTCCAAAAACTAAAATTTTAAGAAAATCAGAAGATATCTAGTTTTATATTAAATATTAGACTTACTTTTTTTTTTTTTTTACTTTTCTGAAGCTGGAAACGGGGAGGCAGTCAGACAGACTCCCGCATGCGCCCGACCGGGATCCACCCAGCACGCCCACCAGGGGGCGACGCTCTGCCCATCTGAGGCATTGCTCTGTTGCAACCAGAGCCATTCTAGCGCCTGAGGCAGAGGCCATAGAGCCATCCTCAGCGCCCAGGCCATCTTTTGCTCCAATGGAGCTTTGGCTACGGGAGGGGAAGAGAGAGACAGAGAGGAAGGAGAGGGGGAGGGGTGGAGAAGCAGATGGGCACTTCTGTGTGCCCTGGCCGGGAATCGAACCCGGGACTTCCGCACGCCAGGCCAACGCTCTACCACTGAGCCAACCGGCCAGGGCCTATACTTACTTTTTAATAAAAAGATGCAACAAGAACTCAAGCTAGAAACTGCTAATATGGCTGACTGTGAACTGGGTGAAGGGAAGGCGGATGGCCGCCAGGCGCGCCGACAGTCCACCGCCTCCCAGACACGGCAGCAGCCAGCACACCCCCGCCTCACGTGGAAACCCCAGTGCCCCGCCCCTCCTGGGCCAGCCTGGGGACTGCTGGGACGGCTGGGCAGATGATGGCTGCAAGGCCAAACGCACCCTGCACAGAGCACTGCCATTTTCCTTTCTGGCTGAAAGAAATCCAACTCACACATCCAAAACAGACTTCTTGGCAGGCAAGCACACTGAACACAGGAGTCTGAGTTTCTAAGATGGAACATTTCTAAAAATGAGTGAACATCAAGCAGACATTTTTTTAAACACAGCTTAATCAAAAGTAGTCAGGAAGCAACAATCTGGCGGGAGCCAAGTGACTTCACACAAATCAAACTTGCTCCTTCTAGATCCAAACTTAACTACCTATTAAGTCTCAGCATGAGGCTTCTCAAACACCGAAATGAGCTGACCAATTACAAAATGCACCCCATAAGAAAAGCACACCAAAATAAGGCAACAATTATCTTTCTACTAATTTAGAACATATTTTAGAGGATTTAGGAAAAGAAAATCCACTTATTCTCTCTGCACATCTTTCTCTGCAATTTAAACTATTTTTATTTCATCTCAGTAAAGCTCATTTCACTTGTTTATCTTTTGAATCAAAAAATGTAAGCAGTGTTTATTATAGTAAATAAAAGGGGTGGAACATAAAACAAGTCTCTAAGACAGGTATGATATACAACAGCAGAATGGCCAGGGCTTTGGAAGGAGCAGCTGGCTTCACAGGGAACTGCTACCATCAATAAGCTACGTTACTACACAGCGTCTTAATTTCTGCGGCCGCTTCCTTACCAATAAAATGAGGTCAATTCTACCCTCCGATAGCATATGTGAAAGAAACTGTTTAACACATAAAAATAATGTAAGCTTTCTTCTATTGGTCATTTAGTCTGTTTTTAATTGCTTTCTTTCTATCACATAATATATTTAGACATTATTACACAAGTACTCTTCATAAAGAGAATGTGTCATATTTATCTTTTTCCCTCACAATCATGCACATGGTATATGTCTAGAAAATATTTTTAAATGCATAAAACACTGGTTAGAAAAAACCTGTTATGCAAAAGCCGGAATCAGGAGGCATCTTTTCCAGACTTGCTGCCATCCAGGCCCTTAGCAGCACTGACATTCCCAACCAACAGAAGGAACACAGGGTCAAGTTCTACAGTGCCCCCCCCAAGAGAAAACCCAAAATAAATAGGGCAGAAGTTCAAAACCGAGAAGAAACAGAGAACATGTGCAGACAGGAAAGCAAGCCCATGTGCTCAGGCAGCTCCCGGCACCAGACATGCCGACACCTCGCTCAAGTCCGAATCGCTCAGCACGCCACCTCATAAGCTGTGCCCCAACCCCTCAATTCATGACAACAGCCTCTTTTTAACTTATAATTTGCCTAGAACAACTACACAGCAGCGAACCACTGACACACTTATATTGTTAATGACCTAACTTAAAGAAAGAAAAGATTGCTACATTGAAGGAAAACATAATTTCAGAAAAAGTTAAACTGGCATAAAAGCAGATAAGGAAACTTAATTCTGACAGTATTTTTCAATGACATTATAAAAGTTTAATGTGCAACTCATACCTGAGGGATAATCTTCTTTTTCTTGTTATTTGCTGCATTGGGTCCAGAAAAGAGCTTCTCCAGAGCAGCTAACGCTGCACTTGCCTTTGCCACTTTCTTATTTGGACCTGCACCTCTGAACTTCTGTCCATCTACTTCTACCTAAAACCCAGAACAACGCTCTCAGTTACCCATGCATTCCTCTCAGCAGGTTAATTCAAATGGATCATTCCCCAGAAAATATCCAAAGTCAAACAGTGCTGCAAGAACGGACTCTGGCCTGTCTGGTGGTGGTGCAGTGGATAGCACATCGACCTAGAACACTGAGGTCCCAGGTTCGAAACCCCAAGGTCACCGGCTTGAGTGTGGGCTATCTGGCTTGAGTGCCAGCTCACCAGCTTTAGCATGGGATCATCAACATACCCCCAAGTTTGCTGTCTTGAAGCCCAAGGTCATTGGCTTAAGCAAGGGGGTCATGCTCAGCTTGAGCCCCCCAGTCAAGGCACATATGCAAAGTAATCAATGAACAACTAAAGTGCCGCAACTACGAGTTGATGTTTCTCATCTATTCCCCTTACTATCTCTCTGGGAAAAAAAATTTTGACTCTGTCTAAAGCTATTTTGCATATAAGCTCAGGATATCCTATGTCTCTGAGGGGAAACTAAGGCTGCCTTGTACCCAGGTACACACCTCCATTACAAAGCGTTTGTCATGGCTTCCACCAGTCTCCGAGATGAGCTCATACTTAAGACCTCTTCTTTTTTCATTGAGCTCCATTACAGGATTTTTGCCGCTTGCTGTGAGAATAGGGCCCTGAGTTCTGACCTAAAAGAAAGTTCAAATAGGTAAGATTTCAAATATTAAATTTCTTGTTAATACAATTAAATTATGTCTGCTGATAAAGAAGCTCAAAAACTGTAGTTTAAAGCATTTAGGGACTGGGATGCACGATCACCTCCATACACAAGTGACGAGGTATCTCTAAAGCTATGGAAACTCTCCCAGCAATAAGCATCACGGTCAGTCGTGTGGCCGGTCTGCCTGTGAAGCAGGCAGCCCAACAATTGGCATTCAAGAGGAACACAGTCCTGCCAGTTCATGGGGCTGCAGGGTCTTATCTGTGCTGTCCATGATGGAAGAGCAGAACCTAAATGACTTCCAAAGTGGACAGGACGGCTGAGATTCACATGACGCCTAGGCATTCACTGTTTTTCTTCATCGTTAGGGTTAGAAAAAAATAACTCAATTTAGGAGGTGGGAAGAAAATGTCCCTTAACACTTAAAAATAACAGTAAAAGTAGTCTTTTCCTGTTCTCAAGGAGCCAGAGCATAGTCAGAGGGACACACATAACCACTGTCAAACAATGTATCATACATTATGAAACAGATGTAAGTTATGGAAACACAAAAGACAGAATCACTTTCTAGGGCCATCAGGATAGTTTTCCTAAAGCGACAACGTGAATCCACCCATGAAAGGGAAGTGCCAGGCCATCAACAACGGAGGAGAACATTCTGTACAGAGTAGAAGGAAGTTCAGTTGAGCTGACTGAAGGGCTCAGGAGAGTAAGGCAGAACCTGATGGGAACCACACCTGAGGAAGCCAAAGGACCCTGTCCCAGGCAAGCGGGCTTTGTCTTCACCATGGACAGCGGGGAGCCACTGAAAAGACTTACTCTGGGAAAGCTCAAAGTTAGATTTGTGTTGTAGAAAATCAGGAGTGGTAGAAAGAACCAACTTGAAGAAGGTTAAGGGTAGAGGGAAGAAAAGTAATTCATGTAAGAATGTGAAGGTACAAATGAAGAGAGATGTTAGCATCAAAAACAGAACCACAAAATGAGACAACTATCATTTCGAGAAAGGAAAGACCAAATGACTGAGGACTCTTGAAGTCAGAGATCATATCTTTAATTCCACCACAGTAGTTGCTCACGAAATGCTCAACAGAGAAACAAATGCCCCAAAGCAGGACTGTGCCCAGAAGCCTGCGGGACAGCAGGTGCGCTCCGTGAGCACGCTGTGACAGGGCGGGGCGCCGACGCTGCGCAAGTGAAACATGGCAGGTGCGCTCCGTGAGCACGCTGTGACAGGGCGGGGCGCCGACGCTGCGCAAGTGAAACATGGCAGGTGCGCTCCGTGAGCACGCTGTGACAGGGCGGGGCGCCGACGCTGCGCAAGTGAAACACGGCACTACTTTGAAAGGCAAATTCAATAAACATTTCTGAGTCTTTTTAAATAAATATCACTTCTTCAAGAGTTTTTACAATCTACATTTTTAAAATGTCAAGGCAAATTTCCAGTCTCCAGCTTTAAAAGGTAATAAATAATTTTTGAAACTAGTCTATGGTAATCTCTCTGCTTTCCAAATCTGAAATCACTTTTATAAAAATGAGTCAAGACATCAAAATATTTGCATTTCTAATCAGTTACAAATACTCTAAATGAAGAATAGGGCTTTGTTCCCCCCACCATTATTACATCAACAGAAACAAAGCAATTATGTATTCACTCCCAACAGCTCCCAAGACTAGTGGCTGCTGTTAGTGCAGCCCACACTGCTCTCCCTTCCTAATTTCCTTCAAACTGAACAAACAGTCTGAGCCTCATAATTAATGCGCTCTTTCTCTTAGTATTTCTAACACTGCCAGCAAAACATCTCTCCCTGCCTGTGACTACCGCTTGTGAACGACTGGTCCTCTCAGAAGCCAGGCTCCGAGGCCTCTATCCTCCACATCACACAAAAAGTCGGGTGGTTTTCACAGTCCGCAGTCCCCATCGGGCCCCTCTGCACTGGCCACCTGGCACTCTCAGGCCTTTTCTTTCACAACTCCTTGGTCCTCGCTGTCCTCTGATCCAGAATGTCTTCTTTCCACCTCATCCCCAAGAAATCCTACTCATGGTCTAAAACCTTGTTCACATTTTACTCCCTTTGGTTTTACACGTCTGAAAGTCTCACAATCACTCCCTTGTAGAGTTTACATTATTCTATTCATTTTGCAATCATACAGCTTATCACATTCCAGAATAATTAGTTATAAACATGTCTTTTGCCCTTCTAGCCTGACGGCATCTTGAGGCTCTGGACACAATTTCTTCAGCAACTGGCAGTAAGCAGATACTAAAAGGGAGTTATAGTCTGGCAAAATTATAGTTCTTAGTAAATATTCACTCTTACAAATGACAAATTCTTATAAATGCTAATGTAAGCTCTTGCAGTTACTTGGAAGCCAATTTCCCTTATGTAGAATGCAATAAACAAGGGCTCCATAAATTTTCAAATATGCTGTGATTACTCAGTGCCTCGGTCCTGTCCCACTCTACCGTCTGCAGTGACAAGCTCCCAGGTCAGGACCGCCCCAAGTCTGAGGCACATACGTCAAGCTCTAAGCCTTACTCAGAGCCGGTCCAACTAGTGATGCCCCACTGTCCCCAGCTTACCACAAGCTTCAAATAATCCTAAATTTCCTCCACTAGGTCTTTTTTTCCCCTCTTCAATTATTGTTAATATACTTGTGAAATGCAGCTAGAGAGAAATGCTAGTTAGATATGTTGTACAGTACATAGTACATTTACAGATATTTTTAGTACTAAGTGAGAAAAAAGGATGTAAGACTGCATAGAAATGACTGCCCTCATAAAAATGACTATAGAAAAAAGGCTGGATGGAAATAAACCAAAATATTAATAATGGCTACCTCTGCAATATAGACATTGTATATGCTTTTGATTTTATTTACATTTTTCCATATACCTCAAATTCCCTACAATTAATACTATTTTCTAAGGAAAAATATATAAGCATACCTCTAAGGTACTGGAGGTTTCAGTTGTAGAATTTCCAGTATTATTGCTTGAGTTTGAAGACACTGTTTCATTTTTGCTTTCATTATCTGATTTTTCATCGGAACTCATACATTCAATATCTGCATCAAAGCCTGTCGGGTATCCCATTGCCTGCAATACCTGTACAAATTACACTAAGATTCAGTTTTATTCAAACACCAGAAACCACAGAGAACAGCTGAAATACTAAGAACAACAGTTTCAAATCCCCAACATTTGAATCCATGAAAAATACCTTGTAGAACAAGATAGTACCCAATCCACAAGTCCTTGCTCTTACCTACCAGGGTGTCACCACAGGAAATGGGAAAAGCCTCCTAAGAGTAATTACATTTAAAAGATGACAGAAATGCAAACCCAAGGTTGGTCCTGGTTTTTTTAATTTGAAGGAAAAAGGTATAAAAAATAAAAATAAGCAGAATAGCCAAGTTTAACCAGCGAGATGTTTGAAAAGTAAAATAGCACATTGCAAAAAGTACAATGGACTAGAACGGAAAAGATGCAAGGGTCTAATCCTATATTTCTCCTCTGGTCCTCGATTTTTCAATCTGCAAGACAGGAAGACTGACTGCTTGACCTCTGAATTCTATGATTTCATCCAGTAGGAGAAATCAGCACAGAAAAGCAATCAGGAAGTTTTCTTTACCTAGGCTGGAAGCCAATCTGCAGGCCAATTACAGAAAAACATCTGAAGCTTCTGTTACTATTGACCTCTTTGCTTTTACCTAAACCATAGTTGAAAGAAATGATTTGGTCTCTAGGTTTATTCTCTACGCCGAGTGAACCAGAAACAGTTTGAGGTTTGTGTTTCCATCCCTGCGCCTCACAAAACCCAGTCACTTATGACTTGGCTTCCTCCAGTGCCCATTCTTCCTACAGTTCATTCAGTGGCTGGCATCTCTCATCTTTTTCAAAATACGGTTTCAGAAGAGAGAGAATGCAAATGCAAACACGAACATAAGCAGGCATTCCTTTTAAAACCTCCCTCCAGATTACACTGCTTTTCAGCATACAAGAGAATATGTTACTAGCTTTTTTTTTTATATACAGAGAGAGATTGAGAGAGGGATAGTCAGGGACACACAGACAGGAACGGAGAGAGAAGAGAAGTATCAATCATCAGTTTTTCATTGCGACTCCTTAGTTGTTCATTGATTGCTTTGACCGTGGGTCTTCAGCAGACCGAATAACCCCTTGCTCAAGCCAGCGACCTTGTGTCCAAGCTGGGGAGCCTTGCTCAAACCAGATGAGCCCACGCTCAAGCTGGCGACATCGGGGTCTTGAACCTCGGTCCTCCACATCCCAGTCCAACACTTTATCCACTGCACTACTGCCTGGTCAGGCTGTTACTAGCATTTTTATAAACCTCTTTTAAACAGACTGATACTGCATTGACAGTTACTAATTTAAAGGTTTATACCAGAAAATGTAGATAGAGATAGTTTTCTAAAGATCCCTGTTATTTGTTTTAGCTTTTGACTAATGTTTTAAGTTTCTGGAATGTAAAAAGCACATCATATTCCTTTACAATCCCAGCTACACCTAACAGATGCCTCTCAAAAAACTGTCCTGAAAACTTATTAGAGGATGCCAGGGACTGCGGACCTAGGAATGTGATTCACTATAAGGGACAGGAGACAACCTTTTGGGTGACAGTATCTTATTTCTTCACCAAGGTGGCAGTTACACGATTATAAATATTTGCCAAAACCATATATGTAGAAATTATTTTACTGATTATAAATTATAGCTAAATAATGTTGGTTTCAAAAAGACCAAAAAAAAAAAAAAAAGAAGAAAGAAGGAAGAAAGGAGGAGGAAGAAAGAAGAAAGAAGGAGGAAGAAGAAAGAAGGAGGAAGAAGAAAGAAGGAGGAGGAAGAAGGAAGAAAGAAGGAGGAAGAAGGAAGAAGGAGGAGGAAAAGGGAGAGAGGGAGGGAGGGAGGGAAGGAGGGAGGGAGGGAAAGAAAAACCTGATAATCACACAAATGACAAGCTGGGCAGCCAGCATTTATAAACAATGTCATCTTTTATAAAGGACTATCAATATAAATAAAATAGCATTACTCTAAACAAAAAATGAGCATAAGAACTCTGTACCAACAGAACTTGAAATTAATTCACCCAATTCATACAGAAAACTTGGCATTCTGTTGAACACTTCAAATTATAATTTCCTGGCCCTGGCCGGTTGGCTCAGTGGTAGAGCGTCGGCCTGGCGTGCAGCAGTCCCGGGTTTGATTCCCGGCCAGGGCACACAGGAGAAGCGCCCATCTGCTTCTCCACCCCTCCCCCTCTCCTTCCTCTCTGTCTCTCTCTTCCCCTCCCGCAGCGAGGCTCCATTGGAGCAAAGATGGCCCTGGTGCTAGGGATGGCTCCTTGGCCTCTGCCCCAGGCGCTAGAGTGGCTCTGGTCGCGACAGAGCGACACCCCGGAGGGGCAGAGCATCGCCCCCTGGTGGGTGTGCCGGGTAGATCCCAGTCGGGCACATGCGGGAGTCTGTCTGACTGTCTATCCCCGTTTCCAGCTTCAGAAAAATACAATAAATAAATAAATAAATAGATAGATAGATAGATAGATAGATAGATAGATAGATAAATAAATAAATAAATTATAATTTCCTTGTATAAATTGAGAATAAAGCCAAGAACACTTTCTGACATCCCGAGTTCTAAAAGTGGTCTGGTAGTATTTCACACTAAGCACACTAATGTCGTTCAGTTATATCCTCATCGATGTTTTGTCAAGAAAACACCTTGTCCACTGAGCCCTGCACATTTGCTTTCCCTGGGTAATAGCATCCCCGAGAGGACATGAGTAGTCTGGAGCTAACGCTGGCTAACAAGACGCAAGTCCAAAGCCAAGAGTCACAAGGAGATTTGATTTATTCCAATAAAAACTAGAGACACACCAGTTTTCCCTAATTTAACAAAGACAGTTAAAATAGTCTCATGTAAATTATTTAGCGCTGCTGCTCTCTGCCCTTTCCTTATGTATCAAATTCATTTATTTATGTTATTTTAGTAACATTTCAATACATGGATAGTTTATATAGGTTGTATAGATTATATATAACTCAAGGGATACAGTATACTTACAATGCAGCTCAACTGACAAAAATTTCAAATTAAGTCATGTTCTATGAACACATTTTAAGATTAACTAGTTATATGTTATAAAAATAAAAACAAAAAAAAAAAGCTTAAGGAGTAACTGTAACCAAAGTTTGTTTCGAGTGAGAATTAAGGCCAAAAAACTGCTAGACCAAAGAAAAGTTGAGTTTCAAATGTCTAACAAACAAATCCAACCTAATAAACACATCGAATGAGCTGAAAATCATACGCTGATTCCTGGAAACAAGGTGACTGGGGAATCCAGTGTAGCCACGCCTTTTTTCTCCAGAAAGGGGGCTGAGACTGAGAAAGACTGCCCCTCAAAGACTAAGCCCAAGAATCAACAGAAAACACATAAGAACAATTCTACCCCATGGCTCTTCGCTCAAAACGAAGTCATATCCATGGCTTCTGTCTGATAGAGGTCTGATGACTCCAGAAAAGTCTCCAAAGAGCCTTTCCCTTTGTCCCCTTCTAACTGATCTTGTCCCCACAGTGAAGATTCTTTTCATGAACAATGGCTGACTCTGCCCCACGGGTGCCCTCTGGGAGGACTCTAAGAATGGAGAGGAAGGGAAGACTGCCCGGCACTTCAGGCCGGCCGGGGCTGGGCGGGCAGGCCCTGTGGGAGATACTCCTCCTGCTTTGCTTCAATTCTGTGGTGGGATTTGTCCCACAGCCACAGACCCACACCAAGCTCCTGAGGTAGAAACGCAAGGATTTTTATCAAGTGGGACCTACTTACACAAACATATGTGGGGCACAAACTTCTCTCAAACTCATACAGAGCCTTTAATGTGGTATAACCTTCTGGATGGCAATATGTGCCAGAAATCTCAATACATATCTAACGAATTAATGGATCATTCAAATGGGCATTCTTCTTGACATCGTAATTCTATCTCTAGAACAGTGGTCCCCAACCTTTTTTGGGCCACGGACTGGTTTAATGTCAGAAAATATTTTCACGGACCGGCCTTTAGGGTGGAACAAATAAGCGTATCACATGACCAAGACAAGTATCAAGAGTGAGTCTTAGCCGGATGTAACAGAGAGAATCTGGTCATTTTTAATAAATAAAACATCGTTCAGACTTAAATATAAATAAAATGGAAATAATGTAAGTTATTTATTCTTCCTCTGTGGACTGGTACCAAATGGCCCACGGACCGGTACCAGTCCATGGCCCAGAGGGTTGGGGACCACTGCTTTAGAATATATATTAAGGGATAATCAGACTCGTTCAAAAAGATGCAAAGCAATGAACTGGAAGCATCTAAATCTAAAAGGATTAGTGACACTGTGGTAGAATAATAATGAAATATTGGGCCATCAGTAAAAATGAGAACAATTTTGTGATAACTATAAAAAAACTCAATATTAGATGAACAAAGAAAACACAATACTATTTTAAGTGTATATTTTCTGGGTCCCATCATTCCTCACCTGAAACCCTTGGGGCAAAATTGTTTTGAGAATTTATACTTCTCAGCATTTAGAAAGCTACTACAATATCTTTACCATATATTTTCTAAATCTCCAGTGTTATCTCAGGTGCTACCTCATGTTTGGGCAAAGAAGAACAGTGTGTCCGTAAAGTCATGGTGCACTTTTGACCGGTCACAGGAAAGGAACAAAAGACGATAGAAATGTGAAATCTGCACCAAATAAAAGGAAAACACTCCCAGTTTCTGTAGGATGATGTGGCAGCATGTGCGCATGCGCAGATGATGACGTAACACCGTGTATACAGCGGAGCAGCCCACGGCCATGCCAGTTGAGATGTGGACGGTACAGAGAAAAGTTCAGTGTGTTCTGTGGCTCGCTAAATTCGAATCCGTGACCAAAGTGCAACGTGAATATCGGCGCATTTATAATGAAGCGCCACCACATAGGAATAACATTCCTCAGTGGGATAAGCAGTTGAAGGAAACCGGCAGTTTGGTGGAGAAACGCCATTCTGGTAGGCCATCAGTCAGTGACGAGTCTGTAGAGGCTATATGGGCTAGCTACCTAAGGAGCCCTAAAAAATCTGTGCATGAGCCCACATCGAACTGCACTGAATAGGTATGAAACTGGGAGAGTTTTCCTTTTATTTGGTGCAGATTTCACATTTCTATCATCTTATGTTGCTTTCTTGTGACCGGTCAAAAGTGCACCATGACTTTACGGACATACTGTATACATAAAATATTCACACTAAATAGAATAGTAAAGACTAAAAATAGCTATATATCAGTTCAGGTCAGGTTTTTCTATCAAGTGCGTTTGTATCACACTTAGAAGAGTACTTTTCATTTTCAGTGCTTTTTGGATTTTGAAATTGCAGGTTAAAAGGGGATTGGGTTGGAAAAATATGTACCAAAATATTAATGGTCATTATGAGAACAAAGAGCATCTAAATCAGTGGCAATGTGGTCCCTACCGCCCACTAGTGGGTGTTCCAGCTTTCATGGTGGGCGGTAGCGGAGCAACCAAAGTATAAATAAAAGGATAGATTTAACTATAGTAAGTTGTTTTATAAAGATTTATTCAGCCAAACAGTGAAAATCTGACATAAAGTACTGGTAAGTATTATTATTATATGCTTTAACTTGCTGTAACTCTGCTTTATAAATTTTATGAAGTAAAGTTACTTCCCTACTTTATAAATCACCATTACAGTGGAACCGGTGAGCGGTTAGAAAATTTTACTACTAACAGAGATAAAAAGGTTGACTACCCCTGATCTAAATCTCTTCATATTGTAAAATTTGCCACTCTACTAACTCACCCAAATTTTACTAAATTGCAACTTGCTATGAGGCCACTAGCTTATATTAATGGTTATTATAAAAGAAACAACCCAGAAACTGTGTCTCTGCATCGTAGGTGCCTTTAAAGGATATCATTGCTATCCCTTTTTCTGAAGACCTACCAAGGAGAATGCCCGCCTGACGTTTATACTAAAACTGTGACTCTCGTAATCAACTATCCACTCTTATGTCATAGACAGTGGACTGGTATTCCACACACTTTTTTGTGTCAGATGCAGATAACTCAGGTCTCTATCTGTGATTCATTCTCAGTACACATTATAGCTAAATTAACAAACTGTATTTTTAGCCTTATTCCTGGATTCACCTTTACCCTCATATCTGGTTTTCTCCTTCTGCCTCAGAATTCATACTATTTAATCACACCTGAAGTACCCCTTTATAAACAAGACAGAACATAAATAATGTTTTACATTTTTAAAGCTTATCTGTTTTATTTCTGCATTGTTCTTATTATTACCTGACATGTTTTTGTTTTGTTTTGTTTTTTACAGAGACAGACAGGAACGGAGAGAGACAAGAAGCATCAATCATCAGTTTCTCGCCACGGCACCTTAGCTGTTCATTGACTGCTCTCTCATATGTGCCTTGACCATGGGGCTACAGCAGACCAAGTAACCTCTTGCTCGAGCCAACAACCTTAGGTCCAAGCTGGTGAGCTTTTGCTCAAACCAGATGAGCCCGCGCTCAAGCCGGCGACCTCAGGGTCTTGAACCTGGGTCCTCCGCATCCCAGTCCGATGCTCTATCCACTGTGCCACCACCTGGTCAGGCCTGACATGTAATTTATTCATTGATACCTTTGTTCTCTGTCTCCCCATCCTCTCACACTAGAACACAGACTCCAGGGGGCAAAGACTATTCGCTGCTATGTCCGCAGATTCTAGGATCATGTCTGCATCTGCATTAATAACCCTTGCCAGATGAAATGGTCATGAGAACAGACCAATTATATACCTTATGCCCTACTGTCACATCACAGAGCTTTCCTTAAGTGGGAACTGATCTTCAGCCTACATGGTCCTTGACGTTTTCACATTTGTCTGCAAGAGCTGAAATGTACTCTTTAGAGAGATTCCAATATTTAGGAATTTTCTAGAAAGCTACATGAATGACTGACTTGCTCAATCCTGAAACCTTATTCCCTATGGAAATATTCTGAAATACAGAAAAGGCATCATGCACAAAGATAATGATCTAATTTGTTTATGACAAAAAACCTGCAAACAGCAAAATACCCAATGGCAGGGAAATAGTTACACAAAATTAGAAGTAAATAAGCCAACATTTATACAAATATTAATTATGTGTCTCAGAGATATGCAACAGACATTTTTATTTTACTTCCACATTTTCAAAATTTTGCATAACACATATTTTACAAACAAAAAAGAGTTTTGCGATCCAGAGATGACAAAATGCTTTACATTATTAAAGCCTTTAAAAGTTTTGTTAATTTACTCTAGGAAACTAAGCACCTTATGTACAACATGAAGTCACAAAGCACCTGTAGGTAAAAGACATACAGTACCTTCACTGCCACATGAAGTTTTGCTGTTTTCTTAGATGGTCCTGAGGCTTCGTATGTTGTACCATCCACATCTACAGACATTGTGAATACCGGGGCGTGGACAGGGCCAGACTGAGATAAGAGCTTATACTGAAGCCCAGGCCGGATCTGATTTAGCCGCATTAATGCATTCATAAGGTCTATTGCTTTACTATCCAGAACTGTTAAAGAAAGAAGAAATCAGAAATTAGACCATTTGCTTTCATCTATGCATTTGTAGGTTCCTAAACACATACAAATAAACTTCATAAAAAATTCTAAAATTACTTCAAGTATTATGCTAACATCACTGCAAAAGTAATCTGCACCACTATATCTACACAGTAATTCTAGCTTGGAAATACTAATGTATCCTAGCAATGAAGCTTGGAAACAAAAAATGTTTTTCAATCATCAATTTCTCAGTTAAAATCTATTCTAAAAACACCAATTCCAATCAATTAAATTATTCACTTCATAATTTTTATTTTCCTGAGACTATAAATCCTTTCCAGTTATTAGCTAGAATAATAAAGATTTTATATACTTTTCCTCAAGTTCCGTTTCATCTTCTTATTGGGATCTTTGTCGTCCCCTAGTCCATCTTCAAATGGCCTCTTCAGAGCTGAAGATCCAGCACCTAGAGAATGACAAGAGTCACCGCCAGTCAGAACAATAGTTCCGCTTCCTCCGCCGAACCTGCCTAATATGCTCAGGAAAGGAAACCTTACACACAACGCCCACAGCACTCTCCCACTGAACAATTAAATTACAATATTTACAACCCTGTTAACAGCAAAAACTTTTCCAGTAAATCTTTATAAAATAATTTAATATTATCCCTTTTTATAAATATTTGTTTTCCCATTCATTCACATACACAAATACAAATATCTATGCAAATATTCTCCTCTATTTGCATGAACAGAAAAAAGTTTAGAAAGATATATATCAAAATGTTAAAGGTAGTTATTTCTGGTACTATAATTTATTCTTACTTGGGTCTTTATATTTCTGTAATTTATTGTTTGTATAAAATTTTTCAGGTTCACACGTTAAATCTTAGGCTCTTGGAAATCTGATCATTTCTCACACAACAAAATATTCTTTTGTCTGCCTGTTCAAATCCTTAAGATTTTATTCACAGTTCATCTTTTCCATGCAGTTTTCTTCAGCTTTTCTCTCATCTCATTTTGCTCAAAGATTTTCTGTGGTATCAGAAATATAAAGTGTCCAATGTGGTGGTGTGTCATTGGCTATATATAGAGAGAGAAGTCTTGTGTTTCCTTAGTGTTCTATGAAGGTCAAAGATACTTTGTCCTTGTCTTAGATCTTTAAAACTAACACAAGACTTAGAAACAACATAATGGGCATGAAACAAAACTGAGCTGATACTATGAATTTCCTGGGTAAAGCAGCTAGTTCATAATGCTGTCAGGCATAAGGCTATGCTGTCCAAGTTCAAACCAATCAGAGGAAAAGAGGGGAGAGGAGGGGCGCGGAGGGGAGGGGAGGGGAGGGGGAGAAATGAGAAGCATTAACTTATAGTTGCAGCACTTTAGCTGTTCACTGATTACTTCTCATACATGACATGATGGGGGGCTCAGGCCGACCCAGTGACCCTTTGCTCAACCCAGTGACCTTGGGTTCAAGCCAGCAACCTTGGGCTCATGCCAGCGACCTGTGCTCAAACTGGTGAGCCTGTGCTTGAGCCGTATAAGCCCATGCTTGGGGTTTAGAATCTGGGATCTCAGTGTCCCAGGTTGACACTCTATCCACTGTGAAACCACCAGTCAGGAAACCTGTCCTAGTATTTCAAGGAACTTTGTGCCTTCAACTTAAAAAAGGTTGCTGGGTTTTTTCTAAAGCAAAGTTATGCTCAAGAGAGTTCCCACAAGATTTCCAGATACTTCTAATGAAACCCTATAATATCGACATTAACTACATATTCTCTGATCATCAAGGCTCACTGTCTCTTGGGGGAAACTGACTTCAGCATCTGCCTGAGTAAATGCTTACCACTCAGGTCAATATAGCTTGATGCTCTCTGCTAGAAAAAGCACTATCTGCTTCTATCTGCTTAGTGTTGAATTTCATCCGCATTACATAAAATTGAGTGTGCCAGTCTCCCAGAAAGCCATCTTTAAGAGATAAAAGTTCAAAGGGAACAAAGTCTACTCAATCATTCAACCACTCGTTAAATTACATTAAAAGCTGCTCCCTGATTGTGGGGAAATCACAAACTGGCTTAAAGGCACAGATCTAGTCCCTAAATCCTCCAGCTACATAGAGTTCCATGGATTAAGCTACATTTTCCCATCCCAGCCATTGTAACAGCTGTAAAATCCGGGGATAATCATAATAGTAATCTGGGGAGAGGGGAAATGGGCTTGTTTTACAAAACACAAGTAATTTTCAACCCCTATAATATGTAAAAATAAGAAGTAATCCTTTGAGAGGCAACAATTTTTAAAAATAACATGCGAGTGCTTTCCACCTGCCTGGCACTGTTCGTAACACTTTAGGTGCATTAACTAATTTAATAATCACCTTTGAAGCCTGTACTTTTATCATCTTCATTATAAAGTCATTCATGTATTCATTTAGCAACAAATATTAACTGAGCATTCTCTATGTGCAGGATAATTTTAGGTGTTTCAAAGAGCTCCCGTGAGGTGGTGGGAACTACGGTTCTGAACACAATGAAGAGAAGTAAGAGGCTTGCTGGGGAGGAGGTGCTGCTATTTTATCTGTAGTGCTCAGCAGAAAGGTCAGAAAGGTACAGGTGACCTTTTGATTAAGACTTAAAAGAAAATAAGACTAAGCTAGTCATTATTTGGGGAATGCGTCCCAGGCAAAAACAACAAACAAACAAAAACAAGTGAAGTATAAAGGTCGCCTCAGGACCAGGACAGGAGATGGCCCAGAGTCCTGCGGGGCTGGTGGCTGGACTGGCCGAGCGGGGAGAGACCACAGAAGAAAGGGGCGGGGCAGTGGTCCCAGCCCTCGCTGCCCGACTCACCAGAGGACCTTTTCCAAATATCCGAGTCCACAATAGTACAAGGGAGTAGAGAGAAAAGCTGGACAGAATACAGAATAAATCTACATTCTGGGACAATAAAGACCATGGAGTTCAGATCTGGGAGATGAAGGAAACCCTGCATTGGGGGCCACAGTTCCCTAAGGGGCATCATCCAGAAACAGCCAGTAAGAACTGCACACACAGGTCTCAGGGGGCCCACAACTGAAGTTTGAGGACCACCAAGCCCGGGAGCCTGTTGAATCCCCCACGCCGTGGGCAGGGCCTCTGCAACGCCACACACGGGAGTACAATGAAGTAACATCGCAGAGTCTAGGCCTCCCCGGGGCTGAAGCCTAGCCTCACATCACCTTAATCCCTGGGGACACTCAAATGCCCCAGGACTGCCAATCCCAGCACCATCTCCTAGAAACAAATATAGACCCACCTGGGGCAGGTGATACTACTCTAGGCTTTAAAATCTCTACAGTTTTCTCATTTTAGGTCTCCAGCATTCATAATAATCAGGTTCATAAGAAGACAAGATATTATCAAAAATCAAGAGAAGCAGCAGACAAAAAAAACAGAACCAAAGGGCCCAGACAGAGCTTTCAAAACAAACTTTATTCAAAAGAATTAGAATGCTAAGAAAATAAAAAGTAAAAAATAAAGAGTTTATGAAAGAAAATCTGAAACTTATAAAAAAAAAAGAGCCAAAATTTTAGAAATGAAAAATACAAATTAAAAACTAGTAGACCTTAAAAAAAAACAAAACAAAACTAGTAGACCTGCAAGGGGAAATAGATAATACACAATAGAGGAAAAGCGACATGCGCTTTTAGTAATTCAGAGAACAAGTAAACAAAAATACAGTACAGGTGTATCGGATTTGAACAACACCATGAACAAATGTAGCCTAACATGTAGGAACATTCTGACTACCAACTGAAAAATGTACATAATTTTTCAGACAGAATCATTTACAAAAACTAAGTACTGAGACATAAAACAAGTATCAAGAAATATCAGAAGGGAAAAAATACCAAAGGATAGAACAAACAAACAAAGCATGTCTTCACATTGTAGAATTAGTGGAAACTCAAAGTGGTAACTAAAAAATCCTTACCTGTCTGGAAATTAAGCAATGACAACATCTAAATACCTCATGTGTTAAAAAACTGATTAACAAGAGAAAATATAGTTTTAACTAAGTGATAAGAAAGATACTAATGTTAAAAGAGTATTAAACATATAAACCTAGACTTAAAGGAAAACTTACTATCTTAATAGTACAATAAAACAAGAGGTTAGAAAAATCAATAATGTATTTTCATCTATCACAAAAAGATAAAATAACAGTAAATTAAACCCAAAGAAGGTAATAAAGAGGAAAAACAAAGGATAAGAGCAGAAACAAGTGACATAAAGCACAAGCATATATACCAAAAGACGATCAACAAGTTGCTGTTGTTTTCTAAAGACTAATAAAACAAATAAACCTTTAGTGAGAATGATCAGGAAAAAGATGAACAAAATATAAAAGAGGACATCACTACACATACTGCCGACAATAAAAAGAGGATTTTTAATATTATAAAAGTTTATAAAACTATTTTTGAAGTTAGATGAAAGGGATAAATTCCTAGAAAAAAAACAATTTACCAAAACTCTCATAAAAGGATGATACTCTTATGCCTACTAAATAAATTAGGTCCATAATTTAAAACCTTCCCACAAAGAAAAACACATGCTCAAATGGCTTCAGTGATAAATTCTTCCAAATATTTAAGAAAGAAATAGCATCAATTTCATGCAAACACAAGGAATAAAAAAATGAAGGGACACTTTGCAACTCAGTTTTATGAGGACAACATAACCGTGGAAACAAAATTTGACAAAACATGACAACATCGGAAAACTGCTGGCCAATCTAATACACAAGTATGAGTTTTTGTGAATTGCTCACCAAAACCTATGCAAGACTGTTCATACCAACTGTATTTGTGATAATCAAACACTGGAAACAAACTTTCCTACAACAGATGGATGGTTAAACTCTGGCACTTCCATGCCACGGAATATGACTCAGCATAAAGGAACCAACTAATGACTGTGCAACGACCCTGGAGGGGTCACAGGACATTACACAGGATGGGAGGCAGATCGCAAAAGAACACTGCTGTGTAACGCCTTGAAATGATAACAATGTGTGTATACAGAAAAATCAGTGCTCTGCAGGGCGTAGGGATGGTTAAGGGGAGAAGAGAGTGTGACTAGAAAGGGGCAGCTTGCAGAAGATCCGAATGGAGATGGAACAGGTCTGTATCTTGATTATAATGGTGGTTATGCAAACCCTACACATGTGATGACATGGCATAAAACATGTATACACGTGGTTCCAATGTCAAGTTCTTTTTTTTATTATTATTTATGCATTTGAGAGAGAGAGAGAGAGAGAGAGAGAGAGAGAGAGAGAGAGAAAGAAAGAGCAAGGGGGGAGGAGCAGTAAACATCAACTCCCATATGTGTCTTGACCAGACAAGTGCAGGGTTTCAAACCAGCGACCTCAGCGTTCCAGGTCGATGCCTTACCCACTGCGCCACCACTGGTCAGGCCAATATCAAGTTCTTGCTCTTGATATTGTACTACAGCATAAGATATAACTATCAGGAGAAACTGAAGGTACATGGGAACTCTGCAATAATAAGGTAACTTTTGGTGAGTCTATATTTTAAGAAAATGTTAAGGAAAAAAGAACTCTGTTTGTTAAAAATAGACACCCAGGGCAAGGTCAGCAGATAGAGAAGTTACTACAGTAACTCAGGCGAGAGATGATGGCAGCTCCGACTAGGATGGCCACAGTGAACAAGTCAAAGAAATAGCTGGATCCGGACACTGGAAGTGAAGCAGACATGATTTGATGATCCAGATACGGAGGAAAGAAAGAGAGGATTCAAGGGTGCAGGTTTCTGCCTGAGCACACAGAAAGACAGAGTTTCCAGGACTGGTAGTGACAGCTATGGAAAGAGCATATCGGAGGTAGCGTAAGGACAGAAGTTCAGATTTTAGACAGGTTAAGTTTGAGGCAGGTATTGGACATCCACGTGGAGAAAGAAGGAGGCATTTGGATAACTGGGTCTGAGGCCTAGGGCTGGTAGTCTGGAGTGGAAATATAAATTTGGGAATCTTCAGTAAACAGAAAGTATCTCAAGATAAGAGACTGAGCTCTCCTAAAGGGTCAGTATAAAGAGAAATGATCTGGAGACTGCACCCGGGGACGCTTCGATATTCAGAACAAGGGAAGATGGGGAAGAACAGACAGCTGAGGAGAGGGCGGTGGGGCTGGAAAAACTAAGAGAAAGTAATCGACCTAAAAGGCAAGAAAAGGAGCATATCACGTCAGGAAAAGGGCCTATCAACACCACATGTTGCTGAGGAGATAGAGCAGGGGTCGGGAACCTATGGCTCGCGAGCCAGATGTGGCTCTTTTGATGACTGCATTGGGCTCGCAGACAAATTTTTAATAAAAAAAATGTTAAAAATATAAAACATTCTCATGTATTACAATCATTCATTTCCTACCACTCATGTTCATGGTTGCGGGTGGCTGGAGCCAATCACAGCTGTCCTCCGGGACAACACCAAATTTTTATTGGATAATGTGTAACGTACACGGGTCATTGTATGGCTCTCATGGAATTACATTTTAAAATATGTGACGTTCATGGCTCTCTCAGCCAAAAAGGTTTCCGACCCCTCAGATAGAGCAACGGGAGCTCTCATACACTGCTGGTGATATGTAAATTGGTATTATAACCATTTACTAGATCATATACTGGACTATAGGAACTCCTAAACACATACCATACCCCAGGAAGCATGCATAAGAATCCTCAAAACCCTGTGGGTCCTTACCAGAAAATTAAGAGAAATCAAATGTCCTTCAAAAGTAGAATGACTAGATTATAGTAAACTCATCATAGATATAATAGCCATTAAAAGGAACAAACTGGCCGGACCACACAGTGGTGCAGTGGATAGAGCGTTGGACTGGGACACAGGTTTCAAACCAGGACCCAGGTTTGAAACCATGAGGTCACTGGCTTGAGCGTGGGCTCATCAGCTTGAGCACAGGGTCACTGGCTTGAGCGTGGGATCATAGACATAACCCCATGGTTGCTGGCTTGAGACCAAAGGCTGCTGGCTTGAAGACCAAGGTCGCTGGCTCAAGCAAGGGGTCATTTGCTCTGCTGTAGACCCCCAGTCAAGGCACATATGAGAAAGCAATCAATGAACAACTAAGATGCTGCAACGAAGAACTGATGCTTCTCATCTCTTACCCTTCCTGTCTGTCTGTTCCTATCGGTCCCTCTCTCTGTCACAAAAAAGAAAAGAAAAAAGAACAAACTGTGGCTATATGCAGCAACACCAATGTAACCCAAACAATGCCGTACACAGACAGGCCAGTCCCAAAGGACTGCACTCAGCTCACTTCCTTTTTTGAAAAGTTATAGGTATTATCAAATTTAATTGCCTAGGCCCTGGCCGGTTGGCTCAGTGGTAGAGCATCGGCCTGGCGTGTAAAAGTCCCGGGTTCGATTCCTGGCCAGGGCACACAGGAGAAGAGCCCATCTGCTTCTCCACCCCTCCCCCCTCTCCTTCCTCTCTGTCTCTCTCTTCCCCTCCCGCAGCCAAGGCTCCACTGGAGCAAAGATGGCCCGGGCACTGGGGATGGCTCCTTGGCCTCTGCCCCAGGCGCTGGAGTGGCTCTGGTCGCAACAGAGCGACATCCCGGAGGGGCAGAGCATCGCCCCCTGGTGGGCAGAGCGTTGCCCCTGGTGGGCGTGCCGGGTGGATCCCAGTCAGGCGCATGCGGGAGTCTGTCTGACTGTCTCTCCCCGTTTCCAGCTTCAGAAAAGAAAAAAAAAATTTAATTGCCTAGGAAAGCAAAGACAGGTAGAGGTAGGAAAGCTATAAAGAAAACCAAGAAAATAATTACCAAAAAGTCCTCAGGAATGGCAGTTGAGGGAGCAGGGAACTGGTGCGGAGGGGTAAATATACTGGTTTCTGAGAAGCTGACAGTGTTTCTTAACCAGAGTGCTGATTATATGGAACTTTTCATTTTTGAATGGTACTTCTTTAATACATTCCATGAATGGACTCTGTCTCATAACAAAATAAATATGAAAGGACAAAAGTGTTCATCTGTGTCAAATGGTGCTGAGAAGTCAGTCGGCTAAAACAAGGACTGAAAATTAGCCACTAAGTGTAGTAACATGAGGGTCACAAGAGAGACTGGTAGAGGGAAAGAAGGAAAGCCTGATTAACTTGAAAAGAAAGCTGAGGAGAAAGAAAGAAGAGGCCGCTCTTCCCAACTATGCTGCCAGAAAGGGGAGCAGAGAAATGGGACCTGTTGGAGGGGCTGCAGAAACAATGGGGACTCCTGTTTTGTCTTTCACATGGCAGATGTGACAGGCGTGTATGCTGATGACATGACTCACTAGAAAGTGAGGGATAGAGGCAATGAGGAGAGAGGAAACTGCTGGAATAATGTCTGTCTGAGGGCAGGCAAGGGTGGGGTCCAGCAGACAAGCAAAGGCTGGTCTTTAGAGCCCAGTTTATCCACACTTAAGGGAGGGAAAGCAAAGTACAGGAATACCTGGAGCAAACAGGGGCATCAGAGAAACATGAGGGGCTGGAAAAGGAAGCAGGAACTGAAAGAAGACGTGAAGTGGTTACCTAGGAAAATCGGGGCACCTAGCACTTACAGGAGAACTGCCAGACCCCCATGGTCTACTTAAGGTTAAGGTCACTTAAAGGGAAAATGGTCAAGATGACTGCATTTTTCTCCAACAATGTTCAACAATCTGTAGACACACAGTTAGATTTCAACCAGAGTTAGAATTTTGCCAAGAAAGAATTCAAGGAAGTAAAGGTATATGCTAGGGAGTGAATGTAATAATGGGTCTTGGACTATAAGCTGAGAAGGAACAGAAATGAAAGGATGAGAAAGGGGAAGGACTACGAAAAGTTAAAGGAATCAGTGGTGAGGTTCAAGGACTGCAGCAGGGGTACTAGACAGAATGATGACAGGAGGCGACTAGAAAGTCGGATTCTTGAAAATGAGACTATGTAGAGTACAGGTACAGCTATTGAAGACAAGGTCTCGGATATGTCCACAGAATGGGGAAGTGAGATAAAGTAGAGGACAAAATTCTTACAGGACAGGAGGTCAAGATATTAAGAAATCAGAGTTTTGAAAAAATTATCTAAAATGCATATTAAAATCACCGAGAACTATAAGAATAAAGTTTGAATGCCAATGTCAGGAAGCTAGGTGCTAAAAACAGGAAGAAATGAAGAAGAAGGCAGTAAGGCTCTGGGAACAATGGCCTTGGCTCTCCCACCTTATAACCAAGACACAGAACAGCTAAAGAAAGGTTTTGCCCAGGGCGTGCAGCTAGTAACTGACAAGGCTCAAATGGAACACCAAATGGTCTGGTTCTATTTTACTGACACACCTGCATTCCCATACTTTTAAGAAGACCTTTAAAGTTAAAAACAAATTAACCTACGTCACATAACAGTAGCTATCCTTTTATACCATCTAGTGAAAGAAAAATACAAAACCAAGAGCTACTATGAATTCAGTGATTGAAACAAAATATTCCACTACCAATCTTAAGACTCCCTATATACATTTGAATTTCTTATTCAATCATTCGTTCCACAGGCAGTGCTTAATGTCAAATGGCCATGGGAATCCATTTCAAAAATTCTTCACTGCTCTGTGAATACCCTCTTGAAGAACCAGTTTCCATTCTGCAAACATTCCGGGAGCACTGGTTTGTGACAGTGACTGGGTAGGATCTGGAGGATCCCTCGCCCCTAAGGAGTTTACAAGGTAACACAGTGGTTCTCAGAACTTTTAACCTCAGGATCATTTTATCCTCTTAAAAAATTATTGAGTACCCAAAGAGCTTTGTTTTGTGGGTAATATTTATCAATATGGAACATATTAGAAACTAAGCCAAAAAATTCATATGAGAATATACAAAAAAACATTCCATTAGCCATCAGAGTGATAATGTCATCACATGTTATATGGGGCCTCTGGAAAACTGCACACTCATGAAAGAAAGAGTGGGAAAGCCTTAGTATTATCATGACCAATTCTCCTCTTGTGAACTCAGAGAAGTCTTTAGGTCACTGGAATTCTGTTGACTAAATAAACAGGTTGGGCTAATACACTGCATTTGTCATATAAAAATTATTCAAATAGTATCAACTTTGGGAGGTGGGCTAGGTCCCAGGTGAAGACTGACCGGCGTTGAACATCCCCCTTCTACTATGATAGGAGATAAAAGGGGCGGGGAATGTTTTGTGTGGCATAATGAGGAGAGGAAGTGGATTCACGTTTGAGACCGCAGTACTCAAGGCACTGAGTCAGGCATCTCCATCTGCCAACAGCCAGTCAAGTGGGGGTAATATCCCCAGGAAAAGGACAAGCTGACTAGCTCAAGGCCCAAAGCTAGTCACCAGTGGGGCGTGATCGAGCTCAGGTCACACTGACCCCAAAGCCCATGCTCTTTCTGCTGTGTGCGCTCCCACAGACTAGTACAATGGAAGACAGTCCCGAGCTTTCCAGTATACCTTTCTCTTCCTTTATATTTTTGCTTTCTCCTTCTTGGTTATGTAACACCGGCAAGCACAGTGATAGCATCTCCTCCTAGTTTAAGGCTTATCTCTCCTTTTAGACTGGGGTTCTCAAAGTCTGGTCCCAACATCTATGCAGTAATGTTATCTGGCCAACAAAGCCAAGTAAGTTCATCACTGATAAGAATAAAAGCCAGCTGATGTCATTGACAGGACAGGAGAGCAGAAAGAAAATATCTTCCTTTATATGACTTTGATTAACACATTTTTTTAACTGGGGTATATATAAGGTCTACCGGAAAGTTCTGTCCGTCTTTGGGATAAAACAAAATACAAATTTTTTTTACCGTCAATAAACTTTATTAAATAATATATTTCCCCACCAATCCTATCTTCCGAATATAGTCCGAAATGGTTTGCTGAGCTGAATTAAGCCTTTCTGCGATCTCCGATGTTGTCAGAAAAGGATCTTGCTCCAACATGGTCTTAACAACATCAATCAAAGATGGTCGCCCAGAACGTGGCTTATCAGAAAGGTCAAAATCACCTGTTTCGAATTTTTCAAACCATCTTCTGCAAGTCCTATCAGAAACTGAACCTTCACCAAATACTTTCAATAAATTTCTACATGCTTCTGTAGCATTTCTTCCTTGTTGAAATTCGTATACAATACAGTGGCGTGAACGAACTTTATCAGTAGCCATGGGTACACTATCATTTTACACATAAGACTAACGTGAATCAACTTTGTTTTAATTTGCTACGTCAGTATGTATACATTAAGTGATAAAAATAGAGAGGCACACATGCGCCAAATAAACGTGCTTACGTGTCAAAACTTGTGATAGAAATGGACAGAACTTTCTGGTAGACCTTATATAATTGACGGACAACATTTTATTAGGTACAACATAATGATTCAGTATTTGTATATACTGTGAAATGGTCACTATAATAAGTCGACCATCTCTACCACTGCGCCTGTCCAACACCCATAAAAAAACTTTCACACTCACCATCTTTATCAGTGACCGACCAGGAGTATTTCTGAAAAGGCTTACTAGATGGAAGGGGGTCCATTTCCAACACTTTATAAATCTGGCCAAAGGCTGACAGTCTCAGTGCATGCTAAAGAACAAAAGATTATATTTATTCAAATTTCAACAACCATTTATAAAGCCCTTAGAACATCTACCTAAAAAGACTATTCATTAAATGCTAACATCCCTAAGGACACACAAGAAAATATGTTGAAATAGAACAATGCAGAAAATAAAGTTGTGCTATCCCTCGAGATCCCTGTGAAGGGCCCCATCTTCTACCTGGGCACTGTGGGTGATATCTTCTTTTTGCTGGACAGTCATATAGCTCAGAGCATCAGTTGGGTCTCGCTCACAAGGATCCTGAAGACCAGGACCCCCTTTGAAAAGACAAAAGAACACAAGTACCATTTAGAACTGAATTTAGAATTCAATAAACACAAGAGAGAGAGAGAGAGAGAGAGAGAGAGAGAGAAGAATGGAGAGAAAAAAACTGAGAAACTATATCTGCTTAGTTAAATAAAGTAAAAAGGACACTCATTTTCAAAATGTTAGCATTTCACTGTCTTCATTTTACTGGAAATCATTTATATACCTAAGGTCAAAATTGGGTCTTATTCTAAGAATTTAGAAACAGCATGATAAATCATCCCAAATCCTTAAGGGATTACATATGGAAAATAAGACCAAATTTAACTTTTCCAAATTAAATACCAGACTGCAAACAGAATGAACCTCATACATTTTAACAAAACATCTGCATTTTTAATTCAGAGCTCTAGGTAAAGCAAATTCATCGCAGACACAGTATCTTATTAGTACTGTTTATGTTAGTATATATAAAACATAAATTACATTTATTGAGAGTTTTATAGCATTTTTCCAACATTCAAATATCTTATTTGCTAAAATTCCACACAAAACAACTCCTACACATCACTTTCCTGTGCAGAGAACAAATTTAACACATATTTAGAAAAGTAATCCAAACTGAGATTTTCTGATTCTTCTGCTTCCAGAATGTGAAACCCTTACCAGGAAGTAGTATTCCAGATGCCAAACACTCCATTACTCGTCTCAAGGCCTCCCCAGCGCCCAAAGGTCTATTACAAGTACCTATAGACTTTTCACATATAAGTTCTAGTGGCTAGAAGATATTAAATTACAAATTAGTACATGCATCAAGTGTTAAAAGGATTCCAGTTAAATGTGAGCTGACATTTCTATTTATAATGAAGGCCAAAAGGGTCAAGGTCAATTTATCATTTAAGGCCCCATTTATTTTCCCCCTCTGATTATCAATGTTTACCCCAGCTAGTGTTTTTAAATCAACATGAGATAACATATTCAGAAAACATTTTGTTACAAAAACTTTCTTTTCAGTTACCCTGAAAGGATCACTTAAGAAATTGTGGTCCTCTGATTTAACAAAAATATAGCAAGCCTTCATATTAATTAGTATAGCTAATAACTAATCAACAGTCAACCCCAGCCCCATCTCCCATGTAACCTAGAAAGCACTCAAACCACAAGAGGACTTCATTTCAGACAGCCTATCCCAAGTACTAGAATTAGAATAAACAGAGGACTAAATCTCCCTATTTAATAAACTAAAAACTGATGATACTACATGAAAAGTAGTAATTGCTAGGTTAATTTAAAATGACTTTTTAAAACTTTGTTTTATAATGTTCTTAGTTGTGGTCTTGAGTCCATCAGGCATAATAATTTCTAAATTAAGTAAGTTTTACAGTATACATCATGAACTATGTCTATATTCAGGCTAAGTGTGCTGCTCATCTGACTTGACTTACTACCATAAATTTATCTTTAAGCGTCTACAATCAAGTAGAACGGGAAGGTATGGGAGCCTCACACTGCACACCAGGGAATTCTATCTTAGACAGAAGGAGCAGGGAAGGGGCATGGGCCAAAGGAGGCTGTCGTGGCGCTGTGCACGCTGCAGAGCATGTGCAGGGTCACACTCACTTCTACACCTACAGAACCTTTCGTCAGGAATAAATATCTCAGGCCCTGTAACATCAATTATGATAAAGTAAAAGAGAAGTTATATGCACAAAAAGGAATTCATATAAAAGATGAATAATTTTTTTCCAGAGCAAAATTTGGCAATGCATACATACTTTAGCTAATTCAGAACCCAGCCATTTCATAGTAATATGTAATTTCTACAGGATTTCCTCTGACTATAGCTTCAGAATTTGCTTTTAACTATATTTAAGTACTTACCCATCCTTTCAATGGCGCCCACGTGGGGACTCTGTTGCACAAGTCACGCAGAATGCGAAGGACAATCACACATGATTTTAATCCATTTGCCCTTGCCTAAAACAAACAAAATGATTCCAATATCCCTGTAGAAATCCATTCTTCATTTAAGCATGCTGATAATGGATAGGCTCTTTAAAATGAATACTAATTAGCTAGTCATTCACCAGTTGCCAAATTTAAAAAATCAAGTTCTTAAAACTAGTAAAAGTGTGGTTTAGAAAGGCAGGTTTTAAAGTAAAGAAAGCATATTATTAAAATTACTTTTATAGTCTCATGACAACCCAATTCCAGGCAGCTATTGTGTAACTTTTCTTACCCATGTTTATATTTTATAAGCCATTATTTGTAATTCAGAGTAGTAAGCCAAAGAGGATTATATGACAATTAAACATCAACTATAATAGAAGCTATACTAGGCATTTTACCTAAATTAACTCACTGACTTCTACAATGACCCTAATAAGGCAGGAATAAATGAGTACCCCCATTTTTCCTTTACACAGAAACCATTAAGTGGCAGGTATTCCAAATGACACCTATGCGAGGCTGTAACAACAGTAAGGCAATAACGAAGAGCCAACCTGGAACCATTTGGCATGTCGGAGAGAGGCCAGGGCGTTCAGGCATTTCTGCCGGTCCAGTAAGTCCGGGGGATCCTTCATCACAGCCTTTTCTAATGGGAAAATGAGAGGGGGGGGGACGACATACAACTTGACCAAGGGGTTCCTGTCTAATGACCAAACAATAAAAATATTAAGGAGAGCAGCATTTGAGTGAACTAATAAGACTCCCAGAAGATTTCATAATTTGGTTTTGTTGCTTTTTTAAAAAAATGACATGCACTATCATTACTTAAGTAAAAAATCATCAGAGCCATTCTGTGAGCACAAAGGCATTGGTTTGGTAAACAAATCAATGACCACGGCTACAAACAATCTGGGATCTTACTGAGTATGTTGATAATATCAAAGGACACAAAATAGGTACATAGCACTTTTTCCTTTGGCAGGGTACAAAGAGTGGAAATCTGGGACCAACAGCAATAGTTATTCTGTATAGAAGTAATCTTAATCGCTGATCAATTCTTAAGGAAAACTAGGGCTCTTTTAAGTAATCAATTTAAGATATACTAAGAATGCACTGCAGGTGGCAATTTTATTTTATTTTTTTACAACTAAATAAATTCATTCAATAAGATAACTTTCATAGAAACTTTACTCCTTTAATGAGAACTGTTCAGGTATGACCATTAAGTTTCCTCATTATTTTTTTTCTAAACCGAAATTATTGAAACTACAAAAATGAAATAATTTCAAGTTTTATATTATATACCTTTAAAAAAAAAGGCAGCAAAGAATACTATATATTTACAGATATTTGACTTGCCTTAACATTTTAAAGTTGGATTAGATGGCCCAAAGCAGCAAAATTAAGAATTCAAACATGTGATTAATAAAAAATATCTGTAGAGAGAAAATGTCACATGATACTAAATCCAAGTTTAGAGAGCCAATGTATTCCCTCTTAGCTGTTACAAAGTGGATTTTTCACCTTTTTGAAGATTTGATGCATTATTTAAATGCATACAACGTATTCAAATGTTTCTTGAGGTGTAATTCTTTGTCTAATCTGATTAAGTCAAATACATCATTCTCTTTTAGGAACTCTTAGATGTGGGAAAGTCCACCAACACTTCTTCCTAGTATAATCATGATAACCAGACTTGGTAGTATGTTTGTGTGGGCCAATTGATACAATGTAAATATTTTTAAATAGGAGATAACTAATACTTTCTGGTTTCCTCATTTACTACAAGATTCTATAACCACAAATTTACTGTATATTCTAACTGGTAGCTTGCCATTAACTAAAACTTAAGGCATAATGCCCGACAGAAAACAATTCTACTAGAGAAGAGTGGGGGTTCTCTTTACAGTCTGCAACACAGTGAAGGCTGAAGTGCTACGCACTTATTTTCTGACCAGGTGAACTCCACACCAGATACTTGCATTGCTTCACATTCACCTCTGCCAACAAACTGACAATACGGGACCTCATTTCACAACCTCCTTCTACTAAAAAAATGGGAAGCCTCAAAAAGAAGGATTAATGTGGATTTATTTATCATCATAAACAAATACACTATGAATGAGTATGCACTTCATAGATGACCAAATTCCTAGACTGGCTCAATTCTGTCTTTATAATGACACAACAAATACAACTAACTCATTTTATTTTATTTTTATTATGTTTGTTTATTTTTTTCCTGAAGTGAGAAGCAAGGAGGCAGACAGACAGACAGACTCCCCGCATGCATCTGACGGAGATCCACTGGGCATGCCCACCAGGGGGCAATGCTCTGCCCATCTGGGACTTGGCTCCTTTGCAACCAGAGGCATTCTAGAGCCTGAGGCAGAGGCAATGTAGCTGTCCTCAGCGCCTGGGTCAACTTTGCTCCAATGGAGCCTTGGCTGTGGGAGGGGAAGAGAGAGAGAGAGGAAGGAGAAGGGGAAGGGTTGAGAAGCGGATGGGTGCTTCTCCTGTGTGCCCTGGCCGGGAATCGAACCTGGGACTTCCACACGCCAGGCCGACGCTCTACTGCTGAGCCAATCGGCCAGGGCCACAACTAACTCATTTTAATGTTGTTATGTCCAAATGTTTAACTGTGGTCAATGCAAGCATCTGTGTAAAGCTCACATACCAGATCAAACAAACTACTACACATGATTAAAATCTCTTAAAAGTTAGACATGACAAAAGTTGACTGACTGCTAAGTAATGTAATCCCAAGAAAAGGTATGGACTGTACTTATTTTTTAACATCTCAGTCTTGAGTTAAGAATAAGGCAAGTGTCATTTTACCATCTTAAGAAGGAGGAGTGTTGGGAAGCTGAAGGCGATGGAAGAGAGGAGGAGTGAGGCAGAGGAGTTTGGATAGGAAAAGACAAGGCAAACCAAAACTCTCTGATACTTTCATCCAATGGGCAGAACTTGGAAATAATGTCTCACGCTCGTAGCAACACAGATATTTTTAAAGGGGGAATGCAAAAATAGTTAAAATTTTCTATCCCCTAAGTCAAATTATAACCACAAACTCTTATTTAAAAAAAAAAAAAGACAATAAAGGCATCAGCTTGCTACAGACAGTCAACATTTGGAGGCAGTGGCTTCCACTAAAGAGACAGAAGGTGCAGGCAGTGAACTGAAAGAAGGCTTGCACCAGATTCCCTCTGACATCACCAGCAGAATGCCCATGCTTCTTCATGCTCTGAGAGTCAAAATGTCAAAAGATCCGAAACGTTTCAATATTCATGAGGTGGGACACAGCAGAGGAAGTGTAATAATTATTCTCATTTTATCTCTCTCAGAGTTTCTTATTTTGAAACAAAGTGACTTCATATGGTACCACAGTACAACCTGTAAGCCCTGCTTCCCTATTTCTCTTATTTATTAATAATATCATTTCATATTCTTTCATTCATTAAGAAAAATAAATTACTTAACATGGCAATCACAGATTGCTGCTGGAAAAACAGTGCTACTTCTCACACCAGGGCCTCGAGTTGAGCATTTCTGTATGAATGTCACTGTAGGTGGTTCAATTTTGTGGGGAAGCAAAGCTTTTCTGAAAAGGAATCTTGGAGTCTTTAAATCAGAAACAATGGAACTGAGAGACACTTCGTTTTTCCTACAGTGACCAGTAAAACAGGTAAGAAATAGCATGGGGGATGGGCTTGGGGAGTGACAAAAAAGCCAAAAGCAAAGCAAAATAGCTTTTAAAAATTGATGCTCAGAAAAAAAAATTGATGCTCAGTAACCTGACACCAGAGCATGAAGGTACATGAAACATTCTGAATAATGAAAGGACGGGAAATGAAATCTAATGTGCTTAACTAGCTGGTTAGAGGTTAGACCAGCGACCAGAAACACACCGCACTATAGGAAATGTTGGTCAGTTTCTCTCAGTGCATTACATTCCCATTAACAAAAGCACTAGTCTGGACACAGGGCAGAGAAAAGCCAGAACATGACCATGTTAAACAGGGGTTATATGTCTGGAACCTGGGCTCTTCAAAGGTAAAATAACTGGGCTGGGTTATCATGAAGGCTCCCTGACAATATGGATGAAGCTGAGCTACTGAGTGCAGGCTGACAGAATTTTCTCATTAGCCTGAAGATGTCCTAGCAGCCCCTCCTCTCAATTCCTGGGGGCTTTGTGGGAAACAGACGCCACTGTTCACGCAAAACATCAGGCCACAAAAACGAGCAGGTAAATGCAGTACTGAGGTAGAAAGGTCACTTGTTATGACTTTTTTCAATGCCTCACTAGACAGTGGGCCACTAGAAAAGGTAATAGCTAAAGGGTTGCACTAGATAGATAGCACAGGACTAGCAGCTGGGGAACACAGGACAATAAAGTCTGCAGTTACACTCCCAGGTGCCATTTCTGGACTATGAGAATTTAATGCAGTGGTAGTCAACCTGGTCCCTACCGCCCATTAGTGGGCATACCAGCTTTCATGGTGGGTGGTAGCAGAGCAACCAAAGTATAAATAAAAAGATAGATTTAACTATAGTAAGTTGTTTTATAAAGATTTATTCTGCCAAACTTAGCGAAAATCCAACATAAAGTACTTGGTAAGTAATTATTATTATATGCTTTAACTTGCTATAACTCTGCTTTATAAATTTTATAAAGTTGCTTCCCTACTTTATGAATCACCATTATCGTGGAACCAGTGGGCAGTTGGAAAATTTGACTACTAACAGAGATACAAAAGTGGGCAGTAGGTATAAAAAGGTTGACTACCTCTGATCTAACGCCTTCACCGAGCGGGCCTCTGTCATGCCGGTGAACTTTTGTCAAGATGTGTCAGGATTCCGCACGGGCACCGTTATGTGAAAAGGGACTCCCAGGCAGCTTCTCCCTGAGTCCCTGCAGACCTGCCCAGTCCTGGGCAGGGCTCTGTCTCAGCCTCAGTCTCAGCCTCAGCCACAGGAGTCTCTACTTGCCCACGCAAGCGGGTGTCAAACTGCACTGTAAATACAATACAGTTGACCTATCACCTGCACAACAAATACTCTTCTGGTCTAAAATCATAAGCACCAAAAGCAGCTGAGCCCAGGTGAGGCCCAGGATGACTGAATCAGCTGAGACGCTCCTACACACATCCTAGACAGTAGTTAACAAAGTGGACACGCGCTGCACTGACAGGTGGCACAGTGCGACACTTTCCCCACTCACAAAATAGGGCAATTATCTACCTCAGAGGGCTGCTGTAAGCGTTCAAGTCAGTCACATGAAAAACTTCTTATAAAACACTAAGTTATTTTATCCTTTAACAGAGCTTGAATTGACACGCCCTTTGTCACTGCTTCTTACATACTGGACAGTTCTATGTCATCAAACAATACACTGGCTACAAAAATTCACTTTGAACAGATTTTTTGATTGCCTACTATGTAGTAGGTATCATTCTAGGTGCTAGGAACAAGGATAGGTATAGGGGAAAGATGCCTACCCTCAATGACTCACAAACTGTATCATAAGCCAACCCATTGTTGGCACTGTAGCAAGTACAGAATACTGATTCCTGCCCTGGACTTTCAGTCAGTTCTTCAGACCTGTCATGTATACACTGTTCTCAGGGGAGCTCAAGGCAGTTTGAGTAGGTGAGTTTGCACTGTGAATTCTGTTTTGTAAGCTGCCGCTATTTACTAAGCAACTACTGTGTGCTGAGTATTGTACAGTTCACACTACATAAACTCCGTTTAACCTCAGACAACTTTATAAGTATTTATTATCCACATTATAATTAAGAAAGCTGCCCAAGGTCACACAGCAGTAGTAACTAATGGAACTGAGAAGTGGAGACCTGACCGCCCAGCCCCAGGTCTGTGCTCACGCCCAGGCCCCCTCAGCAGGAAGGACATGGTCATGGGGAGAGTTACTGCACAGGACCCCCCGGGACAGGGCTAGACTATGTCAAGACAGCGGACTACGCAGGAGGAACCTTCCCTGTGAAAGACTAGAAAACAGCAAAGAGTCCGTGCGCACTCTGGCCACTGAAAATGTAAACAGAGACCTGGCATGAGGAATTAGATGCAGGTCTGCCAAGACAACCCCGAGGAGGTCAGCGTGATGGCCTCGTGGGTCCCTGTCCCAGGCTGCCAGTCCTCTCTGCTCTCAGCCGTACTTCCCCCCTTCTTCAGATTTTACCCAGATATGTGGAGAGGGAAGGTAGGGGAGAGAAAGATGTGAGGTGTATACAGGTTGTGCATAGTCTGTTATGTGGGGAGGGGAGAAGTTGAGATTCTATAGAAAAATACTCTAAAAAAAGTTGCAATCTATTTTTTTACCTTTGAGAAAGGAAATGGAGACTTTTTAAAGGAATATCTTTCAGTCTGAGAAATTTCTCCCTAAGAAGCTTGTGCTGAGAACTGTGTGTGTGTGTGTGGGGGGGGACTGTCCAAAGTGAGGAGGCGAGTCCTATAGAACTGTACAGCCCAGACCTCAAATACTCAGCTAAGCTGGTTCCACATGTCTGCTCACAACTGCTAGCACATATGAAAAAAACTGTCTTTGACAAAGCCCAGGTTAGACAAAATGAGCACATTAGAAGAGATAACAGGTGAGTCAAAAGTGCTCACAGGTTAAGAATAGCAGCAAAGCAAATCTTTTAGCCATTCAAAAGAAGAGGAAGTCACATGTATGAAACATGAGAGGCAAGCTGACTCTCACCTTACCTGACGCCACACAATCATGTTAACACCAGCTGAGGAGCTCCAGCTCAGAGAGGTCTTGGGATCCTTCAGTAACCCAAACATCTTGAACACACACTGACTCTCCTACTTTACCACAAAGCCCATCCTGTAACTAGCCTTCTAGTAAGGATGCAATACACTAAGAATGTTTTCAGTTTCTCTGAACGGGCATCACTAAAAACTATGACAAAATCCCATGTAAGTGCTGGGGCAGGGGGAAGAAGCCTGGTGTTCTCTTAATAGTTTCAGAGAAATAATGGAAGGGGTGCCTACAGCTACAAGCAAACAGACAAGTCTTACAGTCTTTGGCAACTTAAGTCTTTTTCACATCTCTCTATACTCAAAAAAATTTTAATAATATCTGTAATTATAACTCTACTTAGAAATGGTTAGTTTTACACTGGAGGGGGTCAAGTAGAACACAGCTTACCAGAATTAACAGAATTATCTTGATACTTCAGAAATCATTTTATAGTTCTATAGTTAATGGTGAACTGAAAAGCTGTTAAAGAAATTAAGCCATTTAAGATTGGTTCTTCAGAGGTGTTAGAGATACTATATACAGCAAAAAAAAATGTACATGCACAAACCCAATTATAGATTGGATGCACTTTAATTTTAAACTATAACTCATAAGTGTATCTAGTTTATATCTGTTAGGTTTGGTATAGCTGATTTTAGTTACTCCAAAAGATTTTTCAAAAAGAGTCCATCACAGTCTGCCAAAACTCAAAGTTCTGGCCCCACTGGTACACGTCTTTTTCTACCTTTGTCATCACCCTGAAATAAATGAAGACACTATTTCTTACTGCACTGGTATTTCAGGTACAGGGGTCAGCGGTGGGGCTCAGTGAATGTCCAGGGATGAGAAACAGGGAGACTCCACTGGCTAGGGCAGGCCCGCCTCTGCATTCTCATGACAGAGAGGCCAGCTGGTCAGAGGTCTCACACAGGAGATGTATCACATGGCAAATTTCTCAGACCGACTGACAGGCAGAAGCAAGCTAACTTGACAGGATTAAAAACAGAGAAAGAAACTCAGTTCCATCATTACTTCTCAAAACAGAATAGGTTTCTCCCTCTACTTTCACAAAGATGACATGGCCTGACAGGAATTCTTTTTAACTCCAGAAGAAAGTCAGTTTAAGGCATAATTCCTATATGCACCATACTCAAAATGTGAACAGGATCACAAACCTCCTAGAAAAAAATTTACTGAAGATTATTTATTTTAAAAGTCAATCTCTCAATTTATTTATTTTTTTTTAGGTAAGAGGAGGGGAGATAGTCAGACTCCTTCATGTGCTCCAACAGGAATCCACCTGGCAACCCATCTGGGCTGATACACCAACTGAGCTATATTTAGCACCAGAGGCTGACACACTAGGACCAACCAAGCTATCTTCAGTCCCTAGGGCCAACACTTGAACCAATTGAGCAACTGGCTATGAGAGGGGAAGATGGAGAGAAGGGAGGTGGGGGAAAGAAGCAGATGGTCACTTCTCATGTGTGCCCTGACTGGGAATCGAACCTGGGAAGTCCATACACCGGGTTGACACTCTATTCACTGAGCCATCCGGCAGGGCCTCAATCCCCCAATTTATATCTTACATTACAAAACATATTTACATGTGGGCAATTAGGTCAAGTATAAATCCTATAATGTTACATATAGTTATTATAAGCCAGGAGCAATGTACAAATCAGTAATATAAACAATAACTGAATAAATCTGAAAATTCTGTTTTGGTCCACCTTTCATCCTAAAATGAGACCTGATAGCCAAACTATATAGAATAGGTTGAATGCAATACTAGATGAAGTAAAACAGAACACCAAAATAGTATAAAAATTAGAATTAAGACGGAAATAGTAAGCACAGGTTCTTGAATTAACATATTTTATATTTCAAATACATACATTTTTGCCAAATATAGTGATTTATATAGAAACAAAGCTGTTTAAAATAAATGAAGTTATTTCTTAAATCTATGAAGCATAGTCAACATAGCATTCAAGAGAGGTCCTTCATGAACAAAACAGAACAAATATATGTATGTGTATGTACCTCCATCCTTCTTCTCCAGCTCATCCCTAATCAGCAGGGAAGTAAGTATCACCTTCAAAGTTAGTGTGGGCTCTTTCGTATTCCGAATTATGATAGATGCCTCATCTACACATTGTTCCACTTCATATTTCTCTTCTGTGAGTTTCTGAAAGTCAGCAAGATTTCAAAAACACCCAATTAATTAAAGTTTCAAAAATTGAATGGTTGCCCCTTAGTTTTCAAGTGTTATTACCTACTAGTCATACTGTGTCAAGAGAGTAAAGTTGTCAACTAGTTCTTTAGCTTAGGGAAATTTCTCTCTCCTCCCAACTTATCAGCAAAGCCTCTTTCCTCCTCCTTCAAAAAGCAACCACAGTGTCAACTCTCTATACAATTATTAAACAATATTTAAATTCATTCTTTCTAATATTTGAAAGTAAAATACCAACAGCATCATTATGCAATAAAAAAGTAAATTATCATTCTTTAAATTATCACAGAGAACTACTGTAGAAAAATAAATTGCTGGGAATTTCTCTAAACCAGTATCTTTTTGATAGGACAGCCTATAAAGGAACTCCTACTTACCAAGAACTTACAAATTTGAGATTATGTCGATTTTTATATAAGAGTATGCAGACTTCTAAAGAGAAACCAGTAAGAATGAATAAAAAAGAATTTCTGCATGGACATTCATCAGCAAAAACTTAGTATAAACAAGTAGTACTTTCCCTTCTCTAATGCTGGGTCTCAGAGATCATTCCAGCAAGTCCTATCATCATAGGACAAGTCATCTGACACCAAGAGGAAACGTACATTGCTTCTTTCAACATACAACTATAAACAATTTAAGGGCCTTCCACAAAATTAGCACCAATTACAATGACATAAGTCATATTTAATATATTATTATACTATATAAATATATATTTTTAAAATTACACAGGGCCTTTCTATTTAGTATCTATTACCTGACAGAAATAGCTAAATGGAAATACTACGTGGTCTCTGCTCATCAGTGTACACTAAAAGAACTCAGAACCATTTACATAAAAATAGTATTTTACCATTAAATATTTCAAAAAAGACAGGAAATAGAAAATTCATTATCTAATTTTGAATAAGGAAACCAAGGAAGAAAAAGGCCACAGAATAACTAGAAAAATCAGAACTGGAATAGAGAAAAAGCAGAAAACTGCTCACATTCATTTCGTCACTATAAGAGCATTCAAGATGTCCATCAGAGAACCAGTCAAACTGAATTTTTCAATTATGCGTGCAGATTATTACCCTAAGTCAGACATCCAAAGTAATACACATACGGTATGAGTTTTGGACTAGACTAATTATAAGTGACTTCTGGTTTTGGTCATCCTTCTCCCTTGCTCAAGAAGTTCTAAAATCGCCCTAGAAAAGAATATGTAGAGAAAAGGTACAATACAACCTCAATGAATTAAGGTACTTAGTTAACTCAAAGTTTTGCCATGGTAAGTGCTCCAAAAAAATGTGTTTTTTTAACTCAAAAGAAAATCTGATCATATCAAAGACTGGTTTTCCTTACAAACACCAAGAATACAAGGGGAAGCAGGGAGTAAAAGCAGAACTCACTCTTAAAATGATTTTCTGGAATATTGTTAGTAATAATGTGTATCCTTGTATGGATATATCTGGGCATAAGTGTGTGTATATATACACAATTTAATCTGCAATGGAGGTACAATTACATTTCCATTTTACTTGGGAACCTTTACCCAAATACCTATAATAATAGGTCTAACCATCACACAAAGCAGCTGATTTTACTGTTGGGTAACTTTACTGGCTATATTAAATTGAAATGTTTCCCATAATTTCCATTATTGGTCTTTTTTATTAATTTGAGAGACAGAAAGAGAAACATCAATTTGATATACCACTTATTTATGCATTCATTAGTTGATTTTTAAAAAACTTTTTCATTGATGGGGGGAGAGAGAGAAGCATCAGCTCATTGTTCCACTTAGTTGTGCACTCACTGGTTGCTTCTCCCCAGGGCCCTGACCGAGGATCGAACCTGCATCATTGGCCTGCCAGGATGACACTCTATACACCAAGCGACCAGCCAGGGCCCACAGGTTGATTCTTGTATATGCCCTGACTGGGGCTCTAACCTGCAACCCTACTGTATTGGGGCAACACTCTAACCAACTGAGCTACCTGGCCAGGGTCAATTACTGGTCTTAAGAGTTCAGGCCTCTTTTACCTTCTTTAGGAAGCCCTTCAAAGACCTAAAGCTATTTATTTATTAGTCTTCTCTTGCCTAAAAAGCCCCAATCCCTGTAATTTGAACTGGTTTACACATCCTGTACTTTCTCCTGTGTCCTTCCTGTGAACACTTGCTGGTTCAACAAGAGTATTTTAAAACTGTGGTGCCCAGAAATAAAGACCCTCACGCAGAAGAGGGAAAAAACACAGAGTTCACACCGCTGTGGTCTGCACAGAGAAAGCTCTATTAACGCACACTGAAGCTTGGCCCAATCTCCTGAATCTTCAGTCCTGGAGACGTGTGACAGGCTTTCAAAATGAGAGCTCTGATTTATTACGGCACTTGTTCTCAACCCTTTTTCCACCCTGACACATGACGAATATGACCCCTCTCTAAGAAAAGGCTCACGAGGAAACAGAAAGGGGGTAAGATGGTTGAGAAAGCCTCTAATATATCCGATCATTTGATTATTAAATTATAGATTTAAGAGTAACAATATTCACAATACTATAAAAATGGAAATACAGACTAAATTTTAAAGCAATACAAAACATAATGGAAACGAGGACTTTTATTACCATTCTAACAACAAGAGTATAGTTAGCCAGACACCCGTCACTGAGCTTGCTGTTTCTTAAGTTTACTGTACTCCCTGTTGCTTAGCGCTTCTCTCTCCAAATGATCATAGAGCTTTTATACAAAATTCAAAGAAACAAATTTAATCCTAAGGAAGTCCAGAAACATTTCTTCATCAGAATCAAAAATGGAAAAGCCAAATGTTTGTTCAGTCACTTAAAAAACTGTATCTTTAGCTCTAAGGCAGGATGATAAGAATAGATGCTTCAAAAATTAATATAGGGAAATGTGTCAATAAAGAAAACACAATTTGACTGTCAAGAATGCTAGGGAAAAATAAACACCCAGGAAGATGGTTTTGATGATCAGTTGGTGAAGATGAAAGAAAATGATCCACTAACAAAGCTAATAACAAGTTTAAAGTTCTTTGAAAAAAAAATAACCTTTTTAAAAGAAATACAAATTTAAAAATCAACAGAGTAGCCTGACCAGGCGGAGGCGCAGGGGATAAAGCGTCGGACTGGGATGTGGAGGACCCAGGTTTGAGACCCCGAGGTCGCCAGCTTGAGCGTGGGCTCATCTGGTTTGAGCAAAGCTCACCAGCTCGGACCCAAGGTCGCTGGCTCGAGCAAGGGGTTACTCGGTCTGCTGAAGGCCCACGGTCAAGGCACATATGAGAAAGCAATCAATGAACAACTTAGGTGTCGCAACAAAAAACTGATGATTGATGCTTCTCATCTCTCTGTTCCTGTCTGTCTGTCTCTATCTATCCCCCCCTCTCTCTGTCTCTGTAAAAAAAAAAAAAAAAAAAAAATCAACCAAGTAAAAAGAATATTCAACAACTCAAAGTTTAGACCTTGTAAACTGACTGATACCTATTTATTTGACCTGGATATAAGGACTAACTGACATAAAATCATCAAAATGCTATAATGATACCACAGACAACACTTCTGAAACTGAAAATGATTACGGCTTCCCAATTAGAGCCACAGCGGGCCATTGGAGCAGCCTGGCCGAGGCCAAGCCGGTCTGCGGTACCTTCAGCCCAATAGAGCTTCCAGCCTTCACCAGCATCCTCCAGGAAGCATGCTAACTTAAAATTTTCTAAATGCAACACCATATGAAAAAGGTTTGGAAATAAGGAATTAACTGTGACTTTGGCCTGGCCTGTGGTGGCACAGTGGACAGAGTGTCAACCTGGAACACTGAGGTCACCGGTTCGAAACCCTGGGCTTGCCTGGTCAAGCACATATGACAAATAACAAGCAATCAATGAACAAGCAATCAAGTGAAGCAACTATGAGTTGATATTTCTTGCTCCCTCAACTCTCTCTCTGTAAAATCAATAAAGAAAAATCTTTAACAGTGGCTTTGATTTAACAGCATGAATGACTGTTAAATTAACAGTCTTCAATATTCAAAATTATCGTCTATGCAAGTCTCCAGTTGTCTCGGCTCTTTTGATCATTCAATGTTTTTCTGCATTATATCATCCCTTCAAGAGTTTCACAACGCCTAGAGACCTGGTCTGAAAATGTGAAGACTCTCAGCAAGATATACCTGAAAATTTTAAGACTGTACCTTAATAGCCATCTTAATTTGGTAAATCTAGCCAAAGTGCCCATCACCAGAAATCTGCTTTAAAAATGATAAATGTGTCACTGACCCAGAGTAACAGTGTTTCTTTTGTACCTTCACTATTACCAAGTTCTTGCTATTGAATTCAAATTCACTACCTATTTTCACCTTTTAACAAATCCTCTTAGAGATGCAATTAAACAACCGTACTCACCTGGATCTGAATAGGGAGATTCTCTTTGACTGTATTTAACAGGGTCTCTGTGGGTTTGTCTTTGCACATTAAAACCAGCTCCAAGTCCATATCATCTTTAATCAGCAGGCCTTTTGCCACCAGGCCAATCCTCATTACACCACACAATGTCCGACCACCTTGATCCCTACAAATAAAAGTCTGAATTATTACTTTACAACCTATTTCCCCAACTAAAGCTTAACCGTTATTTGGCTTCCTGGATATCCATGTGAATTGATAAGGGAGTATATAAATTCAGATATCCATAATTCTATAAAACTAAGTCTCTGATTTAAGATTCCTAAAGTATCTATTTTTCCCAAGGAATCAATAAGAAGCATATTTCAGATTACAGGTTTAAAATTTTTCATTACATCTATATTGCTCAGGAAAACCCAAGAATACTACTTCTCCTTAAACACGTTTTCAACTTAAAAAAATTCTATTCTCTTTTTATTGGCAATTAAAGAATTTGTGAGAAACACAAACACCAGGAGATACTGAGAAAGCATTAGGCAGGAACTCGGAAAGCCCTGGACTGCACTCCTAGTGATGCCTGCTGGCTCAGGATCCACAACTGTCACGTGGCTGCTGCCTAGACGAGCCTCAGCTCCCCCGTTCTAGTTGTACCATTCTAGGAATCCACAAAAGTCTGGGGGGAAGCAGAATAAAATGATAAAAACAAAGAGCTGAGGAAAAAATAGACCAAAGACAATCTGCCAGGATATGCATTCTGAATCCAGTAGCTGAAAGAACAAAGAAAGTTACAAGTGGTGCAAAGAGTATTAGCATCGGGCCTTGTTTTAAGTTTCTTATTGTTCATTTCCCTTAATCACAAGTGAAAACAGAACTAAGGCGAGCAGTCCTTCAACAAGTAAGCAAATGTTTGAGTATGGAAAACACACTAAAGGAGATCCAGTCACTCCTGTTCCTGAAGCTTGCACTGCATTTCAGTACAAAAGCAGTAACCTGCTTAAAAGGGGAAGAGAAAGTAACATCTGAGAAAACATTGCATGCCACGATTTCATTTAAACCTCAAACAAGCCTGCATGTGAAAGACAAGAAATGTGAATCTCAGAACAGCTAACTGTTCAGGTTCACAGAGAGAGAAAAAATGGCAAAGTCTGGATTCAAACTCAAGTTGGTTTGACCACAACACTCAGGTCTGTTACATTATTATGGTTGCACCCCAAGTACAGAACAGGGAGAGGTCAAATTATAAAGGTCAAGCAAAGTAACCTGAAAGTCTGACTATAGCCCAGTCATGATTTGGTTCAATGGGGGGGGGGGGGGGGGAGGAGGCCATTCTAGCTGGAGGCAAAGAATCAGCAGGGTCAGGCAAAAGTCAGTAGAGCAGAGAATAAACTAGAGAGGAGAGCAACAAGTTGTGGGAATGAAAACAAGACAGCCAATTATACATAATCCAGTCACTGGTTCAATGCCTGGTGCACCTTAGAGATTCAATAAATAGTAAAATCAATAAAAAAAAACTTTAAGAGTGGTGAAAGTACAGAAAAAAATAAAAAGCCTTTTGAAGCAAGTGCCCCAAGTGTAGGAAATTATTTAATATTAAGTCAGTCATGTTTGATTGTTTTTTCCTTCTATATCCCTGTCCTCTCATATTCTCATTCTCCCAAATCCAATACTGTAATAGTTTATAAACTCTCCCTCCATAATCACCCTTGAACCACTGACTTCAAACTAGTTTCTTTTCAGGCTCTTATTACCTCTCCCCTTGTACTACCTCATAACCTTTCCTGGGCCTTACTGACTAACCTCTACAACCTTTAATCTACTGTATCCAGTATTTGCAACCACAATAATCTTCCAAAAGCAATGCACAGACAGAACTCTCCCTGTCACTTTCCTAGTGTCCCACTGAACACTTGGACACTCGGCATGTTGGGAGGAAGTTTAAAAGACAGTATGGGCCCTGGCCAGTGGCTCCGTGAAAAGAGCGTCAGCCCAGCGTATGGACATCACAGGTTCAATTCCTGGTCAGGGCACACAGGAGAAGTGACCATATGCTTCTCCCATCTCCCTCTCCCCCTTCTTTCCCTCTTCCCTCTCGCAGCCAGTGGCTCAACTGGTTCAAGTGTGGCCCTGGGAATAGCTCAGTTGGAGCACATCAGCCTCAGGTACTAAAAATAGCTAGGTACTCCGAGCCTGACCAGGCAGTGGCTCAGTGGATAGATAGTCGGACTAGGATGCAGAGGACCTAAATTCAAAACCCCCAGGTTGCTGGCTTGAGCGTGGGCTCATCTGGTTTGAGCAAGGCTCACCAGCTTAAGCCCAAGGTCACTTGTCTTGAGCAAAGGGTCACTCACTCTGCTATGGCGCCCTGGTCAAGGTAATATGAGAAAGCAATCAATGAACAATTAAGGTGCTGCAATGAAGAACAGATGCTTCTCATCTCTCTCCCTTCCTGTCTGTCCTATCTGTCCCTCTGTCTCTCCCTCTGTCTCTGTCACAAAAAAAAAAAATGGCTAAGTACTCCAAGCATAGGCTCCAGATGGGGTTACCAGGTGGATCCCAGTAAGAGCGCATGAAGGAATCTGCCTTACTTTCTCCTCTCACCTAAAAAAAAAAACATAGCATGACTTTCTAGTTTGAATCCTGGCTCTGCTATTTATTGTGTAACATTAGACAAATTACAAATTACTTGACTTTCTGAGCCTACTTTCTCATTTGTACAAATAATAATACCTTCCTTTCAGACTGCTACTGAGAATATCATTTAATTTAATGTAAGTAATGAGTCTGGCATATATTAATAACTCAATAAATAACAGCTATTAATCCTTCACCAGTCCCTATACTTTCTCACACCTGGATCTCTGCTGAGATTTCTTTTTCCTCCCACTCTCACTGCCTGCTCCCACCCTACCCATGCTCTAACCCTACTGTGCATGCCACCTCCACGAAGGTTTTTCTGATCCCAGAACCAGCACGTCCTCTCTCCCTGCTCTGTGCTTCCACACGTGGTCACGGGAACCTGAGCAACAGTGCTAGGAAAACTGCACATGGAGTCCGACAGACTCAACTATGAATCCTGGCTTCCCACACACACTCATTCAGTGACCGTAAGCAAGTTTAAAGCTTGTTAACAATTTTAAGTCACTTTTTTTAATAAGCAAATCACAAGCAGTGGAAATTTTATAAGTAAAATGGGAGCAGCTAAAGGGGATAACAGTAACAGAGACTAGTAGGTTACTTGTACAATGAGGTGAAAATAACCTGGTACAATGACTGCCAGTCAATAAATGGCACTTATTATTAACTAACCATTATTAGCTCACTTACTAAATTCTGTATCATAATTATGATATCCTTGGTCTTCTGACAGCATGACTGAACAAAGAAACCAAATCCTAATTCAGTCCTGAAGTTTTAACAATGAATTTGACTATAGAAGGAACTGTAAAGCATGTCAACCAAATACAGGAAATTACTTAAAATTAAGAATAGAATCCGTTCCCTGGCTGGCTGGCTCAGTGGGAGAGCGTCGGCCCAGCATGTGGAAGTCCTAGGTTTGATTCCTGACCAAGGCACACAGAAGAAGCACCCATCTGCTTCTCCACCCTTCCCCCTCTCTTCTCTCTCTGTCTCTCTCTTTCCCTCCCACAGCCAAGGCTCCATTGGAGCAAAGTTGGCCCGGGTGCTGACGATGGCTCCATGACCTCTGCCTCAGGCGCTAGAATGGCTCCAGTTGCAACAGAGCAACACTACAAACAGGCAGAGCATCACCCCCTAGTGGGCATTCCAGGTGGATCTCAGTTGGGTGCATGCGAGAGTCTGTCTCTCTGCCTCTCTGCTTCTCACTTCAGAAAAATACAAAAAAATAAATAAAGAATAGAATAGAATCCTTATATTTCTAATAATACAAATGATGGGACCTCGTGCAATTTGACTTTTGAGTCCATTTGTAAAAAGGTAAAATAAAAGCTGTCTAGCAGTGCCTGACAATAGAAGGTGCTTAGTAGCTACCAGCTAGCACTCACCCTCTTGTGCCCTCTGTCGTACTCAGCCTATACCAGGAACGCAATACGCACCTATTATCAAACACAGCTTTGTTCTCGGGAGATGTGTTTGTTTCTGGTTTATACAAAAAAAAAAGATACAAAATCATTTTGCACAACCTGAGTTCTACCACATGAGAAAGATCAGACAAGTGCTTTCCACAAAATGGAAAGACTTATAGACAATCAAGATTGTCCACACAGGGAACTATATTTAAAAACGCAGATGAAGGTGTGGAGCACACTGTCTTTTAAAAACCTGTCAAACACAGTGACCTGGTCCAGCTAAGCAAAGGTCCCCTGGAAGTACTTTCCAAGAGTCTACCCAGCTGTGAGAATAAACAGATGATGTGTTGAGAAGGCATGAATTCCACTAAAATAGTTGAAAATGGTAAATTCTGTGTTATATTTTTTACAATGAAAAAAACCTTAAAGAGGCATAACCACATTTCAAAGTACAATGTAAATATAGAGTATATGACAATTTAAGTTCTCACAAGGACAGAGATATAGAGAAGTAATTAGATAATATTACAAAGCAACATGAACCCCAAAATTTGACAATGTCTTTTTCAAAGCCATCATATGTGATCAAACTAAACTACTGCTAAGAACTTTGAAGCTGACAAGACCCTGACTAGATGCAATGTATCTATTACCTATAAACCATCAACAGTCAAGAAATTATGTTATTCAACTGAAAACTGATACTGATTATCTTTCATCTGAAAATGAAAAGGTTACACTATCTTTCTGTGAAGAAATCAACTTACCAATACTTTCCCCACTATTTTCTACTTATCACATTGATGTAGAATTAAAGCTGAAAAAAATTCCTATAACCTCTACCCCAGATTTACAAGTTTAGCTAAAGTAATGTTCTTAATTCTATTAATATAGAACAGTTACGTGAGCTTCACCTTTCAAAGTCAATCATACATTTAATTCCAATCATAATTACATGGCCCAAAACAATAACACTAAGCTTAGCATGTCAAAAAAGATTCCATGATCTGACTCCAGTTATCATTAGCTTCATCTCACTAATCTCTTACTATTAGTATAGCACTGAGACCACTCTGCTAAGACTGTTGCTGGGTCTGGCCAGGAGGCCTTCTGGCAGCCTGCAGTATCCAATGAGCATTTTCTATACAGAAGACATGGGTCCTGGGAACCAACAAGGAAGATACAGTTAAAAACACATTTCCCAGCACTCTTTTTTCTATACCAGGATTTAAAATACATTGTATGACTTCCCCAGAAACCAAAAACACAACTTACGCCCAAATTTTGGAGGCTGAATCAAAACATGTAAAAGATGACATACCATAACCTCCAAACAGAGAAGATTCTAAAGAGCCTAATCACTATTCCTTTCCTGCTTTCCTCTCAAATTTAACCCCCCAAAATTCTTCATTTACTTCCTTGTTAACAATTATATAAATGAGAAAACCCAAAGGACACCATACAGCAATGTAACCCAGTGGAGGGGACTGATCACAACAGGCCACACTCACTTGGAATAGGTGTCTATGGCCTCCTCCTTCTTCACTTCTGTCTCGCCCTCTGTTTTTGTGCCTTTATTTGTTTCATCCAGCCAATCTGAGACATGTTTAAGAGCACATTCAACAGTAGACACCATGTTCTGAACAGCTTCAAGTTCCTCAGGAGATGGATAGATTGTTGAATGTTTCACCATAACATGGCGATCATCATTGGCAAAAGATCTAATAGATCTCTGTCAAAAGAGAAAAAAAAACAATTACTTCAATTAAAAATAAAGTGTTATCTGAAAACAGTGACAAATGTATCTGAGTCAAGTCATAGCATTAATTGTCAGACCATTATAAAATAGTTAATGTTGAGACAAACAATTTCTCGGAAATAAGAAGTAAACCCCATTCCACTGAACACACCAGAAATCAGAGATCTCTCATTCAATCTGGTAAGGTTCTCTGTCACACCTGGTACTATGTACATGCTACCTTTTAGCTGAATCTGTGTGTTCTGAATACCACTTCAAGAAAGGTCACCCATATCACATGTCATCTACAAGAAGCGACACTTCCTGCCTTCGAGAGAGTACCTAGGAATACATGATGGTGACTCATGACACCCAGTTTCTCCTTTCCAACCTGCTGGAGATTAATGCACCTTGGAAAATTGAGATTTCATAATACAGGAATAATACAAAATATAACATTATGTGTAAACATAAGAGAAACTATGGACATATTAGATTATATGATTTACTATTTGGCATATAAAACTTTAGTGCAAGGTTTTAATTTTTTTAAAAATATTAATAGGAGACACTTTAGATTCCAGAACAAGGAAACTACATACAGTAGAAAATACAGTAATTAACAAATAACAATGCAAGTCTAAAGTGTTTTGCATACTCATAACTGTAAACCTACTTTTGCCAAACCCTGTACTTCAAAAGAATCAACTTCCGCCTGACCAGGAGGTAGCACAGTGGATAGAGCGTCAGACTGGGATGCCGAGGACCCAGGTTCGAGACCCTGAGGTCACCAGCTTGAGCGCGGGCTCATCTGTTTTGAGCAAAAAGCTCACCAGCTTGGACCCAAGGTCCACTGGCTCGAGCAAGGGGTTACTTGGTCTGCTGAAGGCCCACAGTCAAGACACATATGAGAAAGCAGTCAATGAACAACTAAGGTGTCGCAATGCACAACAAAAAACTGATGATTGATGCTTCTCATCTCTCTCCATTCATGTCTGTCCCTGTCTATCCCTCTCTCTGACTCTCCGTCTCTTTAAAAATTAAATAAATAAAATAAAATAAAATGGCCCATCTTTAAAAAAAAAAAAAGAAATATTCTACAAAAATAGATGGGTAGTGCCATTATGCTAAAATAAAATATCAAAAATTTAAACAGCAATAATTAAAATGGCATGCTGGCCCAGAAATCCTAGAAATAGGATGAATTTCATGAAAATATAATAAAGTAAATCCTTCACACTCATAAATCACACATCAAAAACCTTTGAATACTTCTAAATTTACAAATACCATGAAGACATTTGTACCAGTACAAAGCAAATGAACAAGGATAACTTGCTGAGTTTTCATAAAGCAGCAGTGTTCTATTTAAAGGGAGGTTATAGTGTCTTTACTTGTATGAAATTATCCACTAGTAGATGGTAAATATTTTTTTAAAGGCTCTACCACAAAATAAAATATTTCACTATTTTTGTCTGAGTATCAATATTTTAAAAATCATAATTGGAACACTAGTAAATTAGTACCACAGTATAACTGTTCCCTATAAAATAAAGCAAACTATAATTAAAAAGGTAAGTAATCCTTTGAAATCTTGAATTATTATATAAACAAAAGACTATAAGGAATCATAAACGCTTTCTTTTTCTCTAAATAAGAATCATCTGTCTAGATTTCTTTCTTATTTAAAATCCAGAACCAGGCCCTAGCCAGTTGGCTCAGTGGTAGAGCATCAGCCCGGTGTGTGGATATCCTGGGTTTGATTCCCAGTCAGGGCACACAGGAGAAGCGGCAATATGTTTCTCCACCCCTCCCCCTCCTCCTTTATCTCTCCCTCTCTCCTGCACCCATGGCTCAAAAGCAGTGAGTTTGCCCCTGGACCTGGATGGCTCCACGGCCTCTACCTTAGGCACTAAGAAGAGCTCTGGTACTGAGCAACAAAGCAACACCCCAGATGGGCAAAGCATCGCCCCCTAGTGGGCTTGCCAGTTAGATCCCAGTTGGGGCACATGCGGGAGTCTGTCTCTGCCACCCCAGCTCTCACTAGATTAAAAAAAAAATCCAGAACCAGTTTCCAACTGGAGTCTTTTGCCAAAGTGAAACAAACTTTTTAATCATTTCATGAGATTTACTCATATATCCCAAAATAAGTAACAAGAAAGCAAAAGAGCCATATAATGAATAAGAGATGCTAGGTTGTTCCAGGATAATAACTTAGTTGACTTTGTCTTTAGAGAAGAAATTCTGCTAATATATTTTAGTTCCAGATGGCAGGAAAAAATGTTACCTTGAGATTTTCTGCCATTTAGTTTTCTGGTGAATTATTAGAACACTTCGTTAAATCACGCAGTCCTATCACCGGCCTCACCGTGGTAAATTACACATTGCTCCGGAACACAACCTTTGGTGTCTCTCTCACAAATAACATGAACTGTCAATGTTAAATACAACAGTCAACTAAGTTTGATAGGACTAGCATCATAAAACAATGGTGAAAGGAAGAATTAAATAAATAGTATTACAAAAGAAAAAAGCCTGGCCTGTGGTGGCACAGTGGATAAAGCGTCAATCTGGAATACTGAGGTTGCCAGTTTGAACCCCTGGGCTTGACCGGTCGAGGTACGTATGGGAAGCAACTACTATGAGTTGATACTTCCTGCTTCTCCGCTTCTCCCCCCTTCTTTCTCTCTCTCCTCTCTCTCCTTTCTCTCCCTAAATATCAATAAGTAAAATCTAAAAAAATAAAAATCTCTTTAAAAAAAAAACTAGAGGGCAATCTTATTTACCCAAATAAACTCCAAATACATTTTTTCTTTCTTTTTTTTTTTTTTTAAACAGGGACAGAGAGAGAGAGTCAGAGGGATAGATAGGGACAGACAGACAGGAATGGAGAGAGATGAGAGGCATCAATCATCAGTTTTTTGTTGCAACACCTTAGTTGTTCATTGATTGCTTTCTCATATGTGCCTTGACTGCGGGCTTTCAGCAGACTGAGTAACCCCTTGCTCAAGCCAGCGACTTTGGGTCCAAGCTGGTGAGCCTTGCTCAAACCAGATAAGCCCGCGCTCAAGCTGGCAACCTCGGGGTCTCGAACCTGGGTTCTTCCGCAACCCAGTCCAACACTCTATCCACTGCGCCACCGCCTGGTCAGGCAAAGTACATTTTTTAAAGTATTAAAAAATTATATTAGAAGAACTATGAAGAAATAGAAAGTCTTCATTCAAATGTGAAATCTAACAATAGGAGAAATTGGAAAATACCTACCGACCAATTAAACAAAATTTCTACACCAGAAAAATCAAAGTTAAAATTAAAATAAAATAGGAAAGAAACTTTCATCTACTATGACCAATAATACACAAAAAACATTTTTTCCTTTCTTTTTTTTAAAGAGAGAAAGTTGTGATTGCGAGGGGCGGGGGACCCACAGAAGCATTGACTCGCAGTAGTTTCTTCTCCTATGTGCCTTGACCAGGCAAGCCCAAGGTTTCGTTCAAACCAGCAACCTCAGTGTTCAAGGTCGACGCTTTATCCACTGTGTCACCACAGGTCAGGCAACATTTCTTTAAATTGTAAAAATATCAAGACTATAATAAATAAGTTAGCTGAGTATCAAATAATTCACATGGGAAGAAGCACAAGTCAGTGTCATTTTTTACATCTCACTATAAAACTAGTGACAGAGAAAATCACAAGTTAACATTTTCCCCCACCATCCAGAACATACTAGAATTTCTTCTCTAAAGAGCAATTCAACTAAGTTATAATTCCTAGAACAAATATTTTAAAAATCAAGTAACAGTTAAAGAAACACCATCAGATTTACTAAACAACATATTTCAAACATACTGCCGATTAGTATTTTTGTGTTTTTTTCCCACTTATCTTTTTTAAGCCTTTTCTCATTTATAGTAAGGGGAAAATTCACACAATATCCTTCTGAAACAAAATATATACTAGGGGGAAAAAATTCAGCACATTTTACCAATTAAAAACTAGGCACCAGAGGTGATGACCTCATCTAACATCTCAAATTCGAAAGTATGAGCCTTCTACAAAAAAGCAAAATTTCCTTGGTATCAGGTTCAGTATCCCCAATACACTTAACACCTGACCCTATTATTTTAAAGCCCATGGAAGGCGGTTTTCAAGTTAAATACACATTTTATAAATTCCTACACCAGTAATGTGTGTGTACACACACACACACACACACACACACACACATATACACATACATGTATTATGTAGTTAAAGAATTGGTTTAGAATTTTTTATTTCCATGGGGGGAAAAACTGAACTTCAGGTGGAAGACAAAAGAAAATTACACAATTTCAAGTTCAAGAGCACATTAGCCATTTGTATCAGTTTGCTAATGCCAGTTTTATTAGAAAATATTATTCATGAGCATTCTCTTCTTTGTATTTAATAATTTATGGCCTGCAGGCTCCTGGGGCTCCATCTTGTGGTTTAAAGGGCTCATAATAAATCTGAACTCATCTGCTTTGCCTAAATAGCAGAGGGCCTTCTGTATCTGATGCACTGGAGTCCAAAATTAACACTGCTGTCTTTCGTTTGCTTGCCCTCACAGTTAACACTTCCAATTTTAAACTATTAAAATCTTTTGTAACTTAATTAAGAAACATAGATAATAACCTACCATGGTTTTCTATAGTGTTTTAGCTTCTTTTTCCGATCCTTTCCCCTCTTTCTTGTCGTCTTCACTAGACACTGTTTTGTGTGACAGTACCTCCTCATAAGCCTGAGTCCCCTGACAGCTCAGAGACAATATGGCAAAGATGTCTGAAGTCTGCTCTCTGATAATACCTGCAAGAGAAAAAGAAAAACAACTTTTCAAAGATGCTTATTTACAATTGGTTTTGTATCTGAGTGTAGAGCTTATAAATATGTTATCGACTAAAAAATAATCTTGACAATGTAAAACTACCTCATTTCAAACAAAAAGCTAACACATCCTTTGAAGGCCTGGGCCCAAGAAAGAGCCTAAGCGATATGGCCAGAAAAGTAACCCTCTCCTGGGCCTGGCCAGGTGGCTCAATGGATCAAGCGTCGACCAAAGGATAGTGTCAACCCGGCAGAGCAGAGGTCGCAGGTTAACCACCAGTTAGGGCACATAAGAGAAGCAATAAATAAGTGCAAAGCTAAATAGAACTTAGCTAAACAAGTTGATGTTTCTCTCATTCATGGAAAAAAAAAACTTAAAAAAATAATAATAACCCCTTTCTGGCAGCCACAATGTGCTGGCAGCTGGCTAACTTGGTCTCAATGATACATTAACAAAGCACCACCACCTGAAAAAGTAATGCTATTGTTAGCAACAAAGTTGCAATTAACTTTGAGATATTGCAAACTGGCATTAGTCAGACCTATCCAAAAAGCAGACACCTGAAAATATACCATCACCATTGATTTTAATCATGAGGCTCCTCAATTTTATATTGCCACAAGGCAGACGGCGCATGCTGGCACAATGTTTTTTTCTTTCTTTAATCATATTTAAGCCTAAAATTCAGAATGCTTTTTTTGGCTCTCCATTCCCCTAACTCCTTAGAGATCCTACTGCCCCCTCAACCTATTATTACGCTCTGTTATGTCAGACTCCAGAATGTCCTCTAGATCCTGACAGTACCACCCATGGATGACTCTGGCCAGGACCCCATTGTATATTTCTGCCCAGAGGCCTCATCACCACTTCGTTCCACCTTTATGAGATTTTATTCCAGATAGGGTAAAAATAAACTCTTCTGAGCATTGATGAAACCCTTATATAAGCCCAGCTATAAAGAAAAACAAAACCCAAACTGGAGAGCAACTGCCAGAGAGAACACATGCTTTAACTATGTGGAGATCAAGAGTGATTTACACACCACAAAATACATAAACTCATGAAGAAACAGCTTCCTCTTCATTTCAGCATCTTTTCTTTAAATTGCTATTAAATAAGGAATCACCCTTATTCTTTTGTTTGTAACAGTTTCCTAATACAGCCTAGTTACTCCCTTAAAGATCAGTAAAGTTACAAGTGTAATATTTTACTCTCCCAAATACTACAAATGAAAAAACACGCCCACGATTATAATCAAATGATACTAAGCTTTGACCTACATGCAAAACCATTCATGTCCTGTAACCAACTTCCCTGACTCTGGTTTAGCAAATCCACCAGAAATAAGCTAGTGAAGCTTGACTAAAACAAATAAAAAGGTTATGTTACTAAACTAATAATAAGTGGAACTTACTTTGATTATTTACACATATCACATCAAGGTAAAGTGGGAATGCACACATGCTGCAACTCAAAGGGTCCTTTTATACAACAGAGAAAATTAAAACGATCACAGAAGAGACATCTCAAAGATTCTTTTATTACTACACAATTTGGAGGCTTTGGCCATTTCCCATTTCCATCCTACTCGAGTACATTCTAGGGGATTCAATCACTCAATACTTAGCTGTGAATCCAGCAGCCAAAAAGGACTGCTACATGTTCAGTTGAGAACTGAAAACAAAGTCCACAAGCTTCGCTCTGTAAAAAGGAATGGCAATAAATCAACCATATTAAGAAAGTAGACTGAAAGCAGAAACAGGAGGAAGAATGCTAAGAAAAAGCGGATAGAGTGGGTAAACTGCAGATGGCCAACATAAGAGCACAGCACTCTTCAGTCACTTAGCGCAGAGGGGAGCCACCCTACATGCGCATCAAGACGCTCTGGGACCTTTGGTGGTACAGCAGCCAGTAACTCATGAGAAAGCAGTGTCTCAGAATCATGTCCTGTTGGTGCTGTAAAAGGAACCTGGAAATCATCTGGCCCAATTCCACCTACCCTTCAGTTTACAAATAAACTACAATCAGAAATATTGAGGTCACACGACTAATCAGGGACCAGGCCTGGTCCAGAACCTAAATCATAGCCCAGTGGTTTTTCCTTACCATATCAATCTGATAGAGAAAAAATTTAAATTATACACAGCAGACTATAAGCAGACAGAAAGAAACTGCAACACATATTTAAAGAGTTTCTCTTTAAAAATGCCGAGGCCTGACCTGTGTTGACGCAGTGGATAAAGCGCCAACCTGGAATGCTGGGGTCGCCGGTTCAAATCTCTGGGTATGCCGGGTCAAGGCACATACGGGAAGCAACTACTACACTAGTTGATGCTTCCTGTTCCTCCCCTACCCTTTTCTCTCTTTCTCTCTTCTCTAAAATCAATCACTAAATAAATGTTTTTTAATATATAAAATTCTAACCTTCAAATAAAAAAACTCAACTTTACCATTTAATAGCTCTTGTGACCTTGGAAAATTCTATGACTCAGAAAATCATTTAATTTACTTGGGTCTCAGTTTCCTTCATCTATTCCACTGCTGACAGCTAACACTCATGGAACTCACATTCCGTACCAGGCACTGTTCTAAGAGCTTTGCATACATCACCTCATTTAATCTTACAACAATCTCAATGCCTGTCTGTCTCTAACACATCAAGGGAACTAACTGTATAATCTAATTAAAATCATAAAGCAAAAGTATACAGTAGAGCCAAGATTCAAACCTAGACCATCTCTTTCAATAATATTTTTGCTGCAGCCTGACCAGGCAGTGGTGCAGTGGATAGAGCATCGGACTGGGATGCAGAAGACCTAGGTTCGAGACCCCGAGGTCGCCAGCTTGAGCGCGGGCTCATCTGGTTTGAGCAAGGCTCACCAGCTTGGACCCAAGGTCGCTAGCTCGAGAAGGGGTTACTAGGTCTGCTGAAGGCCCGCGGTCAAGGCACATATAAGAAAGCAATCAATAAACAACTAAGGTGTTGCAATGAAAAACTGATGATCGATGCTTCTCATCTCTCTCCGTTCCCGTCTGTCTGTCCCTATCTATCCCTCTCTCTGACTATTTCTCTGTCTGTTAAAAAAAATTTTTTTTTTTTTTTGCTGTAAAGGCACTCACACTGGTTAGAGGATAAACTTTAACTATTTCAAAAAATATGGCTATGTAATTACAAAGGCCATATGGCAGCACATACAGCCGTTGGATTCAGACATGCCTAGATTCAAGTAGAGGCAGACCTCATTTTAATCCACTCTGCTTTATTGTTCTTCACAGATGTTGCCGTTTGTTACAAACTGTAGGCAAGACCCACCTCCAGCATAAAGATGACACCTCGCTTTATCGCAGCTGTCTGGGACCAAACACGCAATATCTGAGGCGAGCCAGACCGGCTCTGCCACTCCGCTTCCTTGGGCCAGAGCTTTCTCACCTGGGCAATAAGATGAATAGTGTCTACTTCAAACTAAATGAGACAGATTATAAAGATACCTAAAAGCATCTAGTTCCAGGGGGGAAGAAAACCCTCCAATACCAACTAAAATGGTTCGTTTATATATCAGGAAAAAAGAACAGCTGAGAAACAGCTTAGAAAAATAATTAGCTCTGCTCCAGCTGTTAAATACAAGTGCTTTATACAGCAGGTTGAACATACATGTACAGGCATGTGTGTACATGCATATGACATTTTTACCACGTACAGTTGTTTCAGTTAATAAAACATGTTAAGAACAGTTTCAGGCTTACAGAAAAAAAAAAGGAAAGTAGAGAGAATCCCATGTTCCCTTTTGCCCACCACACACATACCTTCCCTATTATTAATACCTTGCACTAGTGTGTTATATTTGTTGTAATTAATGAACCAATGTTAACGCAATATTAACTAAAGTCCACAGTTTACATTAGGGCTCACTCTTGGTGTTACACATTCTGTGAGTTTTGACAAACGTATATAGTGACATGCACACACCATTACTGAATCATACAGAACAGCTGCACTCCTAAAAATTCCCGCGCTCCACCTACTGGGCCCTCCTTCTTCCACATGTCATCTATATAGTTAAAATCATAAAGTATGTAGTCTTTCAGTTTGGCTTTTTACATGTAGCAATATGCATTTAAGATTTCTCCATGTCACTTCTTTTCATCACTAAATAATATTCCACTGTCTGGAAGTACCACAGTTTGTTTATCCATTCACCTAATGAAGGATATCCTGGCTGCTTTCAAGTTTTGGCAATTATGAATAAAGCTGCTATTAACATATTTATACAGGTTTTTGTGTGGACATAATTTTCAACTCATTTGGGCATGATCACAGGATCATATATGGTAAGACTATGTTTAGCTTTGTAAGAGACTTCCAGACTGTCTTTCATCCGAAGTGGTTGCACCATTTTACTTTCCCATCAGCGATCAATGAGAGTTCCTATTGCTCCACATCCACACCAGCATTTTGTGGTGTCCAAGTTTTAGACTTTAGCCATTGTAATAACACTGGGCAACAAAATTTTTGTTGCATCCACAAAAACACTTGCTCTTACCTAATTCGAGTGTGCTGATCTCAAATCTGACATTAGTTTTTCTCTGTAAGCTACAGTTTTTTTACAATTCAAGATTTTAGGTTTTCATCTTATTATAAAATTTTCAACATTTAGTTTAACATAATGAAGTAGAATGCCTTTTTGGGCATCATCTTTGTGAAAATATAGTAGTTTATATAATGCAGTAAATACTCTAATACACTAAGAGATAAGATTGCATCAGAATTTGTCTACAATTTCAAAATAGATCATATTAAAACACTTATTTTAATCATAAAATCTGCACAAAACTTATTTAAATTCTACTCAGGCAAAAGTTTGCATTTGTAGCTCTTGCATTTGAGTACTTGTTGAGGACAATCTCATTTGATGCTCCAGCAGTAGTCTGCTCATCACTAACAGCTCCAAGATTTTCGGGAAACATATCAAGGTGACTGTTCAGGAAGTGAATCTTAACGCTCATGTTACATCCAATGTCGCGGAAAGCCAACAGTATCCTTTGAACCAGAAGTTCATAGTTTTCTGCTTTTTTGTTGCCAAGGAAGTTCTTTGTAACGGCCACAAAGACTGCCATGCTGCTTTCTCCTCCTTATTCATCTTCCTGGCAAATTCTTCATCACGTATGAGGGTTCGAATTTTTGGTCCATCAAATACACCTACTTTTATCTTCTCGAAAGACAAGGCAGGAAAAGCAGAAATAGTATGTTGAAAGCATTCACTTTCTCTATTCAAAGCCTGAACAAACAGCTTCATTAAGCCAAGTTTGATGTGAAGTGGGGGAGGGGGGGAATGATCCTGTCTTGATTAACTACAGGTTCATTCACAATATTTTGCATCCCTACTTCCAGAGCTTCACGTTTCGGCCACTCCTTCTGCGTCCAGTGTTTCTCCCGAGCGCGGCTGTCCCACAAACACAGAAAGCAAGGATACTTTGTGAAACCTCTCTGTTGTCCTAGCAGGAAATTTACCATTTTAAGATCCACACAAATGATCCAGTTATGCTCCTCATACTTCAGAAAGTCAAAGACAATTTTTATGTCATTATAATCTTGCAGATGAGTTGAATAACCAATTGGAACCGCTGCATAAACATTACCATTGTGTAGGAGTATTCTGTTTAGAGCTGTCAAGAAATAGCTGCCATTCTGTTGGACTGTAACTGGTAATACCTAGCTGGCTGAGAAGACTACTGATATCATGACAGTAAACAAAGTGTCTTCATTAAAAAAGTCCACAAAAATTTGTTCAGGCTTCCTGAAATGGGATACTTTAGCTGACCTGTGAAGTATATATACATTCTTTTCTTGAAGCCTAGAGGCTAATATAAAGAAAGTATATATACATTCTTTTCTTAAAACTCAGCTGCTTTCTTTGATAGGCCCAAGTCTCTTACTAAGTCATTCAATTCAGATTGGCTAAACTGCTGAGGGGTTAATGACTGCTTGGCATCAGAAGAAGACCCTTCAGATTCTACAACCATTTCCTCATGCATCTTACCAAAATACACTTGATCACCATGTTCACTTTCTTCGTCCTTAGAAGAAATAAAACCATTGAAAACTGGAACCGGGAGTGTCTCAGAGTGTGGGATAGGTCGTATTGCTGAAGGAATATTAGGATATGCAATCGTATGCTGTTTTTTCTTGCCAATGCCCTTTGTATGGATCAGACAGAAATAACAGTCACTGCTATGGTCCTTAGGTTCATGCCAAACCATGGGAATACCAAAAGGCATTCCTTTGAGTTTTCCTTTTGTCCAATCATGAAGCATTTCCTCACAATTATGACACACAATATGAGGAGCCCAATTCTTGTCTTGATCGCCAAGGGGAACTTGAAAATAGGCTATATATGCACGTGTCACAAATGATGAAATACTGTACCTTTGACGCTGAAGTGTGTAACAGCCATATATATAACAGAAGGTGTCAGGACTATTCTTACATTTACACCTACTCAAAGAAACTATGATTCAATCTTAAAACAAAATAAGAGGTTGTTTTTATCAGATAATAATTTTTTACATTTAAAAACAACTACAATTATGTAAAAGTGATGTTTGTAAAACATTAATTGCCTTGTGGTATGTTCAATCCAAGAGTCATTGCCCTTTAACTCCAATTTAAAAACCAATGCATGCCATTACTGTAACAAAAAGAAATTAAAATTGCATAAAAACTAGAGCATGCACCAAAAGACGGATTTCAGATTTGGAATCAGTGATGCAGAAATATATAGAAACAGTTCTAAAACCTCATACAACAGAAAATAAAAAATAAATTGTTCTCCAGTGTAATAGGTACGTAATGATTATTGGTTTTAATTTGAAATTCCCTGAAACATGATGTTGAGCATCTTTTCATATGTCTATTTGCCATATATCTTCTCTGGAGAGGTGTCTGTTCACATTCCCTACCCATTGTTACTTGGGTTGTCTGTTTTCTTGTTTAGTTTCAAGAGTTCTTTGCGGCCTGACCTGTGGCGGCCTGACCTGTGGTGGTGCAGTGGATAAAGCATCGACCTGGAAATGCTGAGATCGCCGGTTCAAAACCCTGGGCTTGCCTGGTCAAGGCACATATGGGAGTTGATGCTTCCTGCTCCTCCCCCCCTTCTCTCTCTGTCTCTCTCCTCTCTCTCTCCCTCTTTCTCTCCTTTCTAAAATGAATAAATTAAAAAAAAAAAAAAGAGTTCTTTGAACATTTTGGACACGAGTCCTTTATCAGATATGTGTTTTGCAAAGATCTTCTCCCTATCTCTGACTTGTCTTTTCATTCTCTTCACAGTGTCTTTCATCTTTGGTAGGGCAGAAATTTTAAAAATTTTAATGAGTTCTAACTCATCAACACTTATCATGAATCACACTTTTGATAGTGCTGTATTTCACTTTTAACTGACCTTAAAAGGTGAAAGGCTTTAGCTATCAGACTACCCAGACTGCAAAGCTAGGTGTTCATATGTATGATTTTTAGATCTTTTTCCTAGGGTTAAATCTTAAAACTGAAGAATGACTATGTTCTCTATATTCAAACTATAAAACTTAGTCAAATATTTGATAATTTTTCTGAAATGCAATTAGAAGAAAATATTTTAAATTAAGGCAAAAATTATTTAAATATATTTACTTTCTTGAAAAATTCCATATAATGTATTGCAAACTGTGATAAAGAACGAGGAAATTATTTCCTCTCAAAATAGTAACAGGAGAAAACTTTACATTTTATTAATACTAACGTATACAACTTCATGAAAAGAAGCTATACAAAAATAAAATATCCAGGCTCTACTTCTCCATTATGAAAGAACAATCACATCTCCACTATACTAAAGATGGGCTAGATAAAATTAGAAAAAGATACCTCACTGATATGACAAGGTCATTTTAAATTATGTGAGATTTAGAAGTTAATACTAATTAATTACCTATTCTGCACCTGGTACTATGCTTGGTGTACAGGAGATACAAAGATGAATCAAGTCAGACCACGAAAAGAAGAGCAAATACTACATATAAATACACTACCCCTCCCAAATCCCAAAACTTTCTCTATAAGGTGGCATTCAGTTTCTGTTCAAAACTAATGTAAAAAGAACTGAATTTCATTCAGTATTTCCTCTAGAAATTTCCTTTTATTTTCTATATTTTAAAAAAGGCACACAGGGGAAGGCTAAACTGAAAAACCTATAAATTATACATACCTATGCCAAAAGTCCAGTTATTCATCCCCTTCCAAAATATACAATGATGGAAAAACAGAGTCCCATCATATCCTCTGAAGCCTTGCAAAATCAAGTTCAGGGCAAAAGGACCTTCTCAATTTACAGTTTAAACAAGGGTGGTACAATGGCTGCAACCCTAACATAAAACACATGTATGAACTGGCTAAGTGGAACCAGAATGCTTTTTGAATGCTTACTGTCAATGAGCAAAGTGGAAAAGATGCTATCAAGTCACCAAAGACACATCTCCTCACTGAAATAAAGACACTAGCCCCTCCTCATCCCTGACAGAACTGTATCAGCCAATTAGACGGCTCATTTGGTCAAAGAACCAATAATTCAATGCATCATGACAAGTCTTTATTGAGCACCTATAATATGCCAGCCACTGTTCTAGGCATTAGGATACATCTGTGAAAAAAAGAATAAAATCTATGCCCTTGTGGTTCAAGTCCATATAGAAAACAACAACCAAAAACCAGTAACTGTAAAAATATGTAAATTAAACAATGTGTTAGAAGGTATTAAGTGCTCTGGAGAAAGAGAGAGAGAGAGAGAGAGAGAGAGAGAGAAAGAGATGGTGACAGCACAGTGCACTCTGTACTGTATGGAAAGGGGGGGTGCAATTTTATTTTTATTTATTTATTTTGGGGGGGGTATTTTTTCTGAAGTGAGAAGCAGGGAGGCAGAGAGAGACACTCCTGCATGCGCCCGACCAGGATCCACCCAGTATGCCCACTAGGGGCGATGCTCTGTCCATCTGGGGCATTGTTCCATTGCAACCCGAGCCATTCTAGCACCTGAGGCGGAGGCCATGGAGCCATCCTCACTACCCGGGCCAACTTTGCTCCAATGGAACCTTGGCTGCGGGAGGGGAAGAGAGAGACAGAGAGAAAGGAGAGGGGGAAGGGTAGAGAGGTAGATGGGCGCTTCTCCTGTGTGCCCTGGCTGGGTATCGAACCTGGGACTTCTACACACTGGGCTGACGCTCTCCCACTGAGCTAGCCAGCCAGGGCTACCAAACGTCAGTCCTGGTTGAAAAGGTAAGACTTGAGCAAAGATTTGATGTGGGGAGGGAGTTAGCCATGCAGGCATGTATGGAATGGGCATTTCTGGCACGAGGACTGCACCTGGTATGGTGGAGGAGCAAAAGGAGGCCCATGTGGTTGGATAGCTGGAGTAAGGTGAGTGAGGGAGAGCAGAGCTTCACCGACAGAGGGGAGGCAGTGAGGGACTAGATCATACAGCAAATTGGCAAACTTTCCTTTTAGGACCAGACAATAAACATAAATACTTTCAATTCATAAAGTCTCTACTATTCAACTGCCTCTGTAGTGCAAGTGTACTCATAGACTATAATGTGAACAAATGGGTGTGTTTGTGTTCTAATAAAACTGTATTTATGGGCAACAAAATGTCAATTTCATATAACAGTCATGTCACAAAATAGGAATTTTTTTATTTTTAACCATTTAACAACCAATTTTAGCCTATTGGTCATACAAAAACAAGCAGTAGGTTAAATATAGTCTCTGGGTAATAGTTTGTCAACTCTGAATACAGGTCACCTTAAGGACTGTGACTCTCACTTTGTGTGAGATAGAGAACCTCAGAGGGTTTTAAGCAGAGAAGTAACAATATTTGACTCATAATTTTAAAAGGTCACTATGATTTCTATGCTAAAATGCATTGTAGAGAAGGCATGGGTGGGAGGAAAGAGGCCACTTAGGAAGCTCAGTGATCAGGTTCTGGACAGATTCTGAAGGGAAGGGGACAGGAACCCACGTAGAACTGACATGCAGTGTAAGTGAACTGAAGGCATCAGGAGGACCAGAACTTCCAGGTTTCTGGCCTGAGCGAATGAGTTAGGGAAGGTAAAGGAGAGCAGGTTTTGGGATTAAGACCAGGAATTCCACTTTGGACAAGTTGACTTTGAGATATTAGATATCTAAGTAGGTAACTAGATATGAACCTTTAATTTAAAAGAGAATAGGATCCAAATTTGGCACTTTTCAGCATATAGGCCACATGGCAAGTCACAAGATCACCAAGGAGGTAGGTGTACTATGTTGTTCTGAAAGCCAAATAAATAACACTTCTGAGGCAAGCTCTCTGAATTATAAACATGAAAAGGGATACAGCACGAGAATGGAAATCCTGAGTTTTAGTCCTCATTTTAGTAAGTATGTTCATAATTCAAAGATACCTATATAGGAAGTCGTGGTGTAAGGTAGCTTTGTCACTGACAAAAATTTATCCTCTGCTCTACTATTCTATCCCCACTTCAGGACATTTCTGGAAAAAACTTTGTCTTGAGAACATCAGGTAAAAATTTTCAAGGGCTATTCATTACCTAAGCAACTGGCATTCCACTCAGATACTCAGTGTGGCACCAATATTCCCCATAATACAAAACTTATGTAATTTTTTCCTGGCAGTTCTCTTCCAGCCAAAATGGGAATAATGACTCTTCCCCAGAACACCTTGCAATGTGCTTACTGTTAAGCTTCAAGTTCAACCTTTTCTTTACTAGATGGACTACCATGATTTGGCACTGGTCTAGTCATTAAATAAATGTCCATCTTAAACCTACTCCTCCATGAAAACTTTACCTATTACTTGAGTTTAATATAATTTCTTCCTTCTGAACCATCCAGCACTTTTTCAAGTTCTTTTATGACATTTCTATTACCCAATTTTAATTATTTCTATTGTAAGTTCCCTAGTGAAATGACTTCACCTTTACTTCCACAGCCCCAGTATAACACCCTGCACTCAAGAAATGTTCATAAAAATATGAATTCGGCCCTGGCCGGTTGGCTCAGTGGCAGAGCTTCGGTCTGGCGTGAAGGAGTCCCGGGTTCGATTCCCGGCCAGGGCACACAGGAGAAGCGCCTATCTGCTTCTCCACCCCTCCCCCTCTCCTTCCTCTCTGTCTCTCTCTTCCCCTCCCGCAGCCAAGGCTCCACTGGAGCAAAGTTTGCCCGGGCGCTGAGGATGGCTCTGTGGCCTCTGCCTCAGGCGCTAGAGTGGCTCTGGTTGCAACAGATGGGCAGAGCATCGCCCCCTGGTGGGCGTGCCGGGTGGATCCCAGTTGGGCACATGCGGGAGTCTGTCGATTGCCTCCCCGTTTCCAACTTCAGAAAAATACTACAAAAAAAATGTGTAAGGCAACATTTACAAAAAGGCAAATGTAGTTGTTCTTCTTGTTTCCAAAAATTGGTTATCAAACAAACATGATTTTAAGTTGTAAAATCATAAGATTGTAACTGGAACTAATTTCATTTCTTGAAAAAAATACTCTGGGGGGTCAGTGAGCATTGAAAAAAACTTACTACTCAAAGGGTTAAAGAATACCATAACTGCACAGTCTAAAGTTCACTGCAAGGCCACCATCATTTTCCACAGCAGTCATCACAGTGACTTGTATGGAACATCTGACCTCTCCTACATAAGCACAAATTCTAGTATTTATTGGACTTATTTTACACATTTTTAATTAATCTTTCACTGACATACTCCCTTCTACTGCTGACATTCTTAGCAATTTCAGTAATCACTTAGATGACCCTCCTAAAATGCAGGCCTTTCCATTCTTTTCCTCTAATATTCTCATCTTCTTTCCTACCTGAGACATCCACTCCTCCCTTGGCCTATAACCTATGAACCCCACCACCTTTCACAGTCTTCCTCACTCTTTTCATGCCTTCACTTCTGTCCTTTCCAACTGAAACTACAAAATTCATCACTTATCACTCACACCAGCAATTCCCTTTGTTATCTTCTCCTGGAAAAACACCAACAAACCCACACCCATAATCCTGACAACAGAATGGGCTGGGGGAGGATCATACAACTGCGCTAACAGATATTTTTCCTAAATTCGTGATCCAATAAACCAACAGTTTTTTCAAAGAGTGGCAGTACTGCTATCTTCAGGGGTTTGAAAATGTGAGGCAGAGTATCCTGGTTGTCACATGGTTGGTAATCCTGGCATTACCTGGGATTCTAAATACCCTGCAATGTCCAAGGAGCCCCATTGAAAATATTCACTTACCCACTTTCCTAATGGTTATTTCATTTCTTCTCTTTTCTCTTCAAACATCACCTAGCCTCACATTCCACTCATCATTCTGCATTCTATTTCAATCAAAATGTCTGTTACAAATATACTGTCCCAATTCCTTTCTAATCCAAATCTCTCAACTCAAACCCTAGTAGGTCTCATCCCCTTTGCCTACTCCAGGTATCACTCTCCTCTCATCTCTTGAATAACTTGGACCTCTTACCTCCTGATAGCCTGATTCTCTGCCCCTTTCAGGATACACAAAATTCTTTGCATTTACACTTCTGTTTTCCATTTCCGCTCCTCTCATTTTCTCTTAAATTTACCCCAGTCGGCCTCTCACCCCAAAGCTCCACTGAAACAACTGTTGTCAAGGTCCTTTAGGACTTCCACAGTGCTTAAGGCTGTGACAACTCTCACTCCTCATCTTAGTTGACCTCTCAGCAACAGGTGACAGTCAACTGTGCCCTATTTGAACATTTTACCTCCCTTGGCGTCCATCCAGTACACCCCTCTTAGATCTCCTACTCTATCTACTATATCATCTCCTTTCTTTTTTATCTCCACAACCTCTAAATGCTGGGCTGCCTCAGGACTCAGCCCTCATGCTAATCTCTTTGCTACCTCACATCAGTATCCTTGGTATTTCTCAAACGATTCACTCATACGCCCATCTTGGTGGCTTTACACTCGCTAGTTTACCCTAGACAGCCACATAACTCCTTCTCTTATTTCTTCCAGTGCCTGCTCAAACGTCACCTAATCCGGAGCCCTTCCCCGATTACCCCATATAAAACAGCAACCCCTCCTCCAGCACACGACTGACTCTGTTCTGCTTCTGCCCACAGGCGCTGGCATATGATATCTGTGCTTTCTATGTTTTGTACACCTAGAATAATGCCTGGCACAAAGAAGAAACTCAAATTTTTTCATAAACAAACTCAATGCTCACAGCAGCCCTGAAAAAATGGTGAAAAAAGGAGTAGTGGTATAAATTTCTTTTACACTCTTTTAAGATATGAAAGCACAAATATAACAAGGATGGTGTTAAGTAATTTGTCCACGATCAGAGACTGGCAGAGCTATCCCTAGAACTGGGGTCGGGTCTCTAGCATCTTTTAGAATTCATATCACTGTCTCCGCAAGCAAATCAAAGAGGAAATGTATATTTAATTTTGCACAGTGACTTTTAAAATATTTCTTTTAGAGACAGACAGGAAGGGAGAGAGAAGCATCAATTTACAGTTGCAGCACTTTTAATTGTTCATTGATTGCTTTCTCATATGTGCCTTGACCAGGGGGGATCCAGCTGAGCCAGTGACCCCTTGCTCAAGCCAGCGACCTTGGGCTTCAAGCCAGCGACCTTTGGGCTCAAGCCAGCGACCAGAGGGTCATGTCTATGATCTCACACTCAAGCCAGCGACCCTGAGCTCAAGCCGGCGAGACACACTCAAGCTGGTGACCTCAGGGTTTCGAACCTGGGTCCTCAGAGTCCCAGGTTAATGCTCTATCCACTGAGCCACCACCTGGTCAAGTAGTGATCTTTAAGTTTTAAATGCTCAAATTGAGATCTAATCCTGTAAATCACAATCAGACGTGAAGTAGCCCCTAAGCTGTACACGCTTCAATAGTATTTATTTCCTTCTCACTAAAAAGCTGTGTGGAGGTTATCAGACTATCTTTAGAATTTACAGATCTTGTGACAATTCTGATCAAAAGGAAAATGGGGTAATGTGCCAAGAAACAGTTAAGAATTCAAGTATTCTCTGTCATTCTATGCCCACTGCAGCACACTTAACACCAAAAAGTAAACCAGCACCTTGGTAAACAAGCTTCAAGTGGTGTCTCTGGTTCTCACGACTTTTTTGTTGCCTTTCTACAGAACAGAGCATGGCAAAGAACCATATCTAGAGAGAGACCGGGCACAATTATTTCTCTCTTACTTAGGTTTGCAAAATAACCTCAGAGCCTATCATCTAGTTATAAACAAGTAGTATTGTTAAAAATCATAAATTTTTAAAACAAATAGAAGTCATTTTGTTTTCACCTTGGCAAAATAAACAGTAAGTTTCTACTGCAAGTAAAACGTATAAATTCACCAAGTATTACATCAATACAAAAAAAGTTTTCAGGTAAAACAATGCTATAAAAATTAGATATATTAGATCCTTCAGTAATATAGTAATTTAATTTCCAGACTCTTGCCAACACTCCTTCTCCTCTTTCTGGCGTCCTCTGCCACAGTTGGAAACTATGTATCTAGGTCAGAAAAGACAAGTAGCTTTTCAAAACAGCTCAATATCTTTGGCACAAGAGTTGATACTATAATTCAACCCCTTCATAAACTCCTTTTAAAATATACGCTAATGTAAATCACAAGATGAGTATTACTGATATTTATGAAAAGCCACTGGAAAAAAAACCACTTAAATGCTAGATTTTAAAAAGTGATAATGGTAATAGACTTAAGAAAAATTTGAAATAGGCAATACAATATAATTAGTATAAGAGCAATGGATTCAGGGTCAGAAGATTTGCATTCTAATTCCAGCTCTGCAACTACTAAGCTGGCCAATTTTGAAAAGATTTTCACCTCTCTGAGCCTCAATTTCTTCACTTATAAAGGAACAGAACAAGATCAGAAAGATCAAGAAAGTAAAAAGGTTACACTATACCTAATTACTTTTCAGGTACTACCTATTTAAGCATGATTCTATGATAAACCAGAAATCTACAGGTTATTTCCATATATGACAAATTAAATTTATTCTTTAAAGTATACCGTATTTCCCCATGTATAAGGCACACCGTACTTTTGGGGCCCAAAATTTGGGGGAAAAAACTGTACTATGTAAAGTTATGAACTCAAGTTTTAGTCATCATAAAATTCATACAACTCCTCATCACTGCGCATAAAAGCGGAAAATGCAAGTAAAAACAATCTACAACCACTGTATAAGACGCACCAAGCTTTTAGACCCTCAAATTCTTGGGGGGGGCGTCTTATACATGGGGAAATACGGTATGTTTTTACAATGTAATCATACATTAAATATTATAGATAAAATTAAAAAGCAGATAATTGGGGGAGTTTGAACACTGAATATTGGTAACATGGAATTATTTCTAGAGGGTGATACTGGGTTTCTTCTGCAGGTGTGTTCACATCTTTTAGAGATACATACTAAATTATTTCTAGATGAAGTAACACTAAAATCTGGGATTCTCCTTAAAATAATCTAGTTAAAGGGAAGAAGGAGAGAGAAATAATTGAAAATTGATGATAGGGGTTCTTTAGGCATCGCAGGGTTCTCTCTGCTTGTATATATTTGCACATTTCCCTAAGAAGAGTTTTAAACAGGAACATATTTACCAAGAATCTAACTCATCACCTTTCAATTTCATATATTTTCTTCAGGCACATTCTCCTCTTTAAAATCCATTATGTAACTGTATAACACCAAAGCAGGTGAATTGATTAAAAGCATCTTGGGGAACTGTTGGGCAGATAAAATATATTATGGTCACTTTGTTAAAGATGGCGCTGCCTGTCTCCCAGGTGATATTAATGTGTGTTGGGGGCAGGCTGTGGGTAGGCAGGATCCTTGTAGCCTGGGGCTTGGTTTTAGGACTAAGCCTTTTTCACCTTTTTTGATGTGGGGTGGTACAATCCCATCATGCTCCAGATAACTGACTTTGTATTAGAGACTTCCCTATTTTGTATATTGGATTAAAGGTTTTGATTTCTACTCTATAAAATGGGTGCAGAATGGGAACTTGCTCTCTTGGTTCCTGAGATTAATATTAGAGGAGAGAGCAGAGGAGGGCAGAGAGAGGCCACATGGAGGAGGCCAGGAGAAGCAGCCAAGATGGCAGAGTGCTGAAGGTAAAGCCAGTTTGTGCAGAGAGAAGGAAGGAGATGAGGAACAGAGGTGAATAAGGCTGGTGAGCTAGAAACCTTTGATTCTAGGAAACTCGGGTAAGTCAGTAGCTTTGTGAGCACTGAATGTTGAGTGTATTTTGGAGCCCAGTGTGTGTTTTTAATTCCTTGCCAGGTGCAAGCTAGGATTAAAGATGATAGCCCATCAGTTTTTGGCTCCGTTGTTTCTTTACCGACTGTCTGAATCCAATGCGAACCTGCATGGGCCAGGCGGCTGTGATGGTAGCCGCGGTCACTGGCTTTACAGGAACAATTTAGTAATAACTAGTAGTCAAAGATGTGGATATCCTACCAGCAACAATACTATTTCTGGTTACATTAACTAGAGAGACTCCTAGCACAAACATAGTAAGACAACACTAATGTTCAAGCAGCACTGTTCATTAACAAAATACTGGAAACCTAAATGTCCATCAGCACAAAAATAAAGGCAGGAAATGTGCAGTTAATGAATTAGTGATAGATTTTTACCATGTCACAAAATAAGGTTGAGAGAAAAAGCTACTTGCAGACTACTACGTACAGAGTAATGCCATTTATATGAGCTTGGAAAACACATGAAATAATGTTACATATAATTTGTGGATACACACACACTTCTTAGCATAAAAACATTCAAGGTAATAACAAACAAAACATTTCAGGAGTGGTTATCCCTGGGACAAGAAGGAACAGGACAGGATCGGGATGGGATACACACACATATGTATTATATATCTTAACTACAACTTTTTCTTTTCTTTTCTTTTCTTTTTGACAGCAAGAAGGACAGATAGGAACAGACAGGCAGGAAGGGAGAGAGATGAGAAGCATCAATTCTTCACTGCAGCATCTTAATTGTTCACTGATTGCTTTCTCATATGTGCCTTGACCAGGGGGCTACAGCAAAGTGAGTAACCCCTTGCTCAAGCCAGCGACCATGGGGTCATGTCTATAATCCCACACTCAAGCCAGTGACCCTGTATTCAAACTAGTGAGCTTGTACTCAAGCCGGCAACCTTGGGGTTTCAAACCTGGGTCCTCTGCATTCCAGTCTAACGCTCTATCCACGTGCCACTGCCTGGTCAGGCTGAACTACAATTTCTTAAGAAAATATCTGAAGCAAATCTGGCAACAATAGCATGTGAAGAAGCTATGTGTGGTGGGTATGTAGTTACTTATTATAGATATACTGTTTTGTCAGTATACATTTCAAAATATTTTAAAAATTAAGTCCATGTGTGTAAAATAGTCAGAAACAAAGGAAACCCTGGCCTCTTAAGCAGCAAAATATTCTAGCTCTGGTGTTAGCCTTTAGGTATTAGCAGTTTTTTCCATGTAGAATAAATACTGATATTGGATAGAAGGAACAAGAAAGTTTCCTCCATCAAAGACAGCTGTAAGGTTTTTTATGTTTTAACTGTAATGAGACATATTCTTACATAGAATTATCCAGTGATTATAACCAAAGACATTCAAAGTGTTAGATGGCAGGCAAAGTCACTGTCATGACTATGAGGGTCCCGAAGCACTGCAGGAGGTAACACTGCCCAGCAACATTCTAGTTCTAAGTAATACTTACGTTAGGACAGATCTATGAAAAGCTTTATTTCTCAAGTCTCTCTAATCTGGCAGAATTTAAGCTCCAAATTGTCTCCCCTGTAGATTCTGTCAGGATTTGATTATAGTCTTTGTTATGGGAAGGAAGGTCTAGAGTAGGCTTTACTCTAGGGCAGAAGTCAGAAAACTTTTTCTTAAAGGGCCAAACAGTAAATACTGTAGGCTTACAGGCCCTACATGTCCGTGGCACCTACTGAACTTTGCCACTGTAGGGTGAGAGCAGCCAAACAATATGGAATGAACGGGCACAGATGTGTTTTAGTAAAATTTTAAAGACACCGTTTGCCAATCCCTGCTTTACCTTACGGTCTTTCTAGTGTTTCACCCAGATGCCAGGGTCTCACAGTTCTGGCTAGACCAGAACTTTAATATCCCCCAGCCGCACAACCTCTAGTAACTCTGTTCATACCCAACCCTGGGGCAGCCACTATGGTAAACCTTCCAGACTTTCTCATTCACTGACAGCCCAGTGCTCTGCACCAATTCATAAGGGACCCACACACAAACATTTGGAAACCCCTCCCCTCCTATACTACTTCCTCTTCTCCAGTGTTCTGCCCAGAGGATTCCAGCCACTTTAGCTGTCCTAAATTCTGAGCATGGCACAGTTAGGCCACCATGCTCTGCTTGGATGCCAGATCAGGAAATTGTTCTCAGGCAGAAAGGAGGGACAATCTCAGGGCCCATTTCATGAATTTCAAGATCACAAGCCTCTTGCCCAAAGCCTGAAAGAATTGCCTCATATCAAAGTTTTCTATGGCAGGAAGGCTAATCCAGACGTGTTGCTCCATCATAACCAGAAGCAAAAGTCATAGTCAATAAATATTCTAGTTTCTACTATATATCAAGACCTCTTCTGGGGAACAGCTCAACCTGAATCTTGGTGTAATCCAAAGGGCATTATAGTGAGAACAACGAGCAATTCATTCATCCATCTATCTAATACTAAGCATCTTACTGAACCAGGAAAGTCCTGATTTTTGTCTTCAAGCCTCAGTATTAGCACAGCCTCAAGTAGTACTATAATCTGCCCTCCAAATCACAAAGGTTTCAAGTAAAGACTGAAGCTGAGAAAAAGCAGATAAAACACTTGATAAAGCACTGCACAAATCCAAGTTATTCTTGTGATCGCAACAATCATACCCTCACCAACAGAGCACGAGTCCTCCATGTACGCCTTCCGTAGGCAGAAAAAAGATGTACAAGGATGGCCGTGACACAACACGGTGTGTGAGCACATGTACCCTGGGGTGTGGGGGTTCCAGAAGTCAGACCTACTTGAGAACACAGTGCACATATACAACTACAAGAGAGAGGGCTATCTGTCACACTGATGTTGACTGATGACAAGCTGAGTGAATAGCACAATAGCATTTGAGTGAAGTACTTTTTTGAAATTTCAAATCAGGGTATAGAAAAAATAATTTAAAAAATGTATTATTATTATTACAGAATGCTTTAATAGAAATTTCTTATATATTTATATAAGGCTTTCTTCCAACTATTTTGAAGTTCAAGAATAGAAAATTTTCTAATATAAATAACATATTCACATAACATTCTTTTAAAATGTCTCAATGCATCACAAAGGTCATGATCGTTTTCTCACCAATAGAAAACGATCAGAATATAAAATTTTTAAAAATAAGTCCAGAGAAGGAGTAAATCACTCAAGAAACACAGGCTGATGAGAGCTTTGGGAAAAGTCATGCGAGTAGACCATGGGTCCTACCTCAGCTACCTGAGTTCAAAGCACAAATGTGAATCCAGCTTTTAACAAAGCTTATTTTCTACTGGGCTCTGAAGGATGATGAGTGGTTATACACACTGGCATATTCTAATATACTTCTCGCTCTGTTTTCATGTTTCTAAACTATCTTCCTCCTTCTCTGCTGTCCTCCCACTGCAATCTCGGGCCTTTAAATAAAGGTCATCTAGAATGTTAACAGACACTGGCATATAAAATGACAAAAAGGGAAAGGACTCCTTAAGACACAAGTGTTAACTATAAAATGATATATATTTTAATATATTAAAATCAAGAACTTTTAGCCTTCAAAAAACACCAGAGAGAGAGAGAGAGAGAGAACAAGGAATAAACTGAAAAGATTTCTGGAATACATACATCTGACAAAAGTATCAAAAATATGTAAGGATGACTTAAAATCCAAAAGAAAAACACAAACAACCCAGCAAAAGAAAAAAGGAAAAAAGACATGAGCAAGCATTTCACAGGGAATAAAAAGACAAATAAAAATGTAAAGAAACATTAATATAAAAAGTGATCAGAGAAATGCAATAAAAATGAAATACCACTCCATACCCATTCAAGCTGAAAAAATTTAAGTCTGCTAATACCAAGTGTTGGAAAGATATGGAGCTACAAGGTCTTTTATAGATTAAAGGTAGAGAAAATGTTTGACATAATTTCTACAAAGTGGCCTGACCAAGCGGTGGCGCAGTAGATAGAGCGTCGGACTGGGATGTTCAAGACCCCGAGGTCACCAGCTTGAGCTTGGGCTCATCTGTTTTGAGCAAAGCTCACCAGCTTGGACCCAAAGTGGCTGGCTCGAGCAAGGGGTTCCTCGGTCTGCTGAAGGCCCGCGGTCAAGGCACATATGAGAAAGCAATCAATGAACAACTAAGGTGTAGCAACGAAAAACTGATGATTGATGCTTCTCATCTCTCTCTGCTCCTGTCTGTCCCTGTCTGTCCCTATCTATCCCTCTCTCTGACTCTCTGTCTCTGTAAAAGAAAAAGAAAAAGAAAATAAATTTATACAAAGTGAATAATCCCATACTCAACTACCCAGATAGTCTACCCTTCTATAAACATGAAGAGAAACACACACATGTACAAGACGTAGATTATTAGAGTGTTCATAACAAAATTGTTCACAATAGCAAAAACCTGGAAAACATGCAAATTGCCCATTCTCAAAAGAATAGATGAATAAACTATAGTACACTAACATAATGGATTATTAATTAGGAAAGTGAAGGACATGCAACAACCTGAATAAATCTTAGCAATATAATTTTAAATAAAAATACTAAGTCCCAAATGATTACATACAGAATGTTTTGTAAAGTTAAAATTAAAATTAAAAGATATACATACTTACTTTCAAAGAATACATAAAAATAGAAAGCTATACAAAAACAGAAAGCAAGGGAATAATGAACACAGAATTCAGGCTGTGAATTCTTTGGAGAGAAGGCAGGAATACAATGGGGGAATCTATGAAATCAGATGCAGGTTATTAAGAATCTACCTGTTGTTACGGTAGTGAGTTCTCAGAGGGACTTATCAGATTTTTATAAAAAAAATAAAAATTGACTATACACGGATCAATGAAAGCATGTTATAAACAAAGATTATGACAAATCTATTATCCAAGTCAGTGCACATTATATCCAATTTTTAAAAACACTTCTTAGTCTATGCTCAATTTTTTACCAAACTGAGTTTTGATCTTCTTGGGGTATAATTTTTTTATGTTATACCTAATTGCAAGCAGTTGTTAACACTATTTTCCTAATGTGGATAATTTAAAACCTATGATGAAATAGTATGTTCGAGTACAAGTCGCATACTAAGATTTGAGTCATGGCATATTCAATACAAGAATATTCATGAAACTGCAATTTAATAAGTACTCTTAGCTTGTTACAGACTGGAAACAAAAACTTCCATGATCCAAAGAAAATAGCCTTCCATTTTACTAGATGACTTGTTTCACAAGCCTAACCTTTAAAATATAGATGCCAACTCAAAAGTCTTCTTAGTCATAAGTGACACTTCCAAGTCATCTCAGTATTTTTTCCCAACAGTCTGTTCAGAAAAAGAACAAGTAAACTGCAAAATGTTTTCCTTAATGTAGACTTTCTTAGTTATTAGAAAAGTTAAAATTAGGGTTTTCATAACTAACTCAACCTCTTAATAAATAAATGTATATGTAACATATATGTAACACTTCAGGAAAAATATAAGACTACAGAAACAATCCGTTGTACTCAATTTCTGCATTTTATAATTTCCAACTAATATGGCATTTATAAAACTATATATTCCCTACTTCTAATAGGTTCATGAGGAAAACAATAAAATATAAATAAATGATAAACACCCATAGAGAATGATCTTCATATGGAAAGAGGGTCCCCTTGTCTGAACTTACAATGGGAAACAAACTTTCAACTTCTAAAATAATGTATTTATTACCCAGAAAGCTTTAAACTGTTCAACCATATGGGTAATACAATGCCCCCCTTTAAAAAAAAAGAGAAAAATAAGAGAAAAAAACAAGCAACACAGAGTAATGTGAAAAAATGGATTCAGTAATGTTGTGAAGTGTTATTATCTACCTGTCAAACACCCCCAGCTTCCCTCATTTTCCTTGAGACAGAGCCTCCACATCACTACTAAGGATCTTACCCTCAAATAAGCAGGATAAGAACATTAAAGGCAATATGAATAGGAGTATGTCCTACCTGCATTATCACTACACAGATAAGATACCAATTAGTGATAAACGTGTCTTAGTATACATATCCCTGTCATTCAAAGCAGTTCTTATATAGCATTACATGGTATAAAATTCAGCATCACAGACAATCCTGTGTAGTATAAAGGCTTATCATCTGACAGATTAAAAACAGACTCAAATTAGGCAACTCTTACAAGATCACACAACTAGTAAACGGCAGCAATTAAATGCAAACTCAGTTCTGCTGATAGACTTCTATTCACAGAAAATGAAAGAAAAAAAATAGAAGTCGGAAGATCAGGACTATAATGATGTTGGAATGGCCACTAACAGCCATAAAGGCCTTTCCCTTGGCCCTGTGGATTTTGCTTCCTGAAAAATAATGCCTCCCATCCTATGTGCTTCACAAGGCTACTACTGTAAGAATCAACTAACAGTCATGGGAATATTTTGAAAAAGTACACTGTTACATAAACAGGGGAGCAACTACCCTTCCAACCTTTAACCAATGATAGAGAATCCGGAACTCAAGGGACAGCAATACAATACTATGAGCCTGTGACTGGTGTTTTTTCACCCTGCAACAAATTCTGCAATTCAAGAAGAATACTGATTAAATCTCAATTATTCAGTGTGTGATTCATAAATGGAAAAATACAACCACTAGGTTCACTTATCAAAACTTGATAGTTTACAAGATAAGAGAATCGACTAAATACTCCACTAACAGCTAACAGCAATAATGATGTGCCACAGTAATAACAGCCAATACTGCTGTACGCCAAGCACTCACAGCTAAGCATTTCACATGCATTACTTCATTTAACCCTCAAAACCCTCTGTAGGAGAGGCCCTGGCCGGTTGGCTCAGTGGTAGAGTGTCGGCCCAGTGTGTAGAAGTCCCGGGATTGATTCCCGGCCAGGGTACACAGGAGAAACACCCAACTGCTTCTCCACCCTTCCCCCTCTCCTTCTCCACCTCTCCTTCTCCAGCCTTCCCCCTCTCCTTCTCCACCTCTCCTTCTCCACCCTTCCCTCTCTCCTTCTCCACCTCTCCTTCTCCACCCTTCCCCCTCTCCTTCTCCACCTCTCCTTCTCCACCCTTTCCCCTCTCCTTCTCCACCCTTCCCCCTCTCCTTCTCCACCTCTCCTTCCCCACCCCTCCCCCTCTCCTTCCACTCTGTCTCTCTTCCCCTCCCGTAACCAAGGCTCCATTGGAGCAAAGTTGTCCTGGGTGCTGAGGACGGCTCCATGGCCTCTGCCTCAGATGCTAGAATGGCTCCAGTTGTAATGGAACAACGCCCCATGCCGGGTGGATCCCGGTCGGGTGCATGTGGGAGTCTGTCTCTCTGCCTCCCCCCCACTTCTCACTTCAGAAAAATACCCCCCCAATTTTTTTAAACCCTCTTTAGGAGTATCACTTTTACAGAGGAAACAACAGTCTAGAGGGGTTAAGTAACATACCTGAGATCAAGCAGCGAGTCAGAGGGCAAAGCCAGGATTCTAACCTGTCTACAGAGCTGGAGCTCTTCATGACTCACTGCTATAAACCATCTGCCAAAAAGAACACCCACCTCAATACCTCTCACAAAGGCCCCCTCCCTTTCAACCCAAATGTTAAACTAATTCTCCCTTCAAAGCACCATTTCATTTCCTATCTGACGATACTGCTACCTACCTATCTTACATATTATGAATGAACAAACAAAATCTATTATTATGAACCTTGACATATATACACATACATATATACACATACACATACGTATACGTACACACACACACACATATATTAATGTAAACAAGAGCAGCATGCAACATATCGGAGTCTGGTTCCTCATTCCTGAAGAACTATCTACTTCAAGAAGACTTGTTTTAAAACCAAAGAAATTCTATAAAGCAGGGGTCCCCAAACTACGGCCCGCGGGCCACATGCGGCCCCCTGAGGCCATTTATCTGGCCCCCACCGCACTTCTGGAAGGGGCACCTCTTTCATTGGTGGTCAGTGAGAGAGCACAGGATGCATCCTGTGTGCTGTATGTGGTGGCGCCACAAAGCGCAGCGATGCGGGACGCACACGTCAGGGCTCCAGAAGCGCGTTCTATCGCTTGTTATGGCTAGCATTGACAAATATGGAACCAGACACTGACCATCTCATTAGCCAAAAGCAGGCCCATAGTTCCCATTGAAATACTGGTCAGTTTGTTAATTTAAATTTACCTGTTCTTTATTTTAAATATTGTATTTGTTCCTGTTTTGTTTTTTTACTTTAAAATAAGATATGTGCAGTGTGCTTAGGGATTTGTTCATAGTTTTTTTATAGTCCGGCCCTCCAATGGTCTGAGGGACAGTGAACTGGCCCCCTGTGTAAAAAGTTTGGGGACCCCTGCTATAAAGTGCTTAAAGAGACATTAGGTTATTTGGCCAAAACCATAAAGTAAGTGAAAGACCCAAGATGTGAATTCATGTTTATGTTTAATAACCTATGTTCCTAAGCCAGTCATCTCATTCCAAAGCTCTATGTTCTTAGTACTATCCACATAGCTCACCCAATCATTTGGCCTCTCAGATGTTAACTCTTAAGGTTGGAGGTGGGGTAGGGACCAGAACCATGCCAATCCCCTTTGCTCCTCAGTTGATCAATATTTATTGTAATAAAATTTTAAAACCTCAATCAATATATTGTTGGTAATATTCTGAAACTCTATGAGAGAGAATGCCCTCAGCTTCCATATGAGATTCCAGACTCCTATTTTTCTAGGACACAAAGTTAGGTCTGCTCCCCATTCCCAGTAACAGTAAGAAAGGATTTCTGAAATCTCACTTCCCACTTTTTACTAGAAATTAAGACTTAAGCCTGCTTATTTAGTCACCTGTATTCTCAGAAATAAGATGCTTATCCCTTGAAATAAAATTTTCAAAATACCCTCCTTATCTTACGTCCTCTACCCTGACCATGCCCTCTGCTTAGACAGCTCCTCCCCAGACCTCTGTACTTTTGCAAGCCCTTGCCCAACTGAAACTGAATTAGCCCTTCCATATGCTCCCACTACACTAGTTTTGCCTTGTTTCACCACTTACCAGTCTGTATCACTTGTTTTTTGAAGGCAGATATTGTGTTATTCTCTGCTGTACCCTTAGAACAATGGTCAGCAAACTGTGGCTCTTTGGCACCTTGAGTGTGGCTCTTCCACAAAATACCATGTGCGGGTGCTACCTTGATAAGGAATGTACCTACCTATATAGTTTAAGTTTAAAAAATTTGGCTCTTAAAAGAAATTTCAATCGTTGTACTGTTGATTATTTGGCTCTGTTGACTAGTGAGTTTGCCGACCACTGCCCTAGTATATACCACAGTACCTGGATAGTAAGCACTCAAATACTGGTCCAATGAAAAAACAAATGAATAAATGATTGATGACCCTATTAGGACTCCGTGTTGCTACTTCCAGTGGGACATATGAGCAGTTCCTCATCACTCCCTATAGCTGTAGCACAGACAGACTCCTACAGTCTCACCATAAAACTGCTCATCAGACCCTGCCTATAATCTTCATACAATCAGAGGTTAACTCTTTCACAAACCAGCACAAAATTTCTGGTGGTCTGTCAGTTGAAAAATACTGTCATACACAATTCCATGACCAATGTTGTCAAATGGTCACCACTGTAGTTAAACCTCCATTTTTTACCTCCCATGTTCCACAGAGTATACGAGACACTTAAAACCTCTTAGTATTTACATCAGCCCTACAAAATAAATAGTGTATGATCAGTCTCCACTTTAAGGTTGAAAAACTGAGACTCAGATGGTTAAGTAACTTGTTCAAAGTCACCACCAAGGCAAACCTATAATCTGAACATTAGGTACCAAGACCTGTGGGTCACTACGCTAAAGAGCCTTCAAGTAAAAAATACCTGTCTTTGATAAGGTGGTATCAATCAACTAAAAACCGAGTTAAGGGGTCAGGAAGATGCAATCACCAACATCTTAAAATATAGCTTAGGCTTTCCATTTAGTACTATATACAGATACAAACAAAACAGAAATTAAAAGGAGCTTCAAGAATCAAACAGTCAATGAAAAAGTTACATAATCCTCAACAACAGTGTCATGAGAAAATTTAAATCACTGTTACAAGTTGCCCTTTCTCAGAAATAGTTATTCAAAATGATGCAGTAGACAGATAAAATGACCATCTGTTAACAGGGTAGTTAAAGGTTAGGAAAGCAGACCAGAAAAAAGTAACAAGTATCTTATTCCGAGAATAACAGACCATATGCAAAGTTATTCCCCTGCCAATTTATAAGAAACACAAAGAATATGGAAAATAAGAAAAATGTAACAGTACTTACAGGAATTTTCTTTTTTAAGAAAAAGCTGCCAATTAAAGCAAAAAAGCTCAAATCATTAACATTCAGACCACAGAATACCCGAACTATCATCTAAACCAGCACCCTATGTCTGGTGCCTCGACTGACATGTGCACAGACAGTTTCACTAGTGAAGTCATTTCAATTAATGCATAAGTGCATGATTTTTAATAAAGTCACTAGATAGACCTGACCTGGTGGTGGCGCAGTGGATAGAGCATTGGACTGGGATGTGGAGGAACCAGGTTCGAAACCTCAAGGTCACCGGGTTGAGCGTGGGCTCATCCGGTTTGAGCGGAGGCTCACCAACTTGAGTGAGGGGTTGCTGGCTTGAGCGTGGGATCATAGACATGACCCAATGGTCACTGGCTTGAGCCGAAAGGTCGCTGGCTTGAAGCCCAAGGTCGCTGGCTTGAGTAAGGGGTCACTCGCTCTGCTGTAGCCCCCAGGTCAAGGCACATATGAGAAAGCAATCAATGAACTAAGGAGCTGCAACAAAGAGCCACAACAAAGAATTGATGCTTCTCATCTCTCCCTTTCTGTCTGTCTGTGCCTATCGTTCCTCTCCCTGTCTGTCACAAAAAAAATAAAAATAAAAATAAAGTCACTAGATAAAGTTAAACCTCACATAAAGTTACAATAGCTACTTGTTAGGTTACTGTCACTAAGTTATTTGATATAATTCTATTCTGATTTTAAAAGAAATATATGTGGTGTCCATTCTTAAGTTAATTTCCATTCACCTTTATGACGCTATTTAAAGATACTGGCATTAACATACTGCGAATCCACGCTGCTCCCTGACACACGTTTGCTTTCCAGCTTCTTAAAAGATTAGTGAGGCTTCACTTAAATGCATTTCTAGCTTCAATTTCTAGTCCTGAAGCTTCAATGACTTCATACAATTTCCTTTTAAATACAATTTTAGCAGAGAAGGCAGGTTTTTACTCTTTACACCTATGGCAGAAGCTTAATTAGCATCCTCAGGTTATACACAATTTCCTTAAAACAGCAAATTAAACAGAGCCCAGAGGTAATGGTCTAAATTCAGCAACCAGCAAAATTCCTACCTTTCCTAAATTTCCTTCTATGATACACTGTTTCAACACAGACTTAACTAAGGCACCTCCTCTCCTCTTCTCTGACTGCAGATTTTTAACACAGAATGATTTTTTCACTATTATTTTTATTGATAAATGAATTAAATGAGAAGTGGATTAGAAATAATACATAATATGGAATCACAAAAATGACACAATGAGGAAATAACCTATGTGAATTATATAATTTATCTATACATTAATAAAACTTTAAAGAGTTTACATTCCCTATTCCTAGATACAGAAGTATGAAAATATAATTTGGTCAATAATATTTCTCTTATACACATTCTATTGGTAACTAGAATTGTCATTAAGCATATGCTAGACACTGGTTACTAACATACAGTGTGTCCGTAAAGTCATGGTGCACTTTTGACCGGTCACAGGAAAGCAACAAAAGACGATAGAAATGTGAAATCTGCACCAAATAAAAGGAAAACCCTCCCAGTTTCTGCAGGATGATGTGGCAGCATGTGCACATGCGCAGATGATAACGTAACACCGTGTATACAGCGGAGCAGCCCACAGCCATGCCAGTCGAGATGTGGACAGTACAGAGGAAAGTTCAGTGTGTTCTGTGGCTCGCTAAATTCAAACCCATGACCAAAGTGTAATGTGAATATCGGCGCGTTTATAATGAAGCGCCACCACATAGGAATAACATTACTAGGTGGGATAAGCAGTTGATGGAAACCGGTGGTTTGGTGGAGAAACTCTGTTCTGGTAGGCCATCAGTCAGTGACGAGTCTGTAGAGGCTATACAGGATAGCTATCTAAGGAGCCCTAAAAAATCTGTGCGTGAGCCCACATCGAACTGCACTGAACAGGTATGAAACTGGGAGAGTTTTCCTTATTTGGTGTAGATTTCACATTTCTATCATCTTTTGTTGCTTTCTTGTGACCGGTCAAAAGTGCAACATGACTTTACGGACACATGGTATATAATTTCACTTAAAAATGACAATAAAATGATGCCTAACACTTACATTTTGCTATGTTCCATGCGCGGTGGTAAGTACATTGTACATACTAATTTTTTTTTTTTTTTTGGTATTTTTCCGAAGCTGGAAACGGGGAGGCAGTCAGACAGACTCCCGCATGTGCCCAACCGAGATCCACCCGGCATGCCCACCAGGGGGTGATGCTCTGCCCATCTTGGGGTGTCGCTCTGCTGCAATCAGAGCCATTCTAGCGCCTGAGGCAAAGACCACAGAGCCATCCTCAGCGCCCGGGCCATCTTTGCTCCAATGGAGCCTTGGCTGCGGGAGGGGAAGAGAGAAACAGAGAGGAAGGAGGGGGGGGGAGAAGCAGATGGGCGCTTCTCCTGTGTGCCCTGGCCGGGAATCAAACCCGGGACTCCTGCACGCCAGGCCCATGCTCTACCACTGAGCCAACCGGCCAGGGCCCTAATTTTTGTGTGTGTGTGTGTGTGACAGAGACAAAAAGACAGAGAGAGGTACAGAAAGGGACAGATAGGCAGGAAAGGAGAGAGATGAGAAGCATCAATTCTTCACTGCAGCTCCTTAGTTGTTCATTGATTGTTTTTTCATATGTGCCTTGACCAGGGAGCTACAGCAGAGCAAGTGACCCCTTGCTCAAGGCAGTGACCTCTGGACTCAAGCCAGTGACCATGGGGTCTTATCTCTGATCCCATGCTCAAGCCAATGACCCATGCTCAAGCCAGTGAGCCTGCACTCAAGCCAGCAACCTTGGGGTTTTGAACCTGGGTCCTTCACATCAGAGTCCAATGCTCTTCCACTGCACCACTGCCTGGTCAGGGTAAAAGTGACAATAAAATGATGCCTAACATTTAAATTGTGCTGTGTTCCATGCACTGTTCTAAGTACACTGCACATACTAATTTATTTAATCCCTACAGCTCCCTTAAGGTAAGTACTCTTACTTCAAATTCATAAATGAAGCTTTGAAATGTTTACTCAGTGTAAGTGTGGAGCCAACAGAAATATAACTGAAATTTAGGTTGGAATGTGAAGTCAAATCACTCCTTTCCACTTTCATTGTATCACTCTACCCCAAACAACTCTTCAAGGACTACCTGAGACCTAAAAGAGAATAAGAACATATGGTTCCTACTGAGGCACAATCTCACAATCTTGTCTCCAACATTTATAAACTTCAGCTAGAGCTAAATCAACCTTGCTGCCATCTCCCAAATCTGTCATTCAGCCCTCCGTGCCATTTTTCGTATGACTTACCCCTGCCTAAAACAGCTGCTACAATCTCCACGCTTAACAAACTGCCCAGGGTTCAAAGTTCCACCTCCTTCACAGGACATTCTCTAACACTTACAGCCAATTGTGAAATTCCCTTTGCATACTCAGTAATCACTGCAAGCTGCCACCATTTTAGCTATTAATCATACACAGCCTCATACTGCAACTTGAATGTTTTGGTATGCTTCTCTCCAAACTATAAATTGAAGGTCAGAAGTATATCTCAAAATTTGGAATCCACCTCAGTCCATAGTGTAGTGTTATACATCTAATAGGAGTTTGATAAATAATGTTGAACAGATGAACGTGTACTTTTATTTAGTGAGAGGCAATAAGGCAAAGTGATTCAACAAAGTACAGGCATTGGTGCATGACAAACCAAAATTTTAATCTACCATTTGATAACTGTTTAGAAAGTTGTCCTGAGTTTCTTTTCTCATCTGTACAAACAAAAATAAAACCCGTATCTCAAAGGGTTGCTATAAAATTTAGACAGACAAGATCGGGTGCGTTCAGGGTGGTATGGCCGTAGACAAGTTGCTATAAAATTTAAATGAGAGAAAAAAAGATTACCTTCAAAGGAGAGACAGAATGACAGTTCTCAATATTTATAGAAGCTAGAAACAGAAGAATGGTATCTTCTATGTGCTTAAAGAAAATAAGCACCAATACAGAATTCTAAACACAGCAGCTACGTCCTTCAGGAATGAATGAAAATAAAAGCACTTTCGGAGAAACAAATACTGAGTTTACCACCAGCAAACTGTACTATAAGAAATTCTAAAGGCTATTTTAAATTAAATTAGACCTGTACTAAAAGAAATGCTGAAGGTGCTTCTTCAATCAGAAAGAAAATTATCACAGATAAAAGATGAGAGATAGGCCCTGGCCAGTTGGCTCAGTGGTAGAGCGTCGTCCTGGCGTGCAGAAGTCCCGGGTTCGATTCCCGGCCAGGGCACACAGGAGAAGCACCCATCTGCTTCTCCACTCCCCCCACTCCTTCCTCTCTGTCTCTCTCTTCCCCTCCAGCAGCGAGGCTCCATTGGAGCAAAGATGGCCCGGGCACTGGGGATGGCTCCTTGGCCTCTGCCCCAGGCGCTAGAGTGGCTCTGGTCGCGGCAGAGCGACGCCCCGGAGGGGCAGAGCAATGCCCCCTGGTGGGCGTGCCGGGTGGATCCCGGTCGGGCATATGCGGGAGTCTGTCTGACTGTCTCTCCCTGTTTCTAGCTTCAGAAAAATACAAAAAAATAAAAAATAAAAAAGATGAGAGATAGAGGAAAGGAGCAAAGAAAGTGATAAATATATGAGTAAATCCAAATAAATATTAACAATTATAACATTATATAAAATAACACATTGACTTAGGGGGGTTAAATATATACAGTACACAATTAAAATAGCATATAAAAATTGCCTGACCAGGCAAGGGGCACAGTGGATAGAGCATTGAACTGGGATGCGGAAGGATCCAGGTTCGAGACCCCGAGGTCACTAGCTTGAGTGCAGGCTCATCTGGTTTGAGCAAAGCTCACCAGCTTGGACCCAAGGTCGCTGGCTCGAGCAAGGGGTTACTCGGTCTGCTGAAGGTCCCCGGTCAAGGCACATATGAGAAAGTAAGCAATGAACAACTAAGGTGTCGCAACAAAAAACTAACGATTGATGCTTCTCATCTCTCTCCATTCCTGTCTGTCTGTTCCTATCTATCCCTCTCTCTGACTGTCTCTCTGTCCCCCCCCCAAAAAAATAGCATATAAATTGAGATTAGGATAAAGGGAGTGGTCTAATATGAAGATATTGTCAGGATAAAAGGTAATGGTAGCAACTACCAAAGACTCTTATAAATCAAGATGTATGACTGAAAATTCTCATGATATTACCAAAGAACTGAAAAAGACAGTATAAACTCTCAAGTTACTAAGGGGGAAAATGATTTTTTTTAATGTCCTCTTCTGGCCTGTGGTGGTGCAGTGAATAGAGCACCGACCTGGAATGCTGAGGCCACCAGTTCGAAACCCAGGGCTTGCCCAGTCAAAGCACATACAAGAAACAACTATGAATTGATGTTTCCTACTCCTCCCTGCCCCCTTTCTCTCTCTCTCTCTCTCCTCTCTCTCTAAAATCAATTAAGTAAAATCTTTTTCTAAAAAAAGGTTCTTTAAAAAAACCCTCAGTACAATGCTATATCCCTTCAAGGTATGAAATAGTAACTGCGGAGAGGAAGACACCAAGGCTTAGGGCTAAGTGACTATGCCAAACTGTGGAGCCACTGGGCAGGGTCAGTTTTGAAAAGCAGGTCTGTCTTGTTCCAAAATTTGTATTTCCGTGATGTCATGTTTGTGGTGAAGAAAGCAAAATGATCAAGTGACAATACAATAAAGAGGTAAGTTTTAAAAAATAGTGAAGAAAATAAGTTGGAGGAAGAATATAAGGGAGAGAATTTTAAGAAGAGAGAATATAAGAGTTGATTGAGGTGGGGAGAAGTCCTGGGTCTCCAGGACCTGCCTGTCTTTCAAGTCAGAACCTTCAGATTTACTATTTAGAAATACTGCAGCTCGTGAGGCAATTCTCTGTTTGGCTGCAGATTATACACTATTAGTAATTGGAATTAGAGGAGACAGCCACTTCATCAAAGGAAAGCTTCTCTTTTAGAATTGTTTTTTTTTTTTTTTTTTTTTTTATTTTTCTGAAGCTGGAAACGGGGAGAGACAGTCAGACAGACTCCCGCATGCGCCCGACCGGGATCCACCCGGCACGCCCACCAGGGGCGACGCTCTGCCCATCCTGGGCGTCGCCATGTTGCGACCAGAGCCACTCTAGCGCCTGGGGCAGAGGCCACAGAGCCATCCCCAGCGCCCGGGCCATCTTTGCTCCAATGGAGCCTTGGCTGCGGGAGGGGAAGAGAGAGACAGAGAGGAAAGCGCGGCGGAGGGGTGGAGAAGCAAATGGGCGCTTCTCCTGTGTGCCCTGGCCGGGAATCGAACCCGGGTCCTCCGCACGCTAGGCCGAGGCTCTACCGCTGAGCCAACCAGCCAGGGTTAGAATTGTTTTAACTAAAACAGTTTGTATCTTTCTCATATTTTTCTTCAAGAACACATGTACATCATTATTTTAACAAAAAGCATACTTTTTAAATTTCAGGTATTAATGGGACAAGAGCACAGGCATAAGAACTATGTCAAAAAAAAAAGATAAATCTGTATCAAGTTCTAAAGCAATTACAAAATCCTTTTTGCACAACCCTACCTCTCAGTCACAGAATATAGGTAAGAAGTGATCTTCCTGTAACTGATGGATAAACTAAACATAGTACCAGCCCACACAATGGAATATTATTCAGCCTTGAAAAGGAATGAAGTTCTGATATATGCTACAACATGGATGGACCTTCAAAACATTATCCTAAGTAAAAGAAGCCAGACACAAAAGGTCACATTATATGACTTCAGACTATGCAGATCCAAAGAGACAAAGAACAGTATTAGTGGTGACCGGGAACTGGAAGAATGGAAGGAACAGTGAGCAACTAAGGGACACAGGGCTTCTTATGGATGTATGATGAAAAAGTGCGGGATTTAGATAGTGGCGATGGATGCACTACTTTGTAAATATACTAAAGACAACTGAACTGTACACTAAAATAGTGAACTTTATGGTATGTTCATTATATCTCAATAAAAAATAATAACAGGAAAAAAGAAACAGTTAAATAGAGACAACTATTTCTATAAATTTTGCTACAAAAAAGGCTAAGTAAATGGGGATGAAAGTAGGGTCAAGAGAAAGCATCTTTAAGGGGGGGGAAGATAACCTTTATATGCTGATGAATGCTCTAACAGAAAACAAAATTGTGATGTACGAACACTGGAGTGGAGGGTTCTTAGAGCAATATCCTCGAGTAACTGAGAGGGGATGGGAGCTAGTATAACAAGTGAAGTGCTGTCTTGGAAAGACACACAGTACATCTATGGCAACAGGAGGGCAGAATGCGTGGGGACAGAGTGCTTCTGTTTTCTTAGTGATGTAGGAAGCAAGGTCATCAGCGGAGTGGGAGAGAAGGCATTATGGGCTTAAAGAAAAAAGGAGCAGTATAAAAGAGCTGTCTAGCGAAGTGGCAGGTGAATGGACTAGGTACTATGGTTGTCTGGCAGCATTAAGGATCCACTTAGGTTCAAGGTTGTGAATGTAAAAATAAGATCAGTTAGCACAGGTGTGGGAGTATGGGTACATGTGCACATGTGTTTTCCAGCTACGTTCAAGTGCACAAGGACAGAGTAGGAGAGTCAGGTTTAACTAGGGCTATTAAGTTTTGCCAAGTCAATATGATAAAGAGAGAAGGCCATGGGAGTTAAGTGCAAATATATATATATTTGTATAATGATCAACTATGGAATTTAGGCAGAGTGGGAAAGGAAGTGAGAACATCAAGATAAAAGACAATGGGCCCTGGCCGGTTGGCTCAGCGGTAGAGCGTCGGCCTAGCGTGCGGAGGACCCGGGTTTGATTCCCGGCCAGGGCACACAGGAGAAGCGCCCATTTGCTTCTCCACCCCTCCGCCGCGCTTTCCTCTCTGTCTCTCTCTTCCCCTCCCGCAGCCAAGGCTCCATTGGAGCAAAGATGGCCCGAGCACTGGGGATGGCTCTGTGGCCTCTGCCTCAGGCGCTTGAGTGGCTCTGGTCGCAACATGGCGACGCCCAGGATGGGCAGAGCATCGCCCCCTGGTGGGCAGAGCATCGCCCCTGGTGGGCGTGCCGGGTGGATCCCGGTCGGGCGCATGCGGGAGTCTGTCTGACTGTCTCTCCGTTTCCAGCTTCAGAAAAATGAAAAAAAAAAAAAAAAAAAAGATAAAAGACAATGAAAAAGTGGTAGGATCAATGGATCAAAGATCCGTGGTCTAACTGAGGTCCATGGAAAACAAGATCACTAGAGGAGGAGAGTTCAAGTAATCAGAGGCCAATGTGCCAGAAGAATCATCTAGTCATCCCTAAATGCTCCAGCTCAAGAAATCATTCCTGTTTCCGAACAGCAAATGGATTCTTATAATTATCAAATTAATTTTGCATTCAGCTGTCATTTATATGCCCTCTCCAACTCAAATATTGGCAAGTCCCATGCATTTTAATCTATTTATTTTACCTATGTATTCAGTAACTTACATAAATTTCCTACTATATTCCTGGGCATATTCCAGGTGCTAATAAATACTAACTGATAGATACAGAACCCTGATGAACTACAAACCCTACAGTGCGGGAATGAAAAGATGGACAAGTGAGCAATTGTCTTTTCCCGATCACATATATCAGAAACAATTTCTCACCAACTTACAGTGTCTGCCTTTCAGACTACAACACACACAATTAATTTACCTATCATTGTCCTTCAGATGTACTGCTCAAAGACACTGCAGCTGGTGAGGCAATTTTCTACGTTTGGCTTCAAAATTATACACTATTAGTAATTGAAATGAGAGGGGACAGAGCCATTTCATCAAAGAAAAGCTTCTGTTTTAACATTGTTTTAACTAAAACAGTTTGTATCTTCCACACATATTTCTTCAAGAACACATGCACATTATTATTTTGACAAAAAGCATACTTTTTACATTTTAGAAAGTAATAAATAAATAAATAAACCTATATTGAGTTCTAATTTACAAAATCCCCTGTAAAGCCCACTTAGTCACTGACTGTAGGTAATAAGTGATCTTCCTGTACCCAGTGGTCACATCTCTGTCCATCAGATTAAGCAGCACAGGGACCTTTTTAAGCTAGATGCTGTGCCCTCACACCCCCAGAAGATAATTTAATTGGTCTGGGGTGGAATCTAGGTTATCAGTATTTTTGAAACTCTCCAAGATTCTGACATACAGCCATGTTTGAGAACTACAGATCTAATCTAGCCCCTTGCTCTGTACAGGCAGCCCATGTCTCTCCTGCACTTCAGATTTCATATCAACTGCCTTCTATACATCTCCACTGAAGGGTTGCATGCACATCCTAATGCAAATGCCCGAGCCTAAAGTCAGCATCTTCTTCCCAAACGTATTTTCTCCTGCATTTCTGTTCTTTAACGTTAAGATTGTAAAACATAACTTAAAGAAAAATGCATAAAACATACAAGCACAATTTAATAGTCCTAAAAAAAGTGCCCTTATTATAATTGTCAGTATCAGCCAGATCAAGAAATACACAACTTAGAGCACCTCCGTCTCTTATACTTCTTATCTTGGCAGGTATTCCAATTCACCTTCTCACTCAGGTGAAGATCAGGGGGTTTATCAGCGTAAAATTTCTCCTTATCCCCCTATATCCAAGTAATTCCAAGTACTGAGGATTTTACTGCTAAATATCTTCGCTCTTCCTTTTTGCTGCCATTTTCTTTTTTCGTATTTTTCCGAAGCTGGAAATGGGGAGGCAGACAGACAGACTCCCGCATGCGCCTGACTGGGATCCACCCAGCATGCCCACCAGGGTGCAATGCTCTGTCCATCTGGGGCATTGCTCTGCCGCAATCAGAGCCATTCTAGCGCCTGAGGCCACAGAGCCATCCTCAGCGCCCGGACCAACTTTGCTCCAATGGAGCCTCGGCTGCGGGAGGGGAAGAGAGAGACAGAGAGGAAGGAGAGGGGGAAGCGCCCGTCTGCTTCTCCTGTGTGCCCTGGCTGGAAGTGGAACCTGGGACTCCTGCACGCCAGGCCAACGCTCTACCACTGAGCCAACCGGCCAGGGCCTGCTGCCATTTTCTTAGTCAAGGATCTCAGTAAGATGAAACTACCTCCAGCTCATCAAATAAAATTATTTTTTATTTATTTTTTATTTATTTTTGACAGAGACAGAGAGAGAGCCAGAGAGAGGGAAAGATAGGGACCGATAGACAGGAAGAGAGGGAGAGATGGGAAGCATCAATTCTTCACTGCGGCTCCTTAGTTGTTCATTGATTGCTTTCTCATATGTGCCCTGACCGGGAGGCAAGGCCTACAGCAGAGCGCGTGACCCTTGCTCAAGCCAGCGACCTTGGGCTTCAAGCTAACAATCTTTGAGCTCAAGCCAGCTACCATAAGGTCATGTCTATGATCCCACACTCAAGCCAGCAACCCCGTGCTCATGCCAGCGACCTTGGGGTTTCAAACCTGGGTCCTCCGCATCCCAGTCCAATGGTCTATCCACTACGCCACCGCCTGGTCAAGCATGAAATGATTTCTTAAGGAAACAAACCTGATTATCACCTATTCTTTCTGGCTTGCCATATCTTACTTAGCAAAGTAAGGTTCTCCATGAACTGGTCCTGATCTGATCTAATCTCAATCTTAGCCCTCACCCTCTCTCCTCTAACAAATCTGCTCCACTCCAAAAATGATACTACACACATACTAACATGCTTACAATGACCTGAAAACACTATGCCATTTCCTAGCTTTCTACTGCTGCTCTGTAAAGCATACCCTTCCTCACCACTGCTGTACTTGAATTTATCTTTCAAACGCCACTCAGCCATCAATGTCTCCAGGAAGCTGGGCCTGACCCCCTACTTCATCACTAAATAGTGATTCCTTCTCTGTTCTTGTCTTTAGAATTTCTTAGCACACTTGTAGTTCAAAAGATTTTTCAATGTCAGCCTCACTTACAATAAATAGCCTCATACTTGCTCTGGGAACTGTCACTTTTTTTTTTAGATTTTTATTTATTTATTTTAGAGAGAGGAGAGCAAGAGGGTAGGGGAAAGGAGCAGGAAGCATCAACTCCCAGTAATTATTTATCATAATGCCTTGACCAAGCAAACCTGGGTTTTGAACTGGCAACCCACGCATTCCAGGTTGATGCTCTGTCCACTGCACCACTACAGGTCAGGTGGAACTGTCTCTTCTGGTCCCCTCACTTTGCTCCATCCACAAAAGTAGGTTTCCAACAGGAGCTGTGTACTTCAAAACCCTGCCCTCAAGCACAGCTGGACCAGGGTTGGGCCAATCAGACTCTATCTCCCAGGGATTTGTAGTCAAAATTAGAAAATTAGTGCCAATGTGGCTGAAAACTGTTAGTTGTAAAAGAAAGGCTGTGGGGTGTGGCCATATTCTACCACATGTACTAAAGAAGAGAAAGCAGATCTTCAAAGAGAAAATAAACAGATGGGCAGAGAGAAAGAGGTAAAAGGAGACAGCCCTGTGCACCTCCAGTTCTTGGTTCCAGTCCTTCCTAAAGCTCCTCTGAATTCTTCTCCTTTAGTTCTGAAAGCAAGACCTGTACCTTTAGATGCTGCTGGTTTCTGTTATTTGCAACTAAAAGGTCCAAATACAATACTGAATTTACTTTCATATATATATATATATATATATATATATATATATATATATATATACACACATATATATATCCTGTTAGTACCAGGCAGGCAGAAGCTGTGTCTTCATCTATCTGCCAGACTGGCACACACCCTGGAAAATGCCAGGTGCTCAATTAATGACTGCCATCCATGCCACACTTTTTAAAAAGTATAAACAAGTATTCAACTCTAGCTAATTATTTGCATGTCAAAGTATTTAGGAGTAAACTGTAAAAATGTCTGCAACTTATTTTGAAATACATCAAAAATAAGATGAAATGATAGTGGGATGGATAGACATATGATAAAGCAAATAAAAGAAAATGCTAACTCTTTAGGTTGAACTACTTTAGAATATATGTGTTCTTTGTACAATTCGACTTTTTTTGCAGTTTAAACTTTTTATTTTTTAAGATTTTATTTATTAATTTTTTTTTAGAGAGAGGAGAAAAAGAAAGAAAGGGGGTGGGGAGGCATCAACCCATAGTCGTTGCTTCTTTTTTTTTAAATTATTTTATTCATTCATTTTTACAGAGAGAGAGAGAGAGAAAGGAGAGAGAGACAAGGTGGGGAGGAGCAGGAAGAATCAACTCTCATATGTGCCTTGACCAGGCAAGCTCCAGGTTTTGAACCGAAGACCTCAGCATTCCGGGTCGACCCTCTATCCACTGTGCCACCACAGGTCAGGCCCATTGCTTCTTGTATGTACCTTGACTGGGCAAGCTCAGAGTTTTGAACTGGTCGCCTCAGCGTTCCCAGTCAACACTGCACCACCCCAGGTCAGGCTAAACTTTTTAATAAAAAATGCTTAACCTGACCTGGGGTGGCGCAGTGGATAAAGCGTCGACCTGGAACACTGAGATCGCCAGTTCAAAATCCTGGGAGTTGATGCTTCCTGCTCCTCCCCCCTTCTTTTTCTCTCTCTCTCTCTCTCTCTCTCTCTCTCTCTCTCTCTCTCTCATCTATCCCTTTCTCCTCTCTAATATGAATAAAGTCTTTAAAAAATAATAAAATGCTTAGAAAACAATATAACAGCAATTGCACTAACTTAACATGGGAAAAGTCCATATTACAACTTATTCATTAACTGATTTTATTGGCCTCTGCCTTAAAATGGAAATTCAAAGGACTTTAACGGGAAGATGGATACCTAGGTGCTTTCCTTTCACTGGATAGGTTTTCAAAGTGTTTTTGTCCCAGTTCACAAGCTTAGTTCACAGGCTTATTTCACAGTGACAGCAGTGAGGTACAATTAAAATGTAAAACTAAATACTTCCAATTTCATGCCTCCTTTAAAACTAGTTTTAGAAAATGTATTAAAGTTAGATAGAATAATTCAAGTTTCTATTATCAAGACCATTCATCAGGACAAAAGAAAAAGAGCTGGTAGCTATGTATTTAACCTTTTCTTTACAAGTCAGAAAAACACATCAGAAGAATAATAATTAGGAGATAAGAGTCAGAATCACAGACTGCTAAATCTCAAAAAGACTAATACTGCAAGATCCTAATTTCTCAGAAAGAATTAAGACCCAAAAAGTTGAAGAATCTTGCCCAAGGTCACCAAACTTTGTGTGTGTGTGTGTGTGTGTGTGTGTGTGTGAGAGAGAGAGAGAGAGAGAGAGAGAGAGAGAGAGAGAGAGAGAGAGAGAGAAACAGACAGACAGACAGGAAGGGAGAGAGATGGGAAGCATCAATTCTTCATTGCAGCTCCTTAGTTGTTCATTGATTGCTTTCTCATATGTTCCTTGACCGGGGTGGGGGTGGCTACAGCAGAGCGAGTGACCCTTTGCTCAAACCAGCGATCATAGGGTCATGTCTATGATCCCACGCTCAACCCAGCAACCCCGCGCTCAAGCTGGATGAGCTCGCACTCAAGCTGGATGAGCCCATGCTCAAGCTGGCGACCTTGGGGTTTCAAACCTGGGTCCTCCATGTCCCAGTCTGACTGTCTATCTGCTGGGCCACCGCCTGGTCAGGCAGTTTTTAATTTTATTGATGAGTAATATTAGATGAAGTGCCTCATCTCACCTTACATATTTTCTATTTGTCCAACTAGTTCAATTTTTTTTTTTTTTGGTACTAGGCATTCAGGTTATACATACAAGTAAATATAAGAATCACATTATGACCAGGGTTCAAATAACATACCTTATCTTACCTGTGGTGGTGCAGTGGATAAAGCGTCAACCTGGAACACTGAGATTGCCAGTTCGAAACCCCGGGCTTGCCTGGTCAAGGCACATATGGGAATTGATGCTTCCTGCTCCTCCCCGCTCTATCTCTTTCCTCTCTCTATCTCTCTAAAATAAAAATAAATAAATAAAATCTAAAAAAATAAATAAAATAAAATGCTTTCTAAAAAAAACCCAACAACATCCCTTATAATTCACTGTAACTGAACTTCATTAAAATGGCCTAAAAGAGCTGTCCTATTGTTTTAGGAAAATAAAAAGGCACAAACAGAATTTTAGCAGGACATTTGCTTGCATTTCTTGTCTGTGTTGTAGAAGGCCAAATAAATACTCCTCCAAGAAGTGAATAACTCAAAGCTGCAGAAGTTGGAGGATAAACCTTTTTTTAAAACTCAGTCTATTCTCTAAAGCAGTGGTTGACAAACTCACTAGTCAACAGAGCCAACTATCAACATTGATTGATATTTCTTTTGAGAGCCAAATCTTTTAAACCTAAACTAGATAGCTAGGTACATTTCTTATGGAGGTAGCGCCCGCACGTGGTATTTTGTGGAACAGCCACACTCAAGGCGCCAAAGAGCTGCATGTGGCTCGCACGCCACGGTTTGCCAACCAGGGCAGTCTAATCTATTAGTTAATTCAGAGTATTATGCTAAAATAATGGATTACAGAAGATATGCATAACTGTATTTATTCTTACAAAAGCATTCAAAGAATGCTAGTTCGTGTTTTAGAAAGACCCCAATTAGCCCTGGCCGGTTGGCTCAGTGGTAGAGCGTCGGCCTAGCGTGTGGAGGACCCGGGTTCGATTCCCGGCCAGGGCACACAGGAGAAGCGCCCATTTGCTTCTCCACCTCTCCGCCGCGCCTTCCTCTCTGTCTCTCTCTTCCCCTCCCGCAGCCAAGGCTCCACTGGAGCAAAGATGGCCCAGGTGCTGGGGATGGCTCTGTGGCCGCTGCCTCAGGCGCTAGAGTGGCTCTGGTCACAACATGGCGACGCCCAGGATGGGCAGAGCATCGCCCCCTGGTGGGCAGAGCGTTGCCCCTGGTGGGCGTGCCAGGTGGATCCCGGTCGGGCGCATGCGGGAGTCTGTCTGACTGTCTCTCCCCAGCTTCAGAAAAATGCAAAAAAAAAAAAAAAAAAAGAAAGACCCCAATTAGGCTTTAGTGAATTTACAATGCAGCCACTGTATTTCTATTGATAGCTTGTCAGACAATAGAAAATCTAATAAAGACTGGATCACTTAAGGTACAACTTTAGCAAAATACACTGTTATCCCAGAGAGCAAACTGCTATCCCAGATGCAAACTGAATGGTATTTCTTTGATCTTTGTCCTTTTCGTGGCAAAACTATAGCTGTAAGGAATGTTGGAGGGATAGTTTGCTATATGGAAAATAAATTTAAACCCTGCTACATCTATTAAAATTCGGCTGTACTCAAATCACTTCCTCTGAATTAATTTAGAAATTGAGTGCTTAACAAGATAGGGTTTCAAGAAAAAACGTTTTTAAAAAAAATCAACTAAAATGAGCTTTCTGCCTTTGTTGTATTAAAATGGGAGCATGCAGAAGTCTCCAATCTACTTTTTGATTAATAATCCATCTGTAGAAATACTTAACATTCTGCCACAGTCCACAGCTTCCAATCCCAAATCAGATTTACCACATATTCTGCAGCTAAAAATCAAAATCACTTCACCAAGAACATTTCAACATTAATGTAATACTCAAAATACTAAAGAATGTCACCTTACCTATTATATTAGCAAGGACCAGAGGTCACTAAATACCTATATAAAATTGAGCCACATACTGACGTGGGCATCTGCTCTATCACGCACTGTATGGGGGATTCAGCCAAAGTATTTCAGGGCTCTAATTCAACAGCTAGGCTTACTTAACTAACACAATAGCCAACTTCACACAAGGTGATGAGTGCAACTATAAAATCCCTAACAGAAACTTAAAAAGCTTCTAACACCCTCACACAAGGGAAGACATAAAAGATAAAATAAAATTCCCAGTATGACAGTTTCCCAGAAAGATATTATTTGAGAAGACTGCAAAACATAGTAGATAAAGAGAATAGGCCCTAAAATCAGACTGCATGGGTTCAAATCCCTGTTCCACAACTAAGTGTGTAACTTTGGGATAGGAAATTAACCTCTGTCTCACGTGTAGAGTGGGAATAAACTCAGTGTTCAACTCACTGAGCTGCTGTGACATTTATGTGGAAAAAAAACAAATTTTGGTGTAAGTTGGAACACACCCTAGGCTATCACTTACTGACCCTACCACAGTTGTAAAATCATAACCTAGAACATAAAAACAAAACTAAGCCACAAGAAAACGAATACTGCATATCCTTCCGCCGCATGCAACCAAACTAGATTGCCATGTAGTCCATAAATAGGACGCTAATGGCAGCTAAAGCACTCACGTCTCAATTTTTTAAAGTTTTTATGGGAGTGTTGTAAACGCAAAACGTCATTACGTCAAGACTGTTGTAACCCGAGGACCCCCCCCCGTATATGGTGCAAGGGCACTCAGTAAATGTTAACTTTTATTATAAAAATTAAAAATTCATCATAACACTGCACAATTTCACCGAGTTGATCATGTACAATATCAATATAGAAAAATGCTTTGAACCACCTACTTGGTGGTGCAAACTATTCTACTGTTACATATGTAATTAAACTAGACTCCTTTACCTTAAAGGAAAATCAAAACCATCTAACTTCTAGTAATCAAAAAAGACAGCTGCAGAAAAGAAGCATGAGCTAGGATCTGGCTGTTCACAGACCATGACAGTGACCAAGAGAGAACAGTGCACTGTATTAAAGCAGCCCAATTTCAGCACAGGCTGTACAGCCACTCTGATGGCATTGTTTTCCAGAACAAAAAGTCATCCTAGCATCCCACATATGCACATGAATTTATAAATAGTTGAGGTCCAAATAAACTAAAGATGTGACAGGAGACTAACCAAGGAAATTTCAGAAAAATTTCCTGCCTTTCTAACAGTAACTCTTATAGTATAAAATAAAGGGAGCTTTGTTATTTACACACATAGAAGAAACCTGTAATGAACATTAAACCTAGATATACCATAAAAGCAATTCCATATTTTAAAAAAAGGCACTCTGAAAATAAACTCTACACTATAACACCATCTAGAGAACAGGCATGATTTCAATAAATCACAAAGGGAGAAAGGTAAATTCAATTACAACACTACAAAAGTTTAAGAATGAGAATCTCTAATGTGACTAATGATTTCCTCAACAGTGGCAGTGACATTTACGTTTTGCTACCTCTAAAAATAAACAATATATAAAACAAAACAAAAAATAAAACAAGTTCTGTTAGTATGGAATGTCAATCCTGCTTTCCGTGCCTGTCCAAATCTTTCCTCTTTTTCCTGGGCCACATGTAGTTTCATTGCCCAATGAGGCCGAAAGAAGGTGTCTGCTCTGACCTCTTTCTGAGTACCTGGACCACTAAGTTAGGCACTAGGGTGCAGAACGCTGTGCACTCAGTTGAGTAGGCCTAATCACTGACAGCAAAGCTGAAGGGCAGGATTGTCATCTCCTTTTGCTATGTTATTCCTACAGCTAGAGCAAATGATTATCGCCTGCAATTTACAAATGCTTCACACAGAGGTAGGCACTATAGAGAAGAACTGATGAAGCAAGCTTAAAAAATGAGTACCTGTGGGCCCTGGCCGGTTGGCTCAGTGGTAGAGCATCGGCCTGGCATGCAGAAGTCCCAGGTTCAATTCCCGGCCAGGGCACACAGGAGAAGCGCCCATCTGCTTCTCCACCCCTCCCCCTCTCCTTCCTCTCTGTCTCTCTCTTCCCCTCCCGCAGCCAAGGCTCCACTGGAGCAAAGATGGCCCGGGCGCTGGGGATGGCTCGGGCGCTGGGGATGGCTCCTTGGCCTCTGCCCCAGGCGCTAGAGTGGCTCTGGTCGCGGCAGAGCGATGCCCTGGAGGGGCAGAGCATCGCCCCCTGGTGGGCAGAGCGGGCAGAGCGTCGCCCCCTGGTGGGCATGCCAGGTGGATCCCAGTCTGGCGCATGCGAGAGTCTGTCTGACTCTCTCTCCCCGTTTCTAGCTTCGGAAAAATACAAACAAAAAATAAAAAATTAAGTACCTGTGAACCAGCCACCCCACGCAAGTACTACTACCTACCACTGTAGATGAAGGAACTCATACAGTCACCTTCCCAGCAGCCTCAGGGGGATACAGGCTCAAAGGGACTCAGTCATGTCACTAAGCTATTATGATAGATCCCTTATTCAAACCAGCTTTTCTGGCTGAAAAGCCGGTTTTTTTGCACCATACCTTATTCTATCAATACTACCTGGATTTACTCTTCTCTGCCTACTTAAGTCCTGCCTATTCTTCAAGCCACAACTCCAAGAAATCCTCTTCAACTATCATAGCTTATACTTTACTATTCTTTTTTACTTCTTTTCACCAAAGTTCAATAAAAGCAAGATCCATATTTTTTCACACTTCTTTTGTTGTCTCCCCTAATTTCAGCATTATGCCAACCCAGAGTAGTTACTCAATCACTGTATATAAAATGAATTTTCTTAATGAAACCATTACACTGTTACACACGTAAAACTCTAGTATTGTTTGCCCATCATACCAAACAAAACCCGGGAGTCCTGCATTTTCTTTAATATTATCAAGTTTACAAATTCAAAGGGGCAAACTAGAAAGAGACAGGCAAGAACAGCTAAACATTTGTGTGCAGGTGGTTGTGAGGACATAGTTTTCTGCTCATTTGGGTAATTATTTAAGAGTGTAGTGTCTGGATTGTATGCTTAGCTTTGAAAGAAACTGTCGAGTGGTTTTCCTTAAATGGCCTGTATTACTCATTGCTCACAAAAATTAGGGGATATTTTATCAGTTCATATTCATTTTGAAATAGCCCCTAACTCTGCTCACAGAAACTAGGGACTATTTTATAGCTTCATATTCATTTTGAAATATCTCCTAACTTTTGTGAGCAGTATATAAAGTACTCTCAGACGTTAACAGTAAAAAAAATCTAATTAGAAAATGGGCAAAAGATATGAACAAGTATTTCACTGAAAAGGCCATAACGATGGCAAATAAGAGCATGAGAATATGTTCAGTATCATTAGCCATCACAGAAATACAAATTAAAACCATAATGTATCACTACATATTTATCTGAATGGCTAAAACAATTCACTGTTGGTAGAAATGCAAAATATACAATAGTTCTCACAAAAATGAGGGGATATTTCAAAAATGAGTATGAAGCAATAAAATATCCCCTCATTTTTGTGAGTAATATAGGTTATTTTTTGTATAAGATAATGAGGCTTTAACCAATGCTCTTTCTTCTTTGGCCTGTGAATGTTAGTTCCTCCAGCATTATTTGCTGAAAAGCCTATGCTTTCTCCGTTGCTTTTCTCCCTTTACTTTTGCACCTTTGTCAAACTCAATTGGGCGTGTTTGTGTGGATCTATTTCTGGATTCTTTATTCTGTTCTATTGATCTATGTGTCTATCCTTCTGCCAATACCTTGATTACAGTAGCTATGTGAGAAGTCTTTAAGGCAACCAGTGAGTGTAAATGGGACAAGTTGATGCTTCTGTCTCTCCCTCTCCCCCCTCCCTCACGAAACTCCCCCTCAAATCAATAAAACTTTTATTTTTTAGCTTTAAATTGGATGGAGTGATTCCTCCCTTTTGTGTTTTCAAAGTTGTTTTAGCAATTCCAGGTCTTGATAGGAATGTAAATCTATAGACCGATTGGTGGAGAACTGATAGCTTTGCTATGGTGCATCTCTACCATTGGGTTTTAATAGCTTGGAATGAAATGAGAACTAGTTTTGTGCAGAAAGTACTCAAAAGTACTTAAATGGGACAGAGACATTTGTTTATAGCTAGCATTTGTCAACTTTATACCTCCACTCCTTTGGGTGCTTTAAAAACACTATTCATAGAGCAATGGAAATGGAAGCAATTGTTAATTTATTCATAAATGTGGGGGTTTTTTTGTATTTTTCTGAAGTGAGAAGTGGAGAGCAGAGACAGACTCCCGCGTGCGCCCAACCAGGATCCACCCACATGCCCACCAGGGAAAATGCCTGGCACATCTGGAGCGTTGCTCTGTTGCAACCAGAGTCATTCTACTGAATAGTTCCTGAGGCAGAGGCCATAGAGCCATCCTCAGCGCCCGGGCCAACTTTGCTCCAATGGAGCCTTGGCTGTGGGAGGGTGAGAGAGAGATAAAAGATAGAGGGAAGGGTGGAGAAGCAGATGGGCACGTCTACTGTGTGCCCTGGCCGGGAATCGAACCCAGGACTTCCACACGCCAGGCTGACGCTCTACCACTAAGCCAATCAGCCATGGCAGTCAGGGCACACATGAGAAGCGACCATCTGCTTCTCTTCCCTCCCTCTCCCCCTTCTCTCTCTCTTCCCCTCTCACAACCAGTGGCTCCATTGGTTCAAGCATCGCCCCGGATACTGAGGATAGCTTGGTTGATTTGAGCATTGGCCCAAGACAGGGGTTGACAAGTGGATCCTGGTTGGGGCACATGCAAGAGTCTGTTACTCTATCTCCCCTCCTCTCACTTAAAAAAAAAGCCCTGGTCAGCTGGCTCAGTGAATAGAGCATTGGCCCAGCATATGGACATCCCAGGTTCGATTCCTAGTCAGGGCACACAAGAGAAGCAACCACCTGTTTCTCTCCCTCTCTTCTTTCTCTCTTGCTTCCCCTCCCACAGGCGGTGGCCTGATTGGTCCGAGTATCAGCCCTGAGGCTAGGTTGGTCCAACCACATCAGGCTCAGGTGCTAAAAATAGCTAGGCTGATTCGAGCAACAGCCCCAGACAGGGGTTGCTGGGTGGATTCTGGTCAGGGTGCATGCAGGAGTCTTATCTCCCCTCCTCTCACTTTAAATAAATGAATTTAATTTAAAATTTAAAAACCTATTCTGTATACCGTAATGGTGGATACATATGCACTTGTCAAAACCCATAGGATGTACAACACAAAGAGATAACCCTAATGTAAACTGTGGACTTTAGCTAATAATGTACAATATTAATAATGGTCCATCAATTTTAACAAATGTACCATACTAATACAAGATGTTAATAAAAGGTGAAACCAGCAAAGCAGGAAAGTATATATGGAAACTCTCTGTATTAACTGACCAGTTTTCTGTAAAACTAAAACTGCTCTAAATAATACAGTCTATTACTTTTCTTTTAAAACATTGTGATAACATTCAATGCTAGTGAAGATGTGGAGAAACTGAACCACTCATACATTGCTAGTGTGAATGTAAAATGCTACAGCCTCTCTGAAAAAATATAGTAATGTCTTACAAAAACTAAAAATGCATCTATCCATACAACACAGCAGTTGTGCTCTCAGGTATTAATCCCAGAGAAATGAAAATTTATGACCACACAAAAGCCTATGTAGATGAACATTCATAACGGCTTTATTGCTAATAGCCAAAAACTAGAAACAATCCACATCAGATTTCCTTCATCAGATGATGATTAAAAACAGTGACACACCCACCTACCATGGACTACAGTACTACTCAGCTATAAAAAGAACCAGTAATATATGCAATAACTTTGATGGATCACAGTGGAATTATACGAAGTGAAAAAAGTCAATCTTAAAAGTTTCCATACTGGCCCTGCCGGGTAGCTCAGCTGGATATAGCATTGTCCTGATACGCTAAGGTTGCGGGTTCAATCCCCAGTCAGGGCACATACAAGAACCAACCAATGAATGCATAAATAAGTGAAACAAAAAATTGATGTTTCTCTCTCTAAAATCAATAAATAAAATTTTTTTTAAGTTTCCATACTGAATGATTCCATTTATATAACATCCTTGAAATAACAAAATTATACAAATAGATTATTAAAATTGAATGCTAGGTTCATTTTTATCTGTGAAACTTCTATAAATGTAAAATGGAAATATATATTAATCCGACATTCCAAAATGTTTAAAGCAAAAAATTACTATATTCCATTTAAGATTAAACTCAAAATCAAAAGGAAGGATTTTAAATAACCTTGTGACTTTCACAAAGGTACCTACCTACATAGACCAAGAGAACAGGGTATAGAACATGAAGCATTTCCAATGAAGTGCTCTTTTCCACCTGCATGGGAAAAGGCCTCAGTAGCAACATCACAAGAAACTGATTTTAAACTAAATGTCATGTGGGAACACTAAACACACCCAAACAAACCCACATACCACATAATTCAACACATCCGGGCAGCAGTGGTTAAGGAATGGAATAGAATGGATACTGCAAAGGTTTGGCAGACTGACTGACAGAGAGTCAATCACATTTCCTTTGCCTTTAGCTGTGCCTGTTACATTACAAAAATATATAGTTTTCAGCTTTAGGTTTGTTTGGAGTTTATTTGGGGGAGGGGTGGGACGAACACTGTGCAAATTATTAATTTAACAGAGTCTCAGCCCAGGAAAATCATATAAAAAACCAAGAACACTATAATGTAACAGAATTTGACAGTTGTATGTTGCTTAAAACATTTAAGTGATAAGGTCATTTTTAAATATGTGTAATCTTTTTACAAGTTCAGAAGAACCACAAATTATGGAGCTACAAACCACCAGCTATTTAAAAGAAAATTGTAGCTTATAAAATATTGGCTGACTGCCAGTACAAATGAATTTTTTTTTCTTTAAACAAGCTCTACAAGCCACAATACTCTCTCAAAAGACGACAACCATATTATTCAGTCAAAGAACTATGTATTAGAGCAGGGGTCCCCAAACTACGGCCCACAGGCCGCATTTGGTCCCCTGAGGCCATTTATCCAGCCCCCGCCGCACTTCCGGAAGGGGCATCTCTTTCATTGGTGGTCAGTGAGAGGAGAGCATAGTTCCCATTGAAATACTGGTCAGTTGGTTGATTTAAATTTACTTGTTCTTTATTTTAAATATTGTATTTGTTCCCGTTTTGTTTTTTCACTTTAAGATATGTGCAGTGTACATAGGGATTTGTTCATAGTTTTTTTATAGTCTGGCCCTCCAACAGTCTGAGGGACAGTGAACTGGCCCCCTGTGTAAAAAGTTTGGGGACCCCTGTATTAGAGAGTAAAGGTAAGTCGATTCTTGGCCTAAAACATGCTGTAAAAGCCCACAAATGAACTGCTTCTCCCCAATATAGTAAAATCTCATCTTGGAAAGAAAGAGCTGAAAATCTTTAATTCGCTATTTTACCATAATTTCATCAAGGAATTAAGCATAGTAAATGCCTCAATAATAATAATAATAATGGCCCTGGCCGGTTGGCTCAGCAGTAGAGCGTCGGCCTGGCATGCGGGGGACCCGGGTTCAATTCCCGGCCAGGGTACATAGGAGAAGCACCCATTTGCTTCTCCACCCCCCCCCCTTCCTCTCTGTCTCTCTCTTCCCCTCCTGCAGCCAAGGCTCCATTGGAGCAAAGATGGCCCGGGCGCTGGGGATGGCTCCTTGGCCTCTGCCCCAGGCGCTAGAGTGGCTCTGGTCGCGGAGGAGCGACCCCCCCCCCCGGGAGGGGCAGAGCACCACCCCCTGGTGGGCAGAGCGGTGCCCCTGGTGGGCGTGCCAGGTGGATCCCGGTCGGGCACATGCAGGAGTCTGTCTGACTGTATCTCCCCGTTTCCAGCTTCAGGAAAAAAATAAAATAAAATAATAATAATAATAATAATAATAATAAAGCTTTGGAATCCAAATACCAATAAATACATTTAAAAGGGGAGAGTAACAACCAGCCAATTCCTCACCAAGCTATCTTTGAAAAATTGCAAAATCCTCACTACGATTAGAAAAATATTTCCTTTAACTTACTGCCCAAATGGAAAGGTAAAATAAGACACTGTGGAGAAAACATGGGTTCAAATCCCAGCTACAACTTCTTGTTTTTATGATTCTATTTATTGATTTGGGGGGGGGGGAGTGGGGAGGAGTAGGAAGTATCAACTCATAGCTGCTTGTCATATGTGCCTTGACCAGGCAAGCCTAGGGTTTTGAACTGCTGACCTCAGCATTCCAGGTCAACGCTTTACCCACTGCACCACCACAGGTCAGGCTCAGCTACAACTTCTTAGCTAGTAAGTAGTTTGAGCAACTAACCATTCCAGGTCTCACTTTACTCATTTCACTTATTTAAAATCCATTCGACCCAGCCCCGCATATCACATTTGTTACAGAGAACACTATATTAGTTATCTTTTCACAAAATTATGTCTTACTTCTCCAGCAATATACAAACTACTAAAGCAGGGGTCCCCAAACTTTTTACACAGGGGGCCAGTTCACTGTCCCTCAGACCATTGGAGGGCCGGACTATAAAAAAAACTATAAACAAATCCCTATGCACACTGCACAGATCTTATTTTAAAGTAAAAAAAAAACAAAATGGGAACAAATACAATATTTAAAATAAAGAACAAGTAAATTTAAATCAACCAACTGACCAGTATTTCAATGGGAACTATGCTCCTCTCATTGACCACCAATGAAAGAGGTGCCCCTTCTGAAGTGCGGCGGGGGCCAGATAAATGGCCTCAGGGGGCCGCATGTGGCCCGCGGGTCGTAGTTTGGGGACCCCTGTACTAAAGAGAAGGAATCTTTTTCATAAGGTATATCTTTAGTAGCACCTTAACACAGTGTTTCATTTATAGAAAGCACTCATATATTCAAGAACCAATTCATTGCTTTTCAAAATTAGGCCAAAAGTTAGGCTTATACAATCCATTCCATTGTAATTTCCCGATTTTCCATTATTAAAGCTGCAGTTTACAAATCTGGTTACTACCTTTAGTTTACCCATTTGTCTAACTCCACAGTTCTCTGAACTATGGTTCAAGGACTCCTGGGGGTCTTTTCACAGTAGTACTAAGACATTACATATGCCTTTTTAACTCTCATTTTCTCAAGTGTGTAGTTTCCCAGAAGCTACATAATGTATACAGTAGTATGTAACAAAATGTGTCACATATGGAAGCCCAACATAATTCAGTGAATCAATATTTTCCAAATGACCAATGCATGATGTTATAAAATCATGTATGGGTAAAAGACCCATTTAAAATGTAAGTCTAGTGGAGTCTATGTACCAGAATAGGAAAAGTTTAGTGATCTGGTTTCTAATCCCATTAAGAAACTACCATTTGTCAAGTTTGATACAGTATCAAAGATGAATACCCACAATTTAATAAAAAAAAAACTATTAAAATACCCCTTTCCTTTTCCAACTTTAAATCTGCATGAAGCCAAATTTTTTTATATACTTCAACCAGAACAACACATCATAACAGACTAAATGCAGGCACAGCTATCAGAAACCCAGCTATCTTCTATTAAACTACACATTAATAAGATTTGCAAAAATGTAAAGCAGTGTCCATTCTTCTAAATTTTTTGTTTTGGAAATCAGCTATTTTTCATTAAAAAATAAATCATTTGGGGGAAGTAGGAGAACTGGGTAGATGCTGGTCAAAGGGTACAAAATTGTAGTTATGGAGAATGAATAAGTCTAGAGATCTATTGTAAAGCATGACTGGACACTAGAAATTTGCTGAGAGTAGATTACAGGTGCTCTAGCCACACATACACAAAAAAAGGTAATTATGAGAGATGGATTACATTAATTAGGTTAGCTATAGTAATCATTTCACTAGGTATAACATCATGTTGTACACCTTAAATATATACAATTTAAAAAAATTTTTTATTTATAAATAAATTTTTATTTTAATGGGGTGACATCAATAAATCAGGGTACATATATTCAAAGAAAACATTTCCAGGTTATCTTGTCATTTAGTTCTGTTGCATACCCATCACCCAAAGAGAGATCGTCCTCCGTCACCCTCTATCCAGTTTTCTTTGTACCCCTCCCCCTCCCCTCCCTCTCCTCCTCCCTCCCCCCCCCCCCCCCCCGTAACCACCACACTCCTGTCCATGTCTCTTGGTCTCGCTTTTATGTCCCACCAATGTATGGAATCCTGCAGTTCTTGTTTTTTTCTGATTCACTTATTTCACTCAGCACAATGTTATCAAGATTCCACCATTCTGCTGTAAGTGATCCGATGTCATCATTTCTTCTAGCTGAATAGTATACCATGGTGTATATGTGTCCCTTCTTCTTTATCCAGTCTTCTATTTTTTTTTTTACAGTGATTAAAAGCCTTTAAGCAAACTCTTGGCCAATACAGCAAGAATCCATAAAAGAGTAGTGTCCTTAACATGTTCACCAAGTCCAAGTTGGCCCCATCACCATGTCAAATCCCTGAAAAATGCAACCCAACCACAGTTCAGTCCGTTAGGAGCTGTCACAGGGAGCAGGAGTCCAGGAAAAGTCCGCATGGCACTGGAATTGTTGTCACCATTCTATACTTTGCAGCTCATGTCCAAGTCCCAATGACCGCTGCTTCTAGCTGGTAATGGTTCAGGTAGGCTGGAAAAGCCATTTGCAGCATGCGTGGATATGGAGTTTCTGTTCTCCTCTGCCTGGAGAGATGAGACCAGGTTGCTTTTCCCTGGAGCTCTGCGACTGTGGCATGGTAAAGAGAACCTTGGGATACACTAAGCTGGGTGGCAAAGGTAGATTCATAATAGAAGTTGGCAAAAGGGGGAAAGAGAGCTCTAAATTAGGAGTAGGTCCCAGCCTGAAATATGAGTGGGGCATTGAGGTAGGAGGGATAAAGGACACACTATATATTAAGCAAAGCAGCAGAAAATAGGACTATCAACACCCACAACAGAGATCTTTGAGGGAAGAATAAAAAACCTGACTATTCAGGCAAAACATAGTTAAGTGGCCCTTGTGCAAATGAGATCAGTTTACCTGCTTCTTGGAAGAAATACCCTAGGCTCGTCCACAGTGTCGTAGATGGGGCCGACGGCCCTGGGCACCTTCAGCCTTCAGTGGCAAACCACAGCTTTCTGGGCACGGTTAGGTCATAGGTGACTGGAGCAGGGCTGGAAGAGACTGAACCCTCCTTTAGAGGAGCGAGGGGGAAGCCTACCTTCCAGTGTCCCTGTTTCCTTACAGCTGAGGCATGTAAGCCTGGCAGGCTTTAGCTCAATGATCTTCCTTTCCACTATTGAAGCAGGACCCAGATGGCATCCTATGAGACCCCTTTGGGGCATGGGAGCCTTTAAGGGTGTATCCTAAAAGCTGGTAGTTCCCCTGATCTCTATTGGGCTTTTTCTGCCTCTAGGTATCTTAAAAGCCATGCTCAGAAGATCTCGCTGAGGGGTTTGAGGATCCCCATCCGCCTATATAAATCTTTTCCATATATCTGGAGCTATTTGGAAAAAGACAAAACAGTGTTATTAGCTGGATCTAATAAAGAAGGTAGTAGTTTGCAGGCAGAAAAGATTTGGTGTCTCCTGTTCATCAGCATTCCAAAGAAATGTAATTTTTTTTTTTAAGTAAAAAACATGATATGGTAGACCCGTAGGAGTTCCAGAATATGACTACCCCCTCTTAAATTTTTTTTTTAATTGCCCTTAAAATGTTTGCTGTGTACACTTTAATAATACCTTAACTTTAAAGATTGTAAGCATGGGCCCTGGCCAGTTGGCTCAGTGGTAGAGCGTCGGCCTGGCGTGCAGAAGTCCCAGGTTCGATTCCCGGCCAGGGCACACAGGAGAAGCACCCATCTGCGTCTCCACCCCTCCCCCTCTCCTTCCTCTCTGTCTCTCTCTTCCCCTCCCGCAGCCAAGGCTCCATTGGAGCAAAGATGGCCCGGGCGCTGGAGATGGCTCCTTGGCCTCTGCCCCAGGCGCTAGACTGGCTCTGGTCGCAACAGAGCGACGCCCTGGTGGGGCAGAGCATCGCCCCCTGGTGGGCAGAGTGTCGCCCCCTGGTGAGCGTGCTGGGTGGATCCTGGTCGGGCACATGCGGGAGTCTGTCTGACTGTCTCTCCCCGTTTCCAGCTTCAGAAAAAAAAAAAGATTGTAAGCATGACAAAATACAGTAAATGCTTTTGCTCCATATGCAGGAGCATTTTCAGTTTAGCCAGTTTAGGAAATCCAATAATAGAACAATGCTTACAGACAATGAGCTATAGCATGCTTAGCAGCCTCTCCTGTTCTGACAGAGGTTACTATAGATCCAGAATATGTATCCACTGTAATGTGGACATATGACTGTTTGCCAAATGAAGGTATATGAGTAACATCCATCTGCCAAAGTTGTCCTGGTAGGGGTCCCTAAGGGTTAACTCCAAATGAAGGGGCAGTATAGAAACCCTTGGACAGGATTTCCCAATCTGCCGTGCTGCCTCCCGAGGAAGTTGAAACTGTTTACACCGGGCTGCAGCGTTCTGGTGATGAAGAGTATGAGACTGACCTGCTCAGTCTGTCATGGTTGCTTCATATAATTTTCTTTTGGGTAGCTTGATCAACAAGGGCATTCCTAGGCCCTGGCCGGTTGGTTCAGTGGTAGAGCATTGGCCTGGTGTGCAGGATTCCCGGGTTCGATTCCCAGTCAGAGCACACAGAAGAAGCGCCCATCTACTTCTCCACCCCTCTCCCTCTCCTTCCTCTCTGTCTCTCTCTTCCCCTCCCGCAGCCAAGGCTCCATTGGAGCAAAGTTGGCTCGGGCACCGAGGATGGCTCTGTGGCCTCTGCCTCAGGCGCTAGAATGGCTCTGGTTGCAACAGAGCAACACCCCAGATGGGCAGAGCATTCCCCCCTGGTAGGCCTGCCAGGTGGATCCCGGTCAGGCGCATGCGGGAGTCTGTCTGCCTCCCCGTTTCCATCTTCAGAAAAATAAGTAAATAAAAGAAAAAATACAACCAAAAAAAAAGGGCATTCCCTTGTGCTAAAGCTCCAGGGAGCATGGAGTGAGCTTCAGTATGTCCTATGAAACATGGAGCTCTATGTTGACATATAAGTCTTTGACGAAGGAGGAACTGCTGAAATAGTTCCTCACCATTTGTCCCTAAGACAGCAGTCTTTATAGTGGAAACACCATAAGTAAATATTTGCTGTCTGTCTATAGGTTAAAGGGGGAATATGGCAAATGCTGAAAAGCCATGATCTTTGTGCCCCTCCCCTCCCCCAACCCCCTCCCTCTCCTTCCCCCACCTTGTAACCCCAACACTGTTGTCTATGTCTCTGAGTCTCATCTTTATGTCTCACCTATGTATGGAATCATATAGTTCTTAGTTTTTTCTGAATTACTTCTTTGGATCAGTATAATGTTATCAAGGCCCATCCATGTTGTTGTAAAAGATTCTATGTCATCATTTCTTATGGCTGAGTAGTATTCCATAGTATATATATACCAAAACTTTTTAATCCACTCGTCCTCTGATGGACACTTGGGCTGTTTCCAGATCTTTGCTATTGTGAACAATGCTGCCATAAACATGGGGGTGCATTTCTTCTTTTCAAACAGTGCTATGGTGTTCTTGGGGTATATTCCTAACAGTGGTATAGCTGGGTCAAAAGGCAGTTCGATTTTTAATTTCTTGAGGAATCTCCATACTGTTTTCCACAGTGGCTGCACCAGTCTGCATTCCCACCAGCAGTGCAGGAGGGTTCCCTTTTCTCCACATCCTCGCCAGCACTTATTCTGTGTTGTTTTGTTGATGAGTGCCATTCTGACTGGTGTGAGGTGATATCTCATTGTGGTTTTAATTTGCATTTCTCTAATGATTAGTGATGTTGAGCATTTTTTCATATGCCTATTGGCCATCTGTGTGTCCTCTTTGGAGAAGTGTCTACTCATTTCTTTTGCCCATTTTTGGATTGGATTGTTTGTCTTCCTGGTATTAAGCTTTACAAGTTCTTTATAAATTTGGTTATTAACCCCTTATCAGACACAATGTCAAATATATTCTCCCATTGTGTAGTTTGTCTTTTTATTCTGTTCTTATTGTCTTTAGCTGTGCAGAAGCTTTTTAGTTTGATAAAGTCCCATTTGTTTATCCTGTCTTTTATTTCACTTGTCTGTGGAGACAAATCAGCAAATATATTGCTGCGAGAGATGTCAGAGAGCTTACTGCCTATGTTTTCTTCTAAGATGCTTATGGTTTCACGGCTAACATTTAAGTCTTTTATCCATTTTGAGTTTATTTTTGTGAGTGGTTAAGTTGGTGGTCTAGTTTCATTTTTTTGCAGGTAGCTGTCCAATTTTCCCAACATCATTTGCTGAAAAGGCTGTCTTTACTCCATTGTATTTCCTTACCTCCTTTGTCAAATATCAGTTGTCCATAGAGCTGTGAGTTTATTTCTGGGTTCTCTGTTCTGTTCCATTGATCTATGTGCCTGTTCTTATGCCAGTACCATGCTGTTTTGAGTACAATGGCCTTATAATATAACTTGATATCTGGAAGTGTGATACCTCCCGCTTTATTCTTCCTTTTCAAGATTGCTGAGGCTATTCGTGTTCTCTTTTGATTCCATATAAATTTTTGGAATATGTGTTCTATATCTTTGAAGTAAGTCATTGGTATTTTAATAGGTATTGCATTGAATTTATAAATTGCCTTGGGTAATATAGACATTTTAATGATGTTTATTCTTCCTAACCATGAGCACGGTATATGCCTCCACTTGTTCGTATCTTCCCTGATTTCTTTTATCAATGTTTTATAATTTTCCAAGTACAAGTCTTTAATCTCCTTGGTTAGATTTATTCCTAGGTATTTTATTTTTTTGGTTGCAATGGTAACAGGGATTGATTCCTTGATTTCTCTTTCTGACAGTTCATTCTTAGTGTATAAAAATGCCTCTGATTTCTGAGTATTGATTTTATATCCTGCCACCTTGCCGAATTCATTTATCAGGTCTAGTAGTTTTTTTACTGAGACTTTAGGGTTTTCTGTATACAATATCATATCATCTGCAAATAATGATAGTTTTACTTCTTCTTTTCCAATTCAGGTGCCTTTTATTTCTTTTTCTTGTCTGATTGCTGTGGCTAGGACTTCCAGAACTATGTTGAATAAGAGTGGTGAAAGGGGGGCACCCCTGCCTTGTTCCTGATCTTAAGGGGATTGCTTTTAATTTTTGCCCATTGAGTATGATGTTGGCTGTGGGTTTGTCATAGATGGCCTTTATCATGTTGAGGTATGTTCCCTGTATTCTCACTTTGCTGAGAGTTTTGATCATGAATGGGTGCTGGATTTTATCAAATGCTTTTTCTGCATCTATTGAAATTATCATGTGGTTTTTCTCCTTTCTTTTGTTTATGTGATGAATCACATTGATTGATTTGCAAATATTGTACCACCCTTGCCTCCCAAGAATAAATCCCACTTGATCATGGTGTATGATTTTTTTCATATATTGCTGGATCCGGTTTGCTAATATTTTGTTGAGGATTTTTGCATCTAAGTTCATCAGGGATATTGGCCTATAATTTTCTTTTTTTGTGTTGTCTTTGCCTGGTTTTGGAATCAGAATTATGCTCGCCTCATAAAAGGTAGTTTGGAAGTCTTCCTTCCTCTTGAATTTTTTGAAATAGCTTGAGAAGGATAGGAGTTAGTTCTTCTTTGAATATTTGGTAGAATTCATTTGTGAAGCCATCAAGCCCAGGACTTTTCTTTTTTGGGAGTTTTTTGATAGCTGTTTCAATCTCATTTGTTGTGATTGGTCTGTTTAGGTTTTCTATTTCTTCCAGATTGATTTTTGGAAGATTATATGATTCAAGGAATTTGTCCATTTCATCTAGGTTGTCTAGTTTTTTGGCGTACAGTTCTTCATAGTATTTTCTTACAATATTTTGTATTTCTGTTGTGTCAGTTGTTATTTCTCCACTCTCGTTTCTAATTTTATTTGAGTCCTCTCTCTTTTTTTCTTGGTGAGTCTCATTAAAGGTTCATCGATCTTGTTTACCTTTTCAAAGAACCAGCTCCTGGTTTCATTGATCCCCTATATTGTTTCTTTAGCCTCTAGGTCATTTATTTCTGCTCTGATCTTTATTATTTCCTTCCTTCTACTAGCTCTGGGCTTTACTTGCTGTTCTTTTTCTAGTTCTTTTAGATGCAGGGTTAAGTTGTTTATTTGAGCTTTTTCTAGCTTCTTGAGGTATGCCTGTAATGCTATAATTAAAAAATTTTTTTAACTCACTGAACTTCCCTGGCCAGTTGGCTCAGTGGTAGAGCATCGGCCCAGCATGTCAAAGTCCTGGGTTCAATTCCCGGTCAGGGCACACAGGAGAAGCACTCATCTGCTTCTATACCCATCTTCCTCTTGATTCCCTCTCTTTCTCTTCTCCTCCCCTCCTACCACCAGGGCTCAACTGGACTGAATTGGCCCTGGGCACTGAGAATGGCTCCATGGCCTACGCCTCAGGCACTAAAAAACGGCTCTGGTTGCAACAGAGCAAGGGCTCCAGATGAGCAGAGCATCACCCCCTAGTGGGCTTGCCCAGTGGATCCTGGTCAGTGCGCATGCGGAAGTCTGTCTCTGCCTCTCCTCCTCTAAATTAAAAAAACAACTCACTGAACAATATTTGAGCGAGAGAGATGAAGCAAGAAAGAACATTTTAATTGTATAGAAATAGTTCTGGAAGGATATATGCTAAATTCTTGAGTGCAGAGATTTGCACGTATATATAACAGGAATTAAATAATTTCACTTTGCACTCTGATTCTATACTATATTAATTTATATGTATTACTTTTGTAATTTGAAACAAAAAATTTTAAAACCTAAAATCTTAAGATATATATACTGCTTACAAATATTAGGAGATATTTTATAGCTTCATATTCATTTTGAAATATCCCCTAATTTTTGTGTGCAGTATATTTATATATATGTATACAATCTGTGTTAACATACAATATAGTTACTTTTTACATGAATATATAAAATTTTATCAGATATACTTCCTAATATAAATATCAACAAATACAACTCACTTAAATGAGATGTTTAGGGTCCTCAATAATTTTTAAGAGTATAAAGGAGCCCTGAGTATAAAAGTTTGAGGACTGCTGCCCCAGCCACATGTACATTCATTTTGGTGTTCCATACTACAATTCACTTGGGGAACGCAAACATTTCCCAAGATGTACTGTTAACTCTGAACAACTTGGAGCAGTAGTCACTATGCTCTTGATGAATGTTTTGCCCTCGTTTAGCAGTAAGCAGTTCTCCTATAATGAACTACTTAGATTTTCAGTGAAAGGATTTGGCAAAAATATCAACTCTTCTCATTGATTCCCATTTCATAAAGAATAATCACTTAGCCATATGACCTTTTTCAGTAATCAAGAAGAACAGCACAGCCTAACAGACAGCATTTACTGAGCCCATAGCATATGTCAGGCACTGTGCTTTCCTATATTATCTCATAATCCTCATGACCCTGCCAACAGGGTATAACATCAAGAAAGAGATTCAGATGGCTCTAGCTGGATAGCTCAGTTGGTCAGAGAGTCATCCTGATATGCTACGTTTGTGGGTTTGATCCCTGGTCAGAGCATATACAAGAATCAACCAATAAAAATAAATTTTAAAAAGGGAACATATTTTTTAAAAAGAAAAGAAATGAAACACAGGTGTATGATCCAAAGATCACACAGTTCATAAATGGTGGAATCAGAACTCAAAATCAGGGCTGTGTGTCTCCAAAGTCCAGTGCTCTCTCCATTCTACAAGGTTACCTCCACAACACTAGACTGGAAATCAGACCTGTCACTTACTCTGTGTCCTTGAGCAAGTCACAAATTCTCTCATCCAGTGTTCTCATCTACAAGAAAAGAGGGTCAGCCTGACCAGGTGGTGGCGCAGTGGATGGAGCATCGGACTGGGATATGAAGGACCCAGGTTCAAGACCCCGAGGTCACCAGCTTGAGTGAGGGCTCATCTGGTTTGAGCAAAACTCACCAGCTTGGACCCAAGGTCGCTGGCTTGAGCAAGGGGTTACTCGATCTGCTGAAGGCCCACGGTCAAGGCGCATGTGAGGGAGCAATCAATGAACAACTAAGATGTCACAACAAAAAAACTGATGATTGATGCTTCTCATCTCTCTCCATTCCTGTCTGTCTGTCCCTATCTGTCCCTCTCTCTGACTCTGTTAAAAAAAAAAAAAGAAAAAAAGAGGGTCAGTGTAGCCAATTCCCAAATCCCATCTATAGCTGGTATTCCTGGGTTATGATTCATCACAACCTCCCCCCTACAGTTTCAGAGTAAAAGGCCTTTTGTATACTTTTCTGAACAGAGTAAGTGAAGCAATACAAGTAATGGGGAAAGTAATGAGTAAAATTAATAACTAGGATACAGCTTTCTCAGGCTTTAGTAACAATCATCATAAAACATACTATAAAAATTAAGCAGGCATTGTGTAATTCCTTCACCCCAGGCAACCAGAGCTGCCTTCTGTGACATAAGCTGGGACATGCAGCAAGCAGACCTCCCTGATGGTGGTAAGAACCTGGTAGCATGCAACACAGAAACAGTTCACTGAAGGACTGCTATGGGAGCAAGTGCCTCATCACTAGATAGAAAGCACCATCTAGTCTTTGAGGTAAATTATACAACAATCAACGGAGATATCTGCCAAGCATTTCTGAGAAAGAGGGCAAGCTGCAGGAACTCACGAAAACTGACACATGGCACTTCAGCACGTACACACACACACACACACACACACACACACACAAACAAAAAATCCAAGAAGAAATGTATTGATTGCAGGATAGTATACATCATAAAATGAGGATTTTACTATATTTGCATTACGCTTTTTATCTAGGCTACCAAACTCTAAACTTCTTCCTACAACAGCTACAATTTGAACACAATTTACTATGTGCCAGAAACTGTGCTGAGCCCTTTAAAGCAGGGGTCCCCAAACTTTTTACACAAGGGGCCAGTTCACTGTCTCTCAGACCGTTGGAGGGCCGGACTATAAAAAAAACTATGAACAAATCCCTATGCACACTGCATGTATCTTATTTTAAAATAAAAAAACAAAACAGGAACAAATACAATACTTAAAATAAAGAACAAGTAAATTTAAATCAACAAACTGACCAGTATTTCAATGGGAACTATGCTCCTGTCACTGACCACCAATGAAAGAGGTGTCCCTTCCGGAAGTGCGGCGGGGGCCAGATAAATGGCCTCAGGGGGCCGCATGCGGCCCGCGGGCCGTAGTTTGGGGACCTCTGCTTTAAAGACATCACCCTCTAACCTTCCTCTGTAGAGTTGTGAGGTATTAAATTCATTTTAAAGGGGAAAGTAGGTCTTACAGCTAGAAAGGGGCAGAGAAAGCGTTTGAAACAAATCTGAACACTAACAAAGCCTGTACTCTTCATGAAACATTTTTGCTGGTTCTAGAGAAAATGAAACCTCATCCCTAGGTCAAAACAGAAAAATGTACAATATTTGAGCCAAGTTACAAGGGCATTTTAAAAACTTTAAGAGTTTTTGAAAGCCTGAAATCCATTTATAGAAGTACCTACTGTTCAAATATTAGCAAAAGTCACAAGGTCACTAAAAAACCTATTACTTCTTTGGATAACTATCAACTCACTTAAACTCAGAACATATTAGACGGCTGCTATTGCTATAACTTATATTCTCATTATGCTAAAAAAAAAACCCAAGAAACAACTCTTTTGTCCAAAATAGCCAAGAAGCTGTCTTTCACATGATATCATCCTTCTACCCTAACCCCAGCATACTGAAGCAAATTACTCCACTGCCTATCACTCAGAAGAAAAACTGGTGTCATTCAAAGCACAGCAGAATAATGACAAGGTTTGCGAGGTGACTTCTGGCTACTTTCAAAGAAATAACTAAAAACTGGCCTACTAAAAGTTCTTTGAAAATTTAAAAAAACTGAGTTTTATTTTTTAATAGTGGCAAAGTATAACTACAAAAATCCTCCAAAATAGCACAATTTGAGTTCTTCTTCATTGGAAGTGAACCATCACTTTTTAAAAGTACCTCAAAATGGGAATTCAACCAAGTCCTAGTACTCTTAAGACTAATCCTTAACTACTCAAGCAAAAAAATGTATGGTTTAAAAAGCAAGTCAAATAACAATTCACTAAAAATTAATAGGAAGTAGAGAATTTGTAAGAGCAAATCTCAGAAGCTACATTGCAATTTCTTCTAATTGTAATTATGCCCATTAGAGTTCCAAAGTTTCCAATGGTTATTTTCTATTTGTTTTCCCCTATGGAATACAGATCCTAACTGGTCAGGACAGAGTACTACTGCAGACACTACCAGGACCAGCAAACTCAACTCCCCTTCCCTTATCCCTGGTCCGGCTAAAACAGTACTATACTAAGTCCCCAGACTTAGTACAGAGAACACCCAACTTCTGGAACCAGAAAGACATGAATTCAAACCCAGATGCATAATTTACCAGTTAAGTGATTCTGGGCTTAACAAGACTTTAGTTCTCTCATCTGAAATAAAGCTACCTTTCTGAAAGGCTAGTGTGAAAGTAGTGTGAAGATCAGAGATGATTTTCTTAATGCATGTCTGTTATTCGTATTATTAATCATTGTGTACCTACCTGACACTTTCTTTTGTAATACTGCCATTATTTATACGGTAAATACATCTACTACTAAATAACAAAGAGGATTCTACTTCTCACAGAGATGGGGCGCAAAGCACTAGGGGTGACCTATAATGCAAACCTGATATCACTGACCTTGTCATAGTTAAGAATTTTAATTTTAATTCCTTAAAATTTTTTTGAAGCTGCTTAATGGGTAAGGGGTTTTACTTTGGAGTGAAGGTAATGTTTTAAAACAAGGTAGGGTTGGTCATCCTGACCTGACAGCTCAGTTGGTTAGAGTATTGTCCCAGTGTGCAGAGGTTGCCAGTTCAGTTCCTGGTCAGGGAACCTACAAGAACAGATTCATGTTTTTTCTGTCTATCTAACTGTCTGTCTCTGTCTCTCTCTCTCTCTCTAAAATTCAATAAATAAATTTTAAAAAGAAATAAAATAAACTAGGTAGAGTTATGGTTGCTAAACATTGTGATTATAATAAAAAATGCCACCAAATTGTTCAGTTTAAAATGGTTAAGCTAGGCCCTGGCCAGCTGACTCAGTGGATAGTGCTGGCCCAGCATATGGATGTCCTGGGTTCGATTCCCAGTCAGGGCACCAAAGAGAAGCAACCGATCCTCTGCTTCTCTCCCCTTCCCTCTCCCCCTTCTCTCCATCTTGGCCTACTATAGCCAGTGGCTCAATTGGTCTGAGCATCAGCCCTGGGTGCTGAGGATAGCTTAGTTGGTCTGAGCACATCAGCCTCAGGTCCTAAAAATAATTCAATTGATTCAAGCATCGACCCAGACAGGGGTTGCTGAGTGGATCCTGGTCGGGGCGATGTGGGAGTCTATCTCTCTATGTCCCCTCCTCTCACTTAAAAACATCAATTAATTAATTAAGAGAAAATGGTTAAGCTAAAAAAATAATTTTAAAGCAGGAACAAGGGAACCCTAATTGTTCCTATTGAACATCATTAGGTGCCAGCAATATGACCAGTTAAACTGTAAGTTTATTCACGGTTTTCTGGTCCACGTTTCTAAAACAGCAGCCTGACATGATGAAAGGAACCGATGACTGGAGATGAAAAAATCCATTTCTTGTCCCAACTCTGCCACTAGTTAGGTGTGCAATTTTAGACGAATTCCTAACTACTCTGGACATATATATCAAGTTATACATGCCAAAGACCAAAGCAGGGCTAAAAAAATCTCACAGGTTTCTCACAAGTTTAAGATGTTATGCTTTATATTCTTGGCAAATCAATTTATACGGAAATAAAATTGCTTTTTTTTTTTTTTTTTTGGTATTTTTCTGAAGCTGGAAACAGGGAGAGACAGTCAGACAGACTCCCGCATGCGCCCGACCGGGATCCACCCGGCACGCCCACCAGGGGCGCCGCTCTGCCCATCTGGGGCGTCGCTCTGCCGCGACCAGAGCCACTCTAGCGCCTGGGGCAGAGGCCAAGGAGCCATCCCCAGCGCCCAGGCCATCTTTGCTCCAATGGAGCCTTGGCTGAGGGAGGGGAAGAGAGAGACAGAGAGGAAGGAGGGGAGGGGGTGGAGAAGCAAATGGGCGCTTCTCCTATGTGCCCTGGCCAAGAATCGAACCCGGGTCCCCCGCACACCAGGCCGACACTCTACCGCTGAGCCAACCGGCCAGGGCCTAAAATTGCATAATTTTTTAAAATTTTAACTACAATATATGCTAAATCTGACTAAAAGCTAACAAGAAACTGAAAATACAAGTTATCCTACAGTATATTAGAAAATTTTCTCATTTCAGGGTAACTAGCTCCTATTGACTTCTATTTACTGGAAAAAAGAAAAACCCTATAACATCAGTGGCAAAATCATTCACTGACATTATGAGCTAACCTCAAAGGAAAAGACTTAATTCGGGGATGACTAATGTTGTAAGCTCAAAGTCACCATTCTAAACCAAGCTGGTAAAGTCTGAGTTTTTAATAAACGCAATGTCTTTTTATTCAACTATTAAAAAAGTATTATGTATAAAAAGAAATATGCATCATTAGATAGCCTATAAACAAAAATTGTATATATTAATTAACATTTTTTTGCAAAAACCTCTTTTGTCCTATAAATAACCTTTGGGTTGTGACTTCTGTTACAAGGCTCTAACAAGGATATAAATCTAAAAGAATCTGAACCTATTCTTGAATCTGTTCAGAAGAGAAGCTAAATCTTCTGTACCTTCTGGCATTTTGTTAAGTGTAGGTTGTTAAAGAAATGTTTTGGCAACAAACACCTTAACTACCATTAATTAGGGTAGAAGGTTTGTCTTCCTCCAATAGTGCCTCTAATTCCTAAGGGGAAAAAGAAGGATATGTCATGATTAAAGTGACCTCAACAGTGATCAAGGTGACTAGATGGGAACTCTCATCTGCTGGCTTCAAAGGAGTAAGACAGCTTAGATACCCAGTGCCATGGAAAGCTCAAAGGACAACATGAATCAAGCTGCTGAAGTGCTTTACAAGCTAGAGCAACTCAGCCAACAACAAACTCAGTGTAACAAGTGGATCCATCAATGCACAAATCAAAAGAAAAGTCCAGATGCCTCACCAGAAGTTTCCCAGATTAACTATCTTGATTCAGACTTCATAGATTCAGCATCAGGTCTCCCCTCTCCCCCTGGCAGTCAGTGGTATCAAAGTGACGCACAAAGCCACAGATGCACAACCTTTCTCCAAAGAGTCCTGATTTTCTTTCATCGCAACACTCATCAGCTGGCTGGCACCACCACACTTGCAAACTCAATATCAAAACTAAACTAAACTCGCCTCCCAACCCCACTTGTCTCAGGTTCCCCAGGTGACTGAATAACTAGGCTTGAATCCTTGTGGGTCTGTAGTACAGTCTTCACGTTCAGTTATCAAATTTTGTTAGTTTCAAGGCATCAATTCTATACCCATTTCTAGTACCTTTACCACTTTTTTCTCAAACTATTCAACAGCATCTTAATCAGTACATTTCTTTCAGCCTCTTTTCACACAAAGTTGTCAGATTCATAAAGATAGCCATAATAATGTCATCCCTCCACTCTTGCTCAAAAACCTTTTACTGAAGCCTTACTGTTGACAGACTAAAGTTTGAATTCCTCATTCTTGCATTTAAGGCCTATCACTGGTTCCCGCATTCCTCTCCAAACTTACCCTCTACAGGCCCTTCAATATTCCCTATCTTTCACTAAGTGAGTCACTTGCTCTTTCCTCCCACAGCAATCCTGAGCATTCTTTTTGTCTGTGTGTGTGCATGCATTTTTCCAAAGTTAGAAGCAGGGAGGCAGTCAGACTGACTCCCGCATGCGCCAGACCAGGATCCACCTGGCATGCCCACCAGGGGGCAATGCTCTACCCATCTGGGGTGTTGCTCCGTTGCAGACGAATTAATTCTAGCAAGGCGGAGGCCATGAAGCCGTCCTCAGCACCCAGGCCAACTTTGCTCCAAAGGAGCCTTGACTGCAGGAGGGGAAGAGAGAGATAGAGAGGGAGGAGAGGGGGAAGGGTGGAGAAACAGATGGGTGCTTCTCCTGTGTGCCCTGACTGGGAATCAAACCCGGGACTTCTACATACCAGGCCAATGCTCTACCACTGAACCAATTGGCCAGGGCCAATCCTGAGCATTCTTATTTGCACATGTGATTCCCTCCATACAGAATTCTCCTCTCCTTTTCCTCATCGTCTAATCCTACTTGTTCTCCCTGGCTCAGTACAGATATCATAAACCACAACCTCTCTGAAGTCTCTTCTCAGTGTCCTTGGCTGGAAATAATTTCTTGATCCTCAGACTTCCTGGACCATTTTATCTCTTAAGTACTTACGTGTGTGTGTGTGTGTGTGTGTGTGTGTGTGTGTACACATGATCATGCCATCACCTCCCCTGCCAGACTATCTGCTCTTCAAAGTCAGGGTCTATGTATACTTTATTTGTATCCCTCCATAGATTATGCACAGTACATAAGGACTCAAAATCATGCTGAAAAATTAACAATAAAACCTACTGGCAGTCTTAAGAAAGGATACTCATGAAGAAGAGAAACAGGAATAAATGCATCACAGACTTCACAGTACATAGTAGTCTCCAGCAAAACACTACAGCTATAGCACCCTTTATAAAGTAACAAACTACAACTAATAAAATAGTTCACTCAACAAATATGCAAGTGCCCACTCAGTGCCAGGCACTGTTCTAGGTCCCTAGAACCTCCAGAATACAAAAACAATATTAATTCTTGCCTTAATGAGCTTATACTTGAGTGAAGGGGAAAAGGCAATTAAAAAATAGCAAAATAGGCCCTGGCTGGTTGGCTCAGTGGTAGGGCGTCGGCCTGGCGTGCAGAAGTCCCGGGTTCAATTCCCGGCCAGGGCACACAAGAGAAGCGCCCATCTGCTTCTCCACCCCTCCCCCCCTCTCCTTCCTCTCTGTCTCTCTCTTCCCCTCCCGCAGCCAAGGCTCCACTGGAGCGGGGAATGGCCTGGGCGCTGAGGATGGCTCGCGGCCTCTGCCTCAGGCGCTAGAATGGCTCTGGTTGCAACAGAGCGACGCCCCGGATGGGCAGAGCATCGCCCCCTGGTGGGCATGCCGGGTGGATCCCGGTCGGGCGCATGCGGGAGTCTGTCTGACTGCCTCCCCGTTTCCAGCTTCGGAAAAATGCAAAAAAAAAAAAAAGCAAAATATATTATAAGTTAAATGTTTAAGTGGACTGGAGAAAAAGATGCTAGAAAAGGGAGCCCAGGGAGGGCCGTTCTAACAGGATGGTGAGGGAAGGCCTCACTGGAAAGGGGAGATGTGCACAAAGACCTGAAAAAAGGGGAGCCACATCCGAGAAACAGCACCCTCAGACATGCCAAACAGCAAATGCGAAAGACCTGAGACAGGAATATAACTGACCTGTTCAAGACACAGCAAGAGGCCACTGTAGCCAGAATGGAGGAAGCAAAAAGTAGAAGAAATGAGGTCAGAGAGGCAAAAAGAAAGGATCCGAGTACATAGGCCTTTGATAAGACTTTGGCCTTTTACTCTAACAAGGTGAGGTATCACCAGGGAGTTCAGAAAAGGAGACAAAACCTAACGTACCTTTTTTAAAGGAGCATTCCTGCTACAGTACTGAGAACAAAATATAAAGGGGCAAGAGTAAAAAAAAAAATGCAACTGCAATAATTCAGAAGAGCTGTCCGAGATTTCAATCAGTAAAGGTGATGAAAAGTGGTCAGGGTCTGGATGTATTCTGAAGATTAGAACTGGCAAGATTTCCTGATGGGTAAGATGCAATGAGAGAGAAGGAGACACAGAGTCAAGAATGATCGCAATTTTTGGATCAACAATTGAGACAGACGGAGGATGCTATTTGCTAAGATATGGAAGGCTACATACATGAGGAGTAGAGGGAAAATGGCGCAGGGCAAAGATCAGGAGTTTGATTTGGGAGAAGTTCAGTTTGAGATGCCAATAAAATATATAATTTGAAGCGTCAAAGCAAGCAGTGGGATATACAAGCCTGGAGTACCAGATAAAAATTTGGGAGTCATCAGCACAAACATGGTACTGAAAGCTATGAGACTAGATGGGATCACCAAGGGACGAAGCGAAAGGAGCAGAGATCCCACAGG